>NW_012267322.1:2606577-2665587 GCF_000151885.1 Dipodomys ordii | reverse complement strand
GGGTGGGGACCGGGTGCGGATGCTCGAGCCCGGAGGCGTCCTGGGACCGATACTCTCTGGGGTGCAGAGCTCCACCGAGTCACCACTTCCTCATTCGCTGCACAGCGCCTTCTCTACTCTCTGCATTTTTCGCGGAGTGGCAGGGCAGGATTCCAGTTTACAAGTGGGGAAACTGAGGTAGGGAGAACCGATCTCAGCTGCTGCGTGCCTCCTTCCTAGTCTTCCACTTCTGCAGAAATGTTGGTGTGTTTTCCTCACCATACTCCTCCTCCAATCTCTTTAATTTTTAATTTGGGAGCCCAGGACCCCCCCCCCCAGCTGCTCCTCAGGTCCATGCGAGTCCAGCCTGCTCTTGACCACGACAAGTATTCAGAGACGGACCTCCTCGTCTAGGGACCCGTGGGTGCCCGGCCGGGGTGGGGGCGCGCTGCCAAGCTACATGGCCGGGAAGAGGGTAACCGCTGGGTCTTTGATCTTTCTTGGTTTCCGCTCCCTGCTGAAGTTCGCCAGACCCAAGGGCTTGTTTGTTTTGTCTGGGGAGGTCTCTGCGAAGGGGAGGGCGACATCAAGGGGTTCCACCCCACCTTTGTGGTTCTCAGAGAGAATGCCTGCCCCGCTGAGGACACAGCAGGCCTGTACTGAGCAACTCCTGGTATCAGGCAGCCTGGGTGTGGGAAAGAAAACCCCCAATTCGGCTCTACCGTCTGGAATGAAGTCTTCGTGTGAGCCTCAGTTTTATGATCTGTAAAATGGAGATGCGACTCCGCTCCTTTTCCCTACACTCTAGAGCACCAATAGAAATGTAATGTGAGCCACATTTCTGGTTTTAAACCTCCTAGTGGCCACCTTTAAAAAAAGTTTTTTTTTTAAAAGCAGGTAAAATTAATACATTTCATTTGAACCAATATACCCAAACTATGCTTTCAATGTATAATAAGGCACTACGTTCTACATTCTTTGTTTTTCACTGCCTTTAAAGTGTCATGTATATTTTATATTCAAAATACTTCTCAAGCTGTGTTTTGGTGGTACATACCTGTCTAATCCAGCACTAGGGAGGCTGAGACAGGAGGCTTGGAAGTTGGAGGCCAAATAGGACTACATAGTAAGACCCTAGCTAAATAAACAAAACAAAACAATAACAAAAACCACACATCTAAACCCAGAGTAGGCACACTGCAAATGATCGTCAGCAGGTAGGGACTGACTACTATATTGAACAATCTATCTGAGCACTGTATGTCTCAAAGGGATCTGTGATGTCCTCCAAAGTCACAAAATCCTTTCCTTGGGAGGGGGTGGGAGGGAAGGGATGGTAGGGGAAAAACAAAGGAGGAGGCAACAATGCTGGATAAGAAAGGTACTCATTACCTTGCTCATGTAACTGTAACCCCTCTGTACAGTATTTTCACAATAAAAAACAATTTTAAAAATCCTTTCCTTCCATTCTCTAAGCTCTGTTACACACCTTGTAAAAACCAATCTTATTAATAGGTACTCCATTGCTGAGGGATATCCCACACGATAGTGGTACTATTATCATTCTTTATCCAGTAACTTCTATTGCTAGACATTGTCCTGTATCACAACCACTTTCTGCTGCAGAGTTGTAACTGCAAAAAGGAAGGGCCCTATTAGGCTCAGAGAGGCAGAGTTATTTGCCTAAGGACACACAGCTGGTCAAACCAAACCCATCTGTTAATTACATTACTCATGCTCTTATTTGCTAGATCAGGTTTCCTCAACACATTCCAAATCTAATAATATCCCACCATAAGAGTGAGTCCCCACACCTGGAAAGAAAAACGAGTGGCAGCTACCTGGCAAGCCGTGTCAAGCTCTTAAAGGATCTATCAGAGAACAAAATGGACATAGACCACTCTTATGGGGCCAGACTGGGTACTTGGTATAAGACAGGCAAGAAACAACCAGCATAATGAATAGTTAAATAGTGTGGGAAATTACAAAGCAAGTTAACCCCCAGAGATCTTTGGAAGTTTCTGGACACATCCGGCAGGTAGAAGCTAGGATAGCTCCCCAGTAAGAAATGATCTGAGGCCAATGCCAGCAGTGGGAATCTGAGCCCTTGAGCCCTGTGGAGATGGAGTAGAATGGAGCAGAGCCTAGCTGTGGTTAGGGGCTGCTTTTCTGACTCGGTGGGAGGGGCCTACAGGCCCCCTGCAAGGATAGACCAGCGCTTGTTCCTTGTCCTTCACAATCCCACTGGAGCCAGGGTGCATGGAAATCAAAGCCAAACTCTTTCTCACCATGCTTAGAAAGTTGGTGGCTTCCTTAAACCAGCCATGGCTTTCTTCTTTCATGAGAAAACAGTATCCCTTCTTCCCCTTGGGAATTTCTTTTTTACAGTTCAAAAAGAGATAAAAGCAAGAACTAAAACTGCAGTTACCAGCTTGAGTCTTGGGGGAAGTAAATCCCATAGGTCCAGCCAGACACAAAGCCCACCTCCTCCTCCCCTCCCCTCCTCCACACACACATACTCTACCTCTCTACCTTGACTCTGGACATCCCAGACCAGCAGGGACCTGGACTTCAATCCACTGTCATTGTGACCACCATACACACCTGGCCCTGGGGCTGCAATCAGAAAGATGAGCCTGGGAGGGACCAGGGCAGTGTTTTCAGGACTCTCAAGAGGGGCTGCCCCCATGCCATCAACGTGCCATCCAACTGGGGTGGCCCTGTGGCCTTCAAGGACTTCCCTCCCCACAACTCAGTGTCTTTTATGTGTTTTAATAATTTATCTGGCCCATTTCTTGGTCTGTATACTTACAGTGACATGTCTTTTTCTTTGAAGATTTACCATCCTTTGGGGGAAAAGATGGGAGAGGAAGGCCAGAAAGAGATAAGAAGGAAAGATTAGAACAGGCGGCTGCACAGAGCTGGAGGTTTAGCCAGCCTAGTTTTGGTGAAATCTGTCAGACAAGAGCTGGGAGATGGTTTTTTTTTTTTTAATCTGCATGGCCCTGGTTGGCTCCCCACATACCCTGACTTAAGCCATCTGATGTGGCCCCTTTCAAATGTCACTTCCTAGAGGAAGCCCTCCTTGGCCTTCCAGCCTGAAAAGCTCAACTCTGATCAGAACAGCCAGGGGAGTCCCTCCCCTCCTTCCTCCCACCCCTACCTCCCCTCTTTTCTCCCACCCCTACCTGCCCTCCCCTCCCTGCCCACATTTGGCATTTCCTCTGTGTGTGTGTGTGTGTGTGTGTGTGTGTGTGTGTGTATGTGTACATGAAAGCTTGAATCTGGGGCCTAGGCTATGTCCCTTAGCTTTTTTCACTCAAGACTGACACTCTAACACTGCCTTTGAACCTCAATCCTCAAGCCTCAGCCTCTTGAATAGCCAAGATTACAGGGAGTCAGCCACAGGCATGCACGCCTTACTTTTCATGAAGAAGCTGCTCCCATCCAGAGACCCCCTTGGACGTCTGGATGTAGTGCCCAACACAGCCTCACCCATAGTGGAACTTTGTATTGAAGGAGAGAACCATAATCTTTCACTTAGCCTGGGGATGAAGAGATCCCTAAGACAATGAGAGGCCTGCCAGGAATGTGAGCTGGAATACACAAAGGAACAGATTCATTCCCAAGTCCCCACTGGTTCCTAGTGGGTCTGGAGATACTAGCTTTGGCATTGCTAGGTGGCCTGGAGATGTGGTTTGGATGAGGAGAAGGGGATGATGGAGGTAGTATCTAGGGAAGGTAAGAGAAGGGTCTCCAGGAGACCAGAGTATGAGGAGAGATAGAGACAAATAGGAGCTGGGGAAGGAGCGTATCCAGTGAGGTGGAGAAGCTGTGCAATTGGCAGCTGTCATCAACTCCATCCACTGCTCCAAACCCTACACAAAAATCCTAACCACATTCCCCAGTTAGAGGCACAGGACAATACAAAGGACTTATAAAGATGGCTTAGCACTGATCATCCACAGAGCTACAGGCAAAGTACAGTTGGTCAGTGGAGAAAGGACAGGAACAAGAGGCATCCATCAGTCTATGAGAGTCTTATCTCCAATTAACCAACAAAATGCTGGAAGTGGAGGTGTGGCTTGAGCAGTAGTGGGCTAGCCTTGAGCAAGGGAAAGAAAACAAGGAAGAAGGCAAAGCCCTGAGTGCAAGTCCCAGCACCAGTATACACAGAGAAAGACAGACAGAGACACAGACAGACAGAGAGACAGAAAACCCAGAAGATAGCTACTAAGCATTGTCGGAACCTTGGTTGAATTGCATTGGATTTTCGTAGCACCAGCTCCCACTTGTAGGGAAGGTTCTCAGTGCATTCGCACACAGGTTCTCCTGCCCAGCTGAGAAGCTCACCTAGTGAAGGCACCCTCTCTATTTCCACACTGCTGTTACAAAAGACAAGGAGAGGCTATCTGTTTAAGCCTGTATTTGCCAATTAAATGCAACCAACCTCGGCCTGCCTACCACAGCTAGTGTCACCATCTATAATGTCAAAGGAAGGATCCTATTTCTCAAAATGTGTTCCACTGGACACTGGTTTGGAAAGATGCTATTTTGTGAAAGAAAGATCTCCATGAGAAAGTTTGGGCCACCCTGGCTTAGCTGCAGGGAGACAAGTTCTTTTTCTGCAGGACTTGTCAGAGCCTTCAATGATCAGTCAAGTGTTTCAATTTTCTAAGAAGAAAGCATCAGAAGCAAGGGTTCTTATACCTGCCAGGCCAAGTGTTCATGGAACATGCTATGTCTGATAACTTTCTTCGAAGTCATCCTTCCAAGTACCAAGTCTAGGAACTATGCTAGGCCTGGCAGGAAGGACAGGTCAGGGGAGACAGCTGAGGTGGAAAGGTTCCTTGTAGGAGAGCATCTCCAGTCTGCAGTTACGGTGCTTTAGGACAGCTTGCTGGTGCTAAGAAACCTTACACTTCTGGTGCCTCAGCCTCTGTGATGATACGTGAGGCATCTCTAGGTCACACGTAGAAGAATGAAAGAAAAGCCATCACCACAGCAAAGCTCACGGATGATTTGCCCAGATTGCCAGCCTTTCCTCCCAGCTCAGCTCCTTCACCCCTCCCTGCTTCCACCCCATAATATATAGCTACCGTATTGGTACCCTTTAGCTGCTTCACAACTTGGCCACTGCTGATTGGATGTCTCATCCACCAGCTTAGCCAATAAAAATCTCTTCGTAAAATTTGAATGGTGGGTGGTGGTGGTAAATAGTGCTTTGGGTAGTTTAGGGGGATGGAGTAGCTGCTTGTAATCTGAGTTAATACAGAAACCGAAAGAGACAAGAACAGAGATGGAGGTATGGTTTGGATATGAAGGGTGCCCCGCAAAAGACTCAAGTATTAAAGTCTTGGTCCCCAGCTGGTGGTGTTATTGAGAGATGATTGGATCATAAGCATGTAGACCATCACAGCTGAATGGGCTGATAGGAGGCGGGGCCTAGGTGGAGGAAGTAGATCTTAGGTGGCCTACCATTGAAGGTTATTTGGGGTCTCCAGTCCTTCTCTCCCCCTCCACCCTCCCGCCTCTTAGCTTTAATGAAGTGAGCAGTTTTCCTCCACCATACCCCTCCATCCATGATGTTCTACCCAGAAACCCAGAGCCTAATGAGCATGGACTAAGACCTCTGAAACTGTCAGCCAAACCAACCTTTCCTCCTTATAAGTTGTTTACGCCAGGCATTTTGTCACAGCAACAAAAGTCTGACTAGCACAGATGTGAGCCATGTGGAGACAGACACCTGGGCAGACAACTGTCTTTGTCCCTGATATTGCCTCTTTTGTGTTCTGGCCTTGGGTTCCTGGAAGCCCTGTATTTCTCCTTTTGGAAACTGGTGTTAAGTAGACTGGACAAAGGTTCTTTGGAATTGAGTGTGCAAAGGTATGGGTCCTTGTTAAAATTCAGTGCAGCAGGGCCTGAGAATCTGCATTGCTAAGGAACTCCCAGGTGGGGCTGAAGTTGTAGATAGGAAAGCTTTCTACTAGAACTGTGGAGTTCATCTCCACATAGAGTCTGTAACAGCTTCAGGGCCTAGGGGTGAGGTAGATGGCAGGGCAGGGGGAATCAAGAAATATAGGTATCTTTTTAGTAAGAATAAAGTTGTGCCATTGAGTATCTGTGCGAGGACTTCCACTAAATGAAAATAGTTCTATGTTAACAAGGAAGGCATTATAAACAAGTCAATGATATATCTATGGGGAAAAAAAACCCACTTGGAAAGAAGAAGAGAAACTACCAAGGTAGGAGGTTACAGTGGGCAACCTTTGAGCAGACTTGAAAATGCTCAAAGATAGCCGGGCACTGGTGGCTCACGCCTGTAATCCTAGCTACTCAGGAGGCTGAGATCTGAGGATCGCAGTTCAAAGCCAGCCCGGGCAGGAGAGACCGTGAGACTCCTATCTCCAATAAACCACCAGAAAACCGGAAGTGGCGCTGTAGCTCAAGTGGTAGAGCGCTCGCCTTGAGCTGAAGAGCTGAGGGACAGCGCCCAAGCCCAGAGTTCAAGCCCCACGACCGACAAAAAAAAGAAAAAAGAAAGAAAATGCTCAAAGATGGCACCCTTCCACCCCACAGGATCACCTGGCCTTCCTCAAGTCCCCACATATACTTGTCTTCTAATTTTGTGTCCACACATAGATAAGGAAATCAGGGCAAAGCAGGCAGAGGCCAAGGCAACAACAAATACAAGGGCCCTGAGGCAGGGACAGGCTGCAAATGCTTTGGGAGCACTGGGTCTGACAGCAAGGTGATGTGGTTTGGGGTGGGGAAAATGAAGTGAAGTTGATAGAGTCAGATCAGGAGACCCTCAGGAGCCTCAACAAGGGCTCTCACATTACTCCAGTGCAACAGGAGCTATTGGAGGGGACTACACAAGAGAACAGAGTACCTGATTGAGAGGTGACAGCAGGAAATTAGGCTCAAAACAGTGCTGGCTTAGAACAGGGTGAGAGCAGCGGAGGTGGTGGAAGACACTGGGTGTTGAATGAACTTCAAAGTGGCGGGAGTGGCTAATACATCAGACCCTGAGTGGGAGGGAAAATGAGGATGTCAAGGTTAAACCGGACTCCTGGTTGGCCGCAAGATATGCCACTAACAGAATCATGGAAGCCTGTAGGTGGGTGGGGCAAGGTGGGCTGCAGGTCCAGGAAGATGAGGAGCACATTTGGAGCATATCATGAAACCTGTGGGGGGCCCGAGCTGCAGAATCAAGTGCACTCACACACTTGGCACTCAGATCCATGGGCTTCAGACGCAAGCTGGTATCGTAAGCGTAAAACCCAACCCTGGCAAAGAGAAGAGGGGAGTCCAGGATAGAGCCCTGGGGCCTGCAAAAGTTAGAAGTTACCACCAGTGCCTTTATAGATCCAGTCTGTCTCCACTGCTCTTCTTAGGTCCCGCTGGGTTCCATGGCTTCCCCCTCCTGGAGAACCTCCTCTCCAGCCTCCTCCCCAGAGCTAGGGGGCCAGACAAGCCCTGGATCTCCACCTGAGCTCTCAAAGCAAGTCTTTGTTCCTCCAGCCCTAGAGATAGGCCTGATAAAAGCCAGGGGGTGGTGGGTACCTGTTCCCTCTGATGCATGGTCATAGCACAGAATCTCACCCTCGCTGTGGCTCTGCCCCTTACTGTACCTTCTCCATACTCGTCTGACACATAGCAAGGTTTTAGAAAGATCTGCTGTGACATATGGTTAAGGGAACAGATGTATCTGACCAAAGGCATACCATACCATCTCCAGCCCCAAGGCATCTCCTCCTTCCCAGCACCCTCCCTTCCATACTTGTCATTTTCTTTCTTCTGATTCAGTGTCCAAGACAAGGTCACTGCCTCTCTGACACTCTGACAGACTTGAAGACCAGGGGCAAACAGATGCTGTCCCTGCCCCCAGGGCCCAGTCATCTTTCTCCCCCAAAACTGAGGAGGACTCCCCATTTGCATGGCTGAGTAGCAAGCAAGCAGGGCACACCTCCACCTGGCACATCTTCAACATCATCTTCTGCCACTTCTTCGGGTGACAAGTGTCTTTGTACTGTGCCCCTTCCTGCCCCTCCTTCTCTCCCTGGGTTCTAACTCTCTGGCAGGCTTTCCTACACAAAGAGACCATTGAGAAGAGGCTGTGGGATGCCGCCTTTGATCTGGGCTTCTAATAACGGTGTGTATGTTTTCATCCCCTGAAGCTGGGCAGAGGGCTAGCTCATGAAGGCAGAGGAGGAAGAGTGAATCGGTTAGGTGACACCCTGGAGGCTTGGTTGTGAGCATGGCATGTTTGGAGGGCACCCCCATGGGTTGTCCTGGTGAGGGGCACTTGTGACACAGATGCAGACCATGGTTTGATCATGAACAGCCGAATAGAAGCCCAGGAGGTTGGTAGGCCTGCCACAAGCTCCATGGAGCCATAGGTCATGTCACCCCAGGAGAGGGCACAAAACCCAAACAATGGAGTCCAGTCAACCAGGTAAGATTGGAGGCAGACTAGACAGCAAATGCCCAGCATGCAGGGACCATGGCCGCCCAGACCACCTGCTAGTTGCGGGCCCTCCATTGCTTCAGCATCAGATCTTGAAGAGTAACAAAATCTGGGTTTCTATATGAAATGTCCCAAGCTTCAAATGACAGCACTTTAAAAAGTATGGCCAAATGTGGTGGCACATAAAATTCCAGCACTCAGGAGTCTGAGGCAGAGGATTGTGAGTTTAAGGCCAGATAAGACTTTATCTTAGAAAAATAAAACAAACAAAGAAAAAAACATGCCAAGCAGTTGAAATCCAACCCAGGTAGAAATGTCCCTGAGACTCTATTTCTACTTACCCAGCAAAAAGCTGGAAGCGGAGATATGGCTCAAGTGGTAAAGTACCAGCCTTGGGTAAAATATCTAGGGACAATACCAAGGCCCTAAGTTCAAACCCCAGCACTGACATAAATAAATATTAATATTGTTCATGCTAGTCCTGTGGTAGAACAGACAAACTTCAATGAAACATTCATGGAGGTATATACAATCCCTGGGGCTGGGCTTCCCTTCGACCTCTCTTTCCTGTGTAGATGTTGCTTCCAATCCTGCTTTGTCTAGACCTTCTGCCTCTCAAAGTGTCGAAGAAAAGCAGAAAACCTGCAGTCTTTTGCCCTTGGTGATCCCATCTATAAACGAGGCCTGGCACACCATCTTCAAGATTACCATGGGATGCCCAGGCCTGCTGGCATGGGAGAGGGATTCTGGGCTAAATGAGGTAGCTCTGACCTCTGTGTCTGGCAGCCAGGTGACACTAGCTGACTGTTCATTCTTACTCCCTTCATCTGTGAAATGACATACAGAGCCTGGCCTAGGGTCAGCTCCCAGAGGGTTAGCAGCCACAGATGCCTGGTCAGTATAATCATGGCATGGAATCGTGCTCAGGAGGGCCCATGCCCCTGTCCTGCATACAACCTTCCATGGCTCCCACTTTCAGACATCAAGATGACGCCTTCCAGGAGCTCACTGGCTGCACAACACAGCAGATCTCTCTAGTAGTTGTGACACAGAAGCAAAGTGACGGACTTATACACATTGTGAAGTGAGGTGGTCCCAGGCTCAACCCCACAGGTGCTAGACCCTAGAATGGGGGAGAGAAGAGAGAAAGCAAGGACAAGGACCGAGGCTCCTTCCCCCATTGGCTGGAATCTTTCCAGGGGAGGTGTGGGGGCAAGTCAAGCCTAGAGAGAAAGAAACTGGCCTCAGAAAGACAGGGGGAGGCCAAGCAGGGTGGCTCCTAAAGAATTGTGGATACTGGATCTAACTGGTGCCGTCTTGGCATCATGGTGGATGGTGGGGACTTTCCAAAAACTCCTAGAGGTGAAATTCCTCTTCTCTGCCCCTATCCTTTGGTGATAGGCTCTAAATTCCTAGAAATGGGGGCAGGGACATAGACAATAGGTTCTTGGACCTGCCAGACATATACCATAAACTCGGGAGACTGTCTGAATTTCTGTCCCCGCTGACTGGGACCTTATTTAGGCCCACCACCCCTGCAGCCATTGTGTCATGCGTCCTGTCTCTTGACTCTCCTCAGGGTCACCTTAGTGTCCTTCTTCAACTTTCCATTAGAGTTGATCTGGCCTGTTGAGATTGTTTTTCTGCTCTCTCTTTACTACTGTCGTGACTCAATTGTCTAAGAGTATTAAGTGCACTCAAGACTATAAGTTTTGGGGGGATGTGTCTGCTCATAGGCACTGGCTCTCTAATAAAGACTCCCAATTCAATGTCTCAAAATGTGGCTTGTCTGTATCTCGCAGTCTAATTCCCATATAACAATGTCTGTAATCCCATTTATTCAGGAGGCAGAGGCAGAAGGGCTGCAAGTTTGGGGTCAACCTGAGTAAAATGTATCAGTGAGATCTTGTCAAAACCAGGATGAAAACAAAAATGTGGGTGGTGGCATGGTTTAAGTGGCAGCGCACCTGCCTAGAAAACGTAAGATCCTGAGTTCAAACCACAGAATAACCAAAAGAAAAGAGAAGAGAGAGAGGAGAGACCGAGGAGGGAAGGAAAGAAGGAAGGAAGGAAGGAAGGAAGGAAGGAAGGAAGGAAGGGAGAGAGAGAGAAAGAAAGAAAGAGAGAGAGAAAGAAAGAAAGAGAGAGAGAGAGAGAGAGAGAAGAGACCAAGACAGAGGAGAGGACATTCTGGGAATCAGGCCTGGAGCCCCTCCCCACTGCTCCTTGTGGCTCCTCTGGACCTTTGCCTCTCCCTGCCAGAAGATAAGGGTCAGAGGACAGTATCAGCTATCATGGTCCTTGGGAACTGCAGGGGGCCCAGATAGCTCTGGGGGACATTTGAAAGGACATTGAATCTTGGAAAGGCTCTGGAATTCACAAGATGCCTGGGAGGTGAAACAGAACAGCACAGGACACCTGGACAGGGCTTCAAGCAGGGAGAGCTGTAGTCTCTCCCAAAACTGCTCACTAAACCAGAGAACCAATGGCTCATGCCTGTAATCCTAGCTACTCAGGAGATTGAGATCTGAGAATCAAGGTTGAAAGCCAGCCTAGGCAGGAAAATCCCTGAGACTCTTCTCTCCAATTAACCAGCCAGAAGTGGAGCTGTGGCTCAAGTGGCAGAACACCAGCCTTGATCGAAAAAGCTAAGGGATAGTGCCCAAACACTGAGTTCAAGTCCCA
The DNA here is from genome assembly GCF_000151885.1 of Dipodomys ordii. Lineage (NCBI taxonomy): Eukaryota > Metazoa > Chordata > Mammalia > Rodentia > Heteromyidae > Dipodomys > Dipodomys ordii. Next base: position 2,654,453 of record NW_012267322.1, on the reverse strand, counting down.
GTACTAGAACACAAAAACCAAACCAAACCTGTTCTTTACATAATGATAATTGTGTGTGTGTGTGTGTGTGTGTGTGTGTGTGTGTGTGTGTGTGAGTGTGTGTGTGTGTGTGTGTGTGTATGTGTGTGTCGATCATGGGGCCTGAACTCTGAGCCTGGGCGCTGTCCCTCACCTCTTCAGCTCAAGGCAAGTGCTCTACCACTTAAGCCACAGCACCATTCGGTGGTGTGGTGCTGAGGAATCGAACCCAGGGCCTCATGCATGCAAGGCAAGCACTCTACCATTGAGACATTTCCTGGCCCTCTTAATGATAATTTTAAAAAAAACTTTAAAAATAGTTAATTGTATACAGTCAATGTTCTAAGGATCATGTAACAGTCTGGATATCTCTAGCTTTAGGTGAAAATAAGTCATGTTTTAACGTTTTTTTTTACATTTTAACTAATTTTTCCTTTTGGTAGTGCTGGGGTTTAGAACTCCTAGAGGAAGAACACAAAGGTACAAAGCCTATCTGCCTCTGTGGTATTTATCGCAATGAACTACAGGAAATGGAAACGAAGTTTTTTGTTGTTATTATTGTTTTCTTTTCTTTGACTTACTTTTCATTTCTCTGTCTTTGGGAGGGTAAGCGGCCACAGAAATGGAGGGACAAATGGTGAATAAACGTAGCAGTGGTACCCACTAAACACGATGTTGAAAATGAACTGTACAACTTGTGAATGGGGACTGGAGGGAAAAACTAGGAAAGTGAGGGAAGGGGTCACATTGTCCAAAAAGAAATGTACTCATTACTTGGCTTATGTAACTGTAACCTCTGTTACACCTTTATAATAACAATTTTTTAAAAAAATTTTAAATGGAAAAAGAGCAGGCCAGGTGCTGGTTTCTCACACCTGTAATCCTAGTTACTCAGGAGGTTGAGATCTGAGGATCATGGTTCAAAGCCAGCCTGGGCAGGATAGTATGAGAGACTTTTATAACTCAATGAATCACAGAAAAAGCTAGAAGTAGCATTATGGCTCAAGTGGTAGAGCACTAGCCTTGAAAACAAAGAGGCTCAGAGACAGTACCCAGGCCCTGAGTTTAAGACCCCAGGACAGGTAAAAGAAAAGAAAGGAAGAAGGAAGGAAGGAAGGAAGGAAGGAAGGAAGGAAGGGAGAGAAAGGAAGGAAGAAAGAAAGAAAGAGAAGAAAGAAAGGAAGGAAGGAAGGAAGGAAGGAAGGAAGGAAGAAGAAGGAAGGAAGGGTGCGTAAGCCTAGCCCCAGAGTCTCTCTTGCCTCCTGTCTTGCCATGGACTCCTCTGTCCCTCTCAGCCACCTCACTATGGTGCTACCTGCTATACTGTGACATAGACAAGGAGGCTCTCACTAGATGGAGCTGTGTGATCTTGAACTTTCGCTTTCCAAAACTGTGAGCTAAGTAAACCTCTTTTCTTGATAAATGGCCCAGCCTTTGGTATTTTGTTAAAGCAACAGAAGATGAATATAACAAAAATATGAGTCTAATAGAAAAAATTTAATGAATATAATAGAAAAATAATAGAATGAATTTAACAGAAAAAATGAATATAGTAGAAAAGCCAACTTAGGAAAGGAAGGCCTGAGGGTAGAGTTTACAGGTGAGCAGGAACAGGACTTTACCCACTTTTATACAACCACTTCCCCCAAAGATCAGTTTCCAGCCAACTTTGTCCAAGGCCCACCTCCATATCCCATTCACCTCACAATCACTGATACACACTAAGTCTGAGATGACCCACTGACAAGTCATTTAGGTGGCCATGGACTGGGGTGTTCTGGGCAATACTAGGACAGATCAACCTCAAGGAGATAAAAGGCAGCGGGAACATGTCACTGGTCATATGTAAATAACCCAGATCGAGATAAACCATGAGCTGAGCATGCAAGAGCTTGGAACAGATCCTGGAAAATAGCAGTTACACAATAAAAGTAGCTGTCATTCTATTATTATCATTAAGCATCAAAAGTAATATTTTCTCAGGATTTTTTGGTTTGTAAGATACAGTGACTAAAATGAGCCCAAGCAAAAAGGAACATGAGGGTTCCTATGACGCAGGTGTTGAGAGGACAGCTTCAGACTTACAACCTAATAAATTTACGTTGAATATAAAAAGGAAACTATCCTTTCCCAACTCATGGAGAATCTGAGAAAGAATCTGATTGGTGCCTTGATCATGCATACATTTGTGGGCCAAACAGGACTTGAGTTTGATTGCTCCTACTTCAGTCAGCAGCTCAATCCTGTTTCCAAATGGAGTTGATTGGCAGCTGCACTTCAGCTAGGTACTGAATTGGAAGAGCAAGTGCGTCAAGGGAAAGAGTGGGCTTACTGAAGAAGGTCAAATGTTCTCCTGATTGACTTATTCCAATGCATAGAACTCGGGGTCCTTCAGAAGGGTAGTAGCCCTACTTTATGGAGGTGGAATTGTAATTCTCTAACTTGTGCAGCAGCTTTCCCACAATCACATGCTTTTTAAGGGTGATCCTGGAACACAGTCTGGGATTGTCTGCCTCCATACATTTCCCTACACCTAATCCCCATGACCCAGCATTCAGAGGAAAAGAACAATGACTACATATAGGAGCCACTTCTGGTTTTCTGGTGGTTTATTGGAGATAAGAGTCTCGTGGGATTTCCTGCCTGGGCTGGCTTTGAACCGTAATCCTCAGATCTCAGCCTCCTGAGTAGCTAGGATTACAGGTATAAGCCACTGATGCCTGGCTTAAGACATGTTTTTAAATGGATGAATTTGACCTCTTGGGCAAAACTAAGGAACAAGAGAGTGAATCATCCTAGAAGCAACTTAGCAACCACTCTCAGCCCTAGAACACGGGTGCCATTGAGACCAGAAGCCCTAGATCCTGAAGGAAAGCCAGTGGAGTAAGGAGCTGGAAGAAGACCATTCTTTTATTTATTTATTTATTTATTTTTGTCAGTCATGGGGCTTGAATTCAGGCCTGGGCATTGTCTCTGAGCTTTGTTGTTCACTCCAACACTTTGAGCCACAGCACCACATCTGGCTTCCTGGTAGTTAAGTGGAGAGAAGAGTTTCATGGACTTTCCTGACTGGGCTAGCTTTGAACCTCGATTGTCAGATCTCAGTCTGCTGAGTAGCTAGGATTACTTCCATGTGCCCAGCAGGAAGATGATTCTTACCATACAACATCTCCTGGCTACCCTCCAAGGGCCAATTTCAGTGAAGCTCAGAATCCTAAGACCTTCTTCACCACATGACCTGGGCCTTGAGAACAGAGGGAAACATCAAGTGGGCAGAGAATGCTCTGCCATTAGGGTGTCCAGCCCTAATGAGTCTCTGTGAGTGACATGGCTCCAGAAGACATCAATCACACACAGTAGAGCTACCAGTGAGCCCCGCCCATCCACAAAGTCCCAGGAACTAATAAACCAGGTGTTGTTTAAGCCACTGGACTTTGTGGTGGTTTGTTATATAGCAAAGGATATAAAGCCCTGGGTTCAAGTTCCCATCAACTTGTCTGTTTTTTCTGGAACAGCTTGCTAATGCACTGATCAACCAGCCTTACTCTATTTCCTGGAATTATTTATGGAGCTCAGGATGGGTAATGTCTCTCAACTGCTCACAGCCCTCATGGCTTGTCATAATGAACACTTAACCCTTGTCCGATGGTGAGCACCCTGGAATAACTAGGGTGCCTTTTCAAAATGCATACTTTCTGCTCAGAAGGTTGGAATCCAGGAGTCAGACTGAGAGAAAACTCGTATGGTCCATTAAGCCACTTCTACCCCAATTCTTCTTTGTCTAGTTCATTGACTCGCTGTGCTCAGGGGCTTCCAGTGTGTGGAATTAGCCATGTGACTCATTTTGCTCAATTCGGTATGGATAGAAGGAACATGGCACCAGTTCCAAGTGGCCTTATGAGACACTGCATATTTCCATTCTGTCCTCTGGCCTTTTTGCAATTTTCCATGGCAGGCCTCTGCAGACAGATTCTGCCCTTTTAGCTTGGGTCTTCAACCCCAGCCCCCTGGCTGGATCCATACTCCACCAACACTAGTCAAGTTCATCAGTCAACTCAGCTGATCAAAGACTTGCAGTGGCAAAAAATAAACATTTGGGGGGGGGGTCCTGGCTTGTTACACAGCATAACCACAGCAAGTGCTGACTGTTAACAGCAGGTAATAGTGATTGAGAACCACTAACCAAAGAAAATACTCCATCTCCTAGCTGCTTCTGAACCAGTGAAGGATCTGGTAACAACCCTGATTTGGAAAAAAAAAAAAAAAAGCCGGGTACCAGTGGCTCATGCCTATAATCCTAGCTACTCAGGAGGCTGAGATCTGAGGATCGTGGATTAAAGCCAGCCCATGCAGGAAACACTGTGAGATTCTCCAATAAACCACCAAAAAACCGGAAGTGGCTCTGTGGCTCAAGTGGCAGAGCGCTAGCCTTGAGCTGAAGAGCTGGGGGACAGCACCCAGGCCCATAGTTCAAGCCTCATGACTGACCGACAAAAAAAAAAAAAAAGGAGCACAGAGGCAGCTGTAAAATCTCACTAAGACTAATAGACAGGAAGCAGGAAAAGGCAGGCAGGTAGGGTCAGAAGAGGCCACAGATTTGATATAGAGGAAAGGAAGGCCCAATCTGGGGATCTGTCCATTGACAGGACCTAAAGTCACTGCTATTTGGGAGTAAAATCCAAATCTCTTGACTTCTCTGGAGAGGAAAGCACCCCACTGGTAACCATGCCCAGCCAGTATGGGGAAAGACAACAGATATGTGACAATTGAGAAAGACAGAACACAAGGACAGGATGTCTAAACTCTATAAACATCCCTCACATCTAGGTACGAACTTGGTTTGTGCTTATAAAGCCCACAGACTTTCTCTGGCATATAATAGATCATCTGTGAGTACTTTACAAATAAATATTATAAAAATGAATTAACTGAATGTCAAATATTGGGACCAGGGGACCAATAAAGCCCCTTTGATTACTGCTTTCCAACTGGGCAAATGCAGGTCTTTTCAAGAATAAGCAAAATCCATGTCTTTCCTGAGGTCCTCCCTGGTGTCCCGGTGGGGAAATGACACTTTGTCCCTTAGCAGCCCAGAGGCACCTGGCCTTCCTGTCTCTGAGCTCAGAGCAGGTGCTCAGGAAGTACCAAAGGAGCATTAGTGGCCTGTGGCCAGCTGTGAACCCCCACCTGCCACCACCCCCCCACACACACATGGATGGGGAGAATAAGCATTTTGTTTTGCCTGTTGTTGTGAGCCTGGGTAAGTATTATAGTCCGGGCTGGCCTCACACTCTTGATCCTCCTGCCTCAGCCTCCTAAGTGTTGGGATTTACAAATATGGTCCACCATGCCCTGTTTGGGACTTTAAAAAAATGCTCCCAGTTTTTTGAGTTGAGCATATCATCATGCCTCTGGGTTTGATGAGTTTCCTATTTGTAAGTGTTGAGCAAATCAGCTGATCCAAACAGAGCCCTGGAGCCTTAGGTAAGCTCTGGCCCAGAGGAGTGAGGCTGCTGAGCTTTACTTACCTCCATACCTGCTTTAAGTCTGTGAAAGAAGACCCAACTCCCCTCTGCCCCTTTCTCTACCCTGTAACATGCTTTGACTCTGAGTAGCCAGCACCCAAGTCCCATTCTCAACAGCAGCCCTCGGCTTTCCGGGGATCTCTGCCAGTGGCTGGCATCCTGGAAGTGTCAATACCCCAGCTCTGGTCTCTGCTTTTGCAGCTCTGAGCTACTATACATCATATCCCTAGAGTTCAACTGTGGGAATAAGCCAAAATTGCCCTCTGTGAGACCAGGCTTGGCAGTTTCCCTGCCTGCCCCACTCTCTCAGCCTTCTCAACTCTCCTTCAAGTATATGCTTCTAGGAGCCCATCTTAAGACAGTAGAGATGTAGAAAAATTTCAATGATGAACAGGGTCACCACTAGCCAGGTACTGGTGTGCCTCGTGTCTATAATCCTAGCTATTCAGGAGGTTGGGAAAAGAGGGTCATGGCAGAAAAGTCCATTAGACACTTCATCTCCAATGAACCAGCCAAAAGATGGAAGTAGAGATGTACCTCAAATGGTAGACCTTCAACCTTGAGTGAAAAAGCCAAATGAGAGTATGAGGTTCAGAGTATAAGTTCTAATAGTGGTATGCGCATGCGTACAGGTGCATGTGTGCACACACAACACACACACAACACACACACACACACACACACACACACACACACACATGACCACCATCTATTGTAATGTTTATTCTACTTCAAGTTCTTCCCATGCACTTGACACCTTAATTAGCTATCCTACAAGGAAGTTTTGTTTTGTTTTTGCCAGTCCTAGGGCTTGAACTCAGGGCTGGGCACTGTCGCTAAGCTTTGTTTGCTCAAGGCTAGCACTCCACCACTTGAGCCACAGCACTACTTCCAGCTTTTTCTGTTTATATGGTACTAAGGAATCGAATCCAGGGCTTCATGTATGCGAGGCAAGCACTCTAACACTAAACCACATTCCCAGGCCTACAAGGAATTTTTATTCTCATTTTAAAGAGGAAGAAATTGAATCTCAGAGAAGTAACTTGGCCAAGGTTACATAGTTTATAGGTATTGAGCCAAAATTTTCTAACAATGGTATGCCCTCCGTCCTAGTACAGACTCTCTTCATCAGGTCTTAATATATGATTGTTTTGTTTTTCCTTTTATCTTGAGATTAAAAGCATAATCTATTGAACACATAAAAATGGCAGGTTAACAGGCATGATGGAAATTGTTTATTTTGTTGCTGTTACTGTTTTTCTATCATAGCTTCCCTGCTTTAGTACATTCTCTTTTTCTTGCAGTGGGCACACAGTCTGGCTCTCAGGGACAGGAGATGGCTGCAATGGACACCTCAGACAGTGGCCTCTTCACTTCCAGGCATCTTAAGGATTTCTCCTCAGTTCTCTGTCTGAAGGTCCCAGGTCACTCCAACAGAAGCCCAAAGACTCACAACATATGGCTGCTGCTTACTGACAAGAGACCACAAGTGATAGAGAAATTGGTACCAGGAATGGGCTAGGGAGTGATCTGCCCTAAAAGTACTGAATTAGTATATGAGCAAAAACAAAATCCTCCTTAATTGTGTAAGCACATTCAAGTGAGGGTGTTTTGTTTTGTGTGTGTGTGTGTGTGTGTGTGTTTGTTTTTATACCTACAACCAAAAGGCTCTTGAGTGGACATGTGAATGGAAAGGGCTGGTAACCCTCTCTCTAGGTCACCTTCTGGAAGCTATGGAAGCTATGTCCTTTTGCTGCTTTCCTATTGTATTAGCCCATATCTTCTTGCTTAAACTGTGTTGATGATTAAGTCAGACACTGGTGGCCCACACCTGTAATTTATCTACTCAGGAGGCTGAGATCTAGGAATCATGGTTTGAAGCCAGCCTGGACAGAAAAGTCTGTGAGACTCATATTTCCAGTTCAATACCAAAAGCCAGAAGCAGAGGCTCAAGTGATAGAGTGTTAGGCTTGAGCACAAAAGCTCAGGAACAGTGCACAGGCTCTGAGTTCAAGCGCCAGGACTGACACAAAAAATGTTGTCAGTACTTGTCAAGGTAATCAGGTGTCATCTTGCGTAGGGAGTCACTCAGTCTGTCCAGGGGGTCCTGAGCCTGATAAGTCATTGCTGTAATAGCTGTGAAAGTGTGGCAGGAAGGCTGTGGGCTTGGGAATGGTAGTCCCCACCCCCTTATAGGATGGTGGTGATCTCTTTATGTCCCTCTTGGGCCTGACAAGTTTCTCCAGAAACTTGGAGAAATGTAAGGACACTTGGTCTAGATATACATACAGACCGACTAAGTGAGAAGGGCAGCCATACCCACATGCTGAGTCAACCTGGGCCTCTCTGAGCCTTCACCTGAGCATATTTATGAGAGCCAAAAGTGGCACATTTATTTTGCCAGTTCATTTTCCATGATCCTCTACTATTCCTGTTGAAGCAGGAATGCTATTGTCTCCTGGTACATACTCTCTCTTGTTCTTTTCGGCAGCGGAGGGGCCACACAGGCTCCCTGGCAGCAGAGAGTGCTCTAACAGGTCTTATCACTGAGGCAAGAGCAGAAATCCAGTTTGAACTCAGCTCTGGGGAGGCAGAGGATAACAGAGGAGTTCCTGGGGGGTCTCAGAGCTACTTCTTGAAGTCAAGTCAACCATCTACCACTTAACCTGGAGTTTCACCTTGGAGAAAGAGCCCTGGGTTTAAGTTGCTGGGCCTGGGAGTTATTCTTACAGCAGGTTGGCCCAGTCCTACCCCACATGTCCTCCAATTCTAACCCCTAATCCTCAGACTTCTTTCAACCAGGATGGAGGAGCTACTTAACACCATAAACACGGGAAAGGAAAGAAGAGATAAAGGACAAGGGAGACAGTATTTGGGGGGGGTCAACTCTCTGGGGTCACTTCTCAATTATCTTGGAAGCTTGATTCTCTCCTTGAAAACACACATAGTCTATTATTTTCTTAGAAGTGATAGGCACATTTCATTCATCTTCAGGAAATGTCTGTCGATGCGTGAGTCTGAACAACATAATTTCTCTGTTTGTCATTTTTGTTCTATTCAAGTAAATGGTGTTCAGCAAGGTCAGCTGCCAACTCAGCTGCGCTTGTGCTTTCCTGTGACAACCCTCCTGCTTTGGAATGCAGGAAAGTGCTCCATGCTTCACTTAGCTGCACGGAATGGTAAAATGGACCAACCTCCAGGGTCAAAGAAATGAACAAATTCACAAATGTTCCTGCTTCAAGGACATCAGAGGTGATCTGGTCTCCTTTTCTGGTGTTTGTCTGTGAGCATCATGGCCCGGTACATGCCAGGACTTTGGCAGGCACATTTGCCGTCACTCCCATACCATCCCTGCGGGATGGACAAGTGGCAGCTCAGTTTCATCACAGAAGTGGCTGTGACCTTGTGGGCCCCCCGGAAAGGGTCTTGGAGACCTCTAGGCCTTCACAGACCTAGGCACCACCTGTCACCATGCTGCCTTTTGTCAAAACTACCCACAAGTACATAGAGAATCTTTTTTAGGTCTGAGAGCATGACTCAAACATGGTACCTGACACTTTGGCCCATTGGCTAATGCTGTATACCAACTGAGCCATGCCTCCAATGCCAACATGCAGAATTTTCATTTTATGTCTGTGCATGCAAGTGCATGTGCACGCGCACCAGTACCAGGGCTTGAACTCAGGACCTGGACTCTTTCCCTTAGCATTTTTGCTCAAGGCTGGTGCTCTACCAGTTGGGCCAGCAGCTTTACTTCTGGCTTTTTGGTGTTAACTGGTGATAAGTGTCTTATGGATTTTCCTGCCTGGGCTAGTTTCAAACCATAACCCTCAGATCTCAGCCTCCTAAGTAGCTAGGATAACCGGCATGAGCCTCTAGAATCGAGCTATCATTTGATTTTTAAAAGGGCACTGGAATATCAAAAAGAGGAAGGACGTCATCTGAGAAGAAGGGAAGGTCCATTAAAATGAGCACATTGAATTTTATGAACAATCACCACAATGTCCTTGTTTGTCTCATTTGCCAAGGCCAGGGGGCAGATGTGGGCTTGGAGAGTTGGTGTTTGGAAAAAGCCTCCAGCCTGCCACACCCTCCTTATTCAGAGAAGAGAAACTTTGCCCAGGGGCTGAGTTCCAAGGAGGCACACTTAGCTGGTCCTGGGGCTGCCTCTCAACAGCCCACCAATCCCCAGGAAAACTTAGACCCCACCCTACTTCTCAGGATTGCTAAGAACCACCCTCTTTCGTCTCATGAGAGTGGTTCAAAGGGCACTGAGGCTGCAGGAGGGAGACGCCAAGGCCCCACGCATACCGCTGGCCTAAGCCAGGCTGGAGGACACAGGTCCCCATTCGCGTGACATGCACACTGTCACATACCACTCCCAGCATGACACTCAGCCCTCTTTCTTCACATCCACTGTTTCTGGGGACTCATGGGAAGACCAGACTGCAACCCAAACAGCTCCTCCTTCCCCTCTCTGCAACTGTTTCACAATTGTCACCAAAGTCCCTACACTTCCAACACCTGGTGATTCTATCATGAAAGTAGAAGGTTGCAGGCCAGCCCACAGCCCAGGTGGGCTACGATGGCAGGTGTCCTCAATTCCTGCAGGGGGCTGGGACCTCTTAAGACCAAGGCCTGCGACTGCAATGAGGGAGAGTAGACAACTTTGGGGGGGGGGCTGGGGAATGAACAAGGAAAGAGAGCAAGAGAGGGGTGTAGGAACTGCTATGTATGGTACAACGGTGGCCAAAATGACCCAAGCCTGTCTTCCCTCCACAGCCCCTCCTCGGCAGCATTCCAGCAACAACAGGCAAAAGGGCCTGAGGAGCAGCTACCGAAGCAGCTGTGATGGAGAATTATATGCACCAACTTGACTGGGCCATAAGGTGTCCTGATATTCTCCCAGCTACTGGCCCTAAGTGTGTCTGAGGGGGAGTTTCTGGATGACATTAAGATAGGAATCCATAGACTGAGTAAAGCAGACTGCCCTGCCCAACGTGGGTGGGCCTTATCTAATCAGTGGAAAACCTGAAGGAGCAGAAAGGCTAAGCTGGAAGGAGTCTCTCTTGCTGGGCTGCTGGAGATTTGGTCAGAAACATGGGCTCTTCTCAGGTCTTGAGCCTGCAGGCTCCTTACTATATTTACATACAGGCATCTCCTCGTGGTCCTGATAATATCTGGAAATAATACTGTGGAGCCCTGATCCTCCTGCCTGACTCTTACCCAGCTGGAATTGCAGATCACCATCTCCAGCCTTGAGAACTGGGGTTTGAACTCAGGACTTCCTGCTAATTTAACAACTTGCATCACACCTCTAGTCCCTTGTAACACTGATTATTTTTGAGGTAGAGTCCCACAGCCCCAGCCACGTCTAGGCTGACTTCCTCTGACTTGGCTTTTCCATGATGGTAGCCACACATGAACCAAGCAAGATCTCCCAATCTCTGCCACCCACATATAGGGTTATATGTCTGCTTATGACTTTATTTTTTTTGGCAGTACTGGGATTTGAACTTGCTAGGCAGCCTCTCTACCAGTTGAGCCATACCCCCAGAGCATATATTAGCACTTGAGATCACAGTGTATTTGCTGCACTGGCTGCTCTCCACTTTCAGAGAATGGAACAGTTGAAGAGAGGCCTTCTGAGTTACTCATGTTCTTATAGCTTGTGGGGGCTGGGCCCAAGGTGACAAGATCATATAGGGTGACCATGATGCCTGAAATAGTCGCAGCTCTGCCAGCTTCCTAGTGAGTAAAATGGGGAGGGTGGTGATCGTAACCACCTTCCAAGTGTGTAAGGATTACACTGATTAAGCTACATAAAGCCCCAGAACTCCCATAATGCATGCTTGTTCCATGCTGCTTCCTGAGCTGGCGACACAACAATTGCAGGCCCAGGAGGCTCAGGCATTTTGTCAGGGTATGGCGGGGGGGATACCATTATTCAACCCTCCTTGAACCTTGGTTTCCCTACTTGGGGCCCCAAATACTGTCATGCAGTGTTCTCATCCAGGAAAATGGATGGGAATGCCTAGGTTCTGAATTACATCCCTTTGGGGTTGTGCAGTGCGCACCTGACCAACCATACTTGCACAGCAGCCCTGATGATGCATACAAAGTGATGCCACATTGGAAAGCCCACTGGGGCCTCTTTCTGTGTGATCAGATACCTCAAAACCATCGGTCTTCTGAATACAGCGTGTGCAGAAGCTGAAGAAGATGGAAGCCACCCCATCTTCCCTGGGTCTACAAAGTCCTCAGCCTCAGGGAATGACAGTTTCTACCAAGGGGAAGAACAAGCCCTTGTCATGCAGTTCTGACTCCAAGGGGTAGGCTCCAAAGAGTAAAGGGACAAGGCAGACGAAGGCCCAGGACTGCAGGACCGTGTTCCCAAGGAGGGTCTCCGGGGACAATCTTGACTTACATGTGTCAGAAGAAAAGGGAGCACTGTGACGCAAGTGACTGCCCAGCAAACCCAGCAGGACTCACTGTTCTGGCATCCCCTTGTGCCCACCCAGCAGTGCCCCCACCCTGGCATGGAGCGGGCGGGGGGCCTCACCCCAACCCCTCGCTGTACCAGTGGCTAATCCACTTCAAATAGGGCAACTGGGAGAGAATGCCCAGTGACACTATTTTTCTATTACCCTTCATTACAACCACTTAGATCTTTTATTTTATTACAAACATTCTTTAGCCCAGTTATGGGCTGATCTCCTAATTGGAGCTGCAGCCTCCTCCCCCACTCAGATCAAAGCCACCCTGTTTGTTTGTGGAGGATGGAGAATGAACTGTCTTGCCGGCCTTTGAACATGAAGGCCCCTTTGTCTTCCAGCTGAAGTCATCCCTGGCACAGCACTGGGAGGGTGGGCGGAGGAGGAGGGGGTGGCAGGAGGGGAGGGGGTAGGGCCAGGTTCTGTAGCTGGTCCAAGGCTTGGACCAGAGCTCCACTAGCGAGCAGCTTTCCAAGTGGCACCCAGCCTCCCAGCCTAGCTCAGAGGAGGGTTCAATGACTTTATTTAAATACTAATCCAAAGGTTGAAAGATTTCTTTGTGCGTGTGTCTGTGTGTGTGTGTGTGTGTGTGTGTGTGTGCATGCACGTGCGTGCACACCACTACTGGGCCTTGGTTGTTTTTTTTTTTTCACTCAAGGTTCGTGCTCTACCCCTTGAGCCACAGCTCTACTTCCAGCTTTTTGCTGGTTAATTGGAGATAAGAGTCTCATAGACATTCTTACATGGGCTGGCTTTGAAATTTGATCCTCAGATCTCAGCTTGGAGGTAGCTAAGGATACAGGTGTGAGCTACCTGTGCACTGCAGAAGATCTTTTAGAGGCGGAAAACTGTATCAGATACCTAACATTACTCGTTTAAAATCAGAACACCTGAGCCAGATGTAGTGGGGCAAGCCTGTAATCCCAAGCACTTGGGAAGCTGAAGCAGGCTAGTGTGGACTACATAGTGAGATTCTGTCTTAAGAAAAACAAAAAACAAGCAAATATCTGATATTATTAGACTTCTGCAGAGAGAGAGAAAGAGAGAACAAATCCATTTGCTGAAGGTTTTTCTTACTTCTCCTCCTCCTCCTCCTCCTCCTCCTCCTCCTCCCCCCTCGCTACTAAACTATTGTTTACCCAGTAGTTCCTGCACTGAACCAGTCCTTGCTACTGGTGCTGGGAGGGAATAACCAGATGACTGGCTTGAAGTGACAGTATATGACAGAGACACTAGCTTTATCTGTCCTTTATCTTGATGAGTCAACAGAACTACACTGGAAAAGTGAAGCCCAGCACTGCCTCCCTCAAACTGAAGTCACCCCATGTTCATGCGGGGCCTACTATGTGCACAGATGCGCAGACATTATGGCAGTCCTATGAGGCAAGGTGTTTTTCACCTTCAATAGTGGATAAACCCAAGGCTCTAGGGCACACAGACTGGCCCAGGGTTACAAAGTGAGGTGCAGGCTTCACCCCAGGTCTGCCTGGCAAGTGGTTCCCAGAGTAGGATCCACCATGAGCTGGGTGGGTCTTTAGCAAACTGCAGCCTCAGAGGTCCCAGACCACAGGGATTTCCTTGCTCAGACAGCACATCTTCCCCCTCCACCATCTCACCACCCCTCTAATGACCAATTGGACCAATGGTGGTCATCTGTCCCCAGATGTGCAATGGATCTTCCCTCTTCAGGAGCTAGGAGTGCAGAAAATTCAGTCATGGGAAGCTATATTTGAATGGCCAAAATTGGATGAGATGGTAAAGAGATTATAGGGGAGACAGAGAGAGGAAGAGAAAGTGAAGGAGAGAGGGGGGGGGAAGGAAAAAAGGAGGGAAGGAAGGAAGGAGGGGGAGAGGAACAGAGCCAGGGACAGGGACAGGGAGAGATACAGACAGAGATCCTTATTGAAGAGGTAGGAAGGAAACTTCCATGCTATGCATGTTACACTTCCCCCAACCCTGGATAGCACAATGGACAGGGATTTCCCTCTGTGGGGGAAAGAAAGTAAACAAGTAGGTAACTTGATCAAAGCCCCAGAACCAGGCCCATCCCATGAACTCCAGTGCCAGGCTGATCGCCAAGGCTCCAGGCTCCAGATGGTCCCCAGCATCACACTGGTCCTAAAGATCTAGTCTCATCCTGCAAGAGCACTAAGCTGGCCATACAGGCCCAGAATTTGGGCCATACAGAATCACGTTCCAATCCTCCCCTTCCCAGTGCTAAGCCCATACCAGTGTCCAGACTGCATGCTTTCCCAAACCACGCTAGCCCTCACAAGTCCAGGCTCCAGACACACCCTAGTACCAGGTTTTAAGACCATCCAAGTACCAGTCTGGTCCTCTAGCCCCAGGCTCCAGGCCTGCTCCAGCACCAAGCCATTCCTATAGGCCCAGGCTCCAGGACCACATCTAGTACCAAGCTTATTCCTTTGGCCCAAGGAAAAGTCTGGTCTCAATATCAGTCTGGACTGACATTGATCCCTGATTAGACACCTGTGGCCACAGGGTCAAGAAGTCCCCAGGTCCAAGAATGTTCTTGTGATAGCCATATGGACAGGCCATAGTTCATGCCTACATGAACAGATTTTAGCACAGAGACAATGTCCTTGGGCCCAGGTACCATTGTGACCTCTATGATCTCAGACCCAGGCCCAACTCCATGGCACAAGTAGAGCCTGGCACCAGGCTGGCACTTGTAGATCAGGATCAGGCCCACCCTCATAGACCTAGGCACTAGGACAATCTCAACACGAGGCCATCCTCCCCTGGTTTAAGGTCTGTCTCAACATCAGCCTGGCTCCAAAGACTTAGCTTCTAGCTCTTCCTTGACCCAAGGATATGGCCAGCCTGCCTGAGGATTCCAGCCTGAGGATTCCACAGACTAGCCTGTCTGTGGACCCTACCACCACCTGCCAACCCAGACTGTAGGATAAGCTGACTGGTAAAGGGCTTCCCCTGCCAGAGCCAGTCTACAGAGGCTGGAGGAGGTGCTTATTAATTCAGTGTACAGGCATCACTACAAAGATCACAAATAGTTGAGAAAATATGACACCATTAAAGAATACAATAACTCACCAGGAATCATGTCTAAAGAAATGAAGATATATTAACTGCCTGATAAAGAACTTAAAATAATTGTCTTAAAGAAACCTATGGGGCTACAAGACAACATAGACCCTAAATGATGAGAGACCAGTAATACATGAACAAAATTAGAAGTTCAACATAAAGATAGAAACAATAGTGAAGAACCAGACAAATTCTGGAACTAAAGAACACATGACTGAACTGAAAAATACCACAGAGGGTCTCAATGGAGACTCAGGCAAGCAAAAGAATCAGTCTGCTCAAAAATAGGCCATTTGAAATTACCCAGCCAAAGGATCAGAAAGAAAAGAGAATGAAATAGGCTTATGTGACACCATCAATAAACAATAAGCTAATGCTATGTCGTAGAATCCCCACAAAGAACAGAGAAAGGGACAGAAAGCTTATTTAAAGAAATACAGAAAGCTCCCCAAATAAGACAAGGAAATGAGCATGTCCATTCAAGAACCCTAAAAGGACTTTAAATATAGAATATAAGGAGGTATTCACCAACATGAACATAAGTTTTCAAAAGTCAATGAGACAATTTTGAAAGCAGCAAGAGAAAGTGAAACATATCATACACAAGGGAACTTTTATAAGACTATCATCAGATTCCTCAGAATCTTACAGTCCAGGAGAAGATGTTAAAACACTCAAAATTCAGGGGAGAAAACTGTCCACCAAGAATATTATATACACCAAAGCTGCCTTTGCAAGAAGGACAGAAAGGTCTTTCCTAGACAAACAAAAGATGTGGGGATATTTTTTAACCATTCAACCTGCATAAAGGAAATGTTAAAGGAGATTCTTTCAGCTTAAATCAAAGAATGTCAACCAATAACATGAAAATGTAAGTGTAAATAATGAATAAAGAATAATCAAAATCAGAGCATTCTAAGACTGAATAGTGGTATGTTAGCCACATTTAACTCTAGCAAAAAAAGTTAAAAGAAGAAAAGTTTGAAATAGCTGAAGCTATATTAATAATGTGTAAAAGATATAAATTGTGAGATCACAAACACAAAATCTGAGTGTAGCAGAAGGCAAAATGTAGAGTTTTTGATGAAGTTGAAGTTAAGCTTCTGTCACCTTTAATTGGGATCTGAAGGGTATTTTGTGGAAGACTCATGATCACCACAATAAAAATATAGCAGTGTATCCATAAAAGAAAAAGATAAAAGAATTAAAGCAGACCAGTATAAAAGACATTCTCAAATCACCAGGCACACTGGCACACAGCTATAATCCCAGGTCTCAGAAGGCTCAGCCTAGAGGGTCTTGAGTTTGAGATCAGGCTGGCCTGTGTAATGATTCCCTGTCTCAAAAAGAAAAGTTCTCAAATCACAAATGAAGACAACAGAAGAGGGAAAAGAACAAGGAAATTATCAAACAATAAGAAAAACAGCTTATAAAATGGCAATATCAGGTCTTTGCCTATCAATAACTATTTAAACTTTTAAGAGATTCAATTCTCCAGTAAAAGGCCCAGTGGGCCAGGTGTCAGTGGCTAACATCTTTAATTCTAGATTCTCAGGAGGATGAGATATGAGGATTAAGGTTCAAAACTAATGCAGGCAAAGTCATCTCCAATTTAACTACCAAAAAGCCAGAAGTGGGCTATGACTCAAATGGTAGAGCACCAGCTTTGAATGAAAAAGCCAAAGGACAGTGCCTAAGCTCTGAGTTAAAGCCCCAGTACTGGTACCAAAAAAAAGAGGGGGGGGACCTAAAGAAGACCAACATATATGCTATTTTACCTTAGCTTCAGGATTCTCATAGGGACTGATATTCCAAGGAAATGGAGATCAAAGGAGTGAGATTACCAATCCTACACTAGACAAAAGAGATATTAAGTAAAAAAAAATCATATTCAACAACAAAGCCCACTTTATAATAGTTAAAGGGTCAATTCATCAAAAGAACATAATACTTACAGATGTATATATATATACATATATATATATATATATATATATATGCACCCAACTTCAGAGCCCCTAAACAATAAAGCAAATATTAACAGGACCAAGGGGAAATTAATACAGTAACTGTAGGAACCATCGATATATTTCTTTCAACATTATTCAATATCTGTCTATTCAGATAAGAAATCACAAGTTGGTGTGACACTACAGACCCAGTGGGCCTGGCAGACATGCACAGTAACTGTACAAAAAACACATTCTTTCAAGTGTATACAGAATGTTCTCCAGGATAGGTCATAAGTTAGGCCACAAAACAAATCTTCATGGATTTTAAAAGGCCAAAATCTTATCAAGTATCTTTTTAAACCTAATGCTGTGAAACTAAAGTCAGTAATAGAAGAGGAAAAAAAACTTGACAATTCTTATCTTTGTGGAAATGAAAAAAGTGCTCACCTGACCAAATCAAACTGGAAATCAAAAAGTATCTTGTGACAGTCCATAACAACAACAAAAGCAAAACAACAACGAAAAACCTTATAGGCTGCAATAAAAGCATGTCTAAGGGTTGGGAAGGTGGCTCAGTGGTAGAGTGCTTGCCTTGCATGCATGAGGCCCTGGGTTTGATTCCTCAGCACCACATAAGCAGAAAGAGCCGGAAGTGGTGCTGTGGCTCAAGTGGTAGAGCACTCGCCTTGAGCTGAAGAGCTGAGGGACAGTGCCCAGGCCCAGAGTTCAGGCCCCACAACCACCACCAACAACAAAACAAAAAACATGTCTAAGAGTTTATACTGATAAACACCTACATTAAGAAAAAAGAATCTTAAAAAAAAAAAAGAAAAAGAAAAAAGAGTCTTATGCCAGTGGCTCATTCCTGTAATCCCAGCTACTCAGGAGGCTGAGATCTAAGGATCACAATTTGAAGGCAGCCCAAGCAGGAAAGTCCCAGAGATTCTTGTCTCCATTGACTACCAAAAAAGCCAGAAGTGGACCTGTGGCTCAAATGGTGGAATGCTAGCCTTGAGCAAAAAAGCACTGTAACAGTGCCCAGGCCCCTAGTTCAAACCCCTGGACTGACACAGACAGATGGACAGACACACACAATCACACACACACACACACACACACACACACAATCACACACACACACACACACACACACACACACACACCAATCCTGGAGGGAAAAAAAGAAGATATCAATTAAGCAACCTAACATTATATCACAAGGAACTAGAAAAAAGAAGACCAAACTAAGCCTGAAGTTAGCATAGGAAGGAAATAAAACAAATCAGAGCAGAAATGAATGAAATGAACTAGAGAAACAATAGAAAAGTGCAATGAAAAAGAACTTCCACACTATTCAGCAAACTCACTTCTGGCGTCTACTTAAAGAAAATGAAACCCATTTCTAGACAAGATGTCTGTACTCTCAAAGCCACTGCAGCACTGTTCACAATAGCCAAGACACAGATCAACCTCAGTGTATATCAGCAGACTAATAAACTCTCATAAAGAAAATGGTAGGTCTGGCAATGGCAGCTCACACCTGTAAACCCAGCTACTCAAGAGACTGAGTGAGACAAGAAGGATAGAAGCTCAACAATAGCTTGGGCAGAAAAATCCTTAAGACTCCTCAATTAACCAGCAAAATGCCGTACTGGAAGCACAGCTTAAATGAAAGAACACCATCCATAAGAAAGGAGTTCAAGCAAATTGAGGCCCTGAGCTCAAACCCTGATACTGGAAAAAAAGAAAGAAAAATGGAAAAGAAAAACATAATCTGTGTGTGTGTGTGTGTGTGTGAGAGAGAGAGAGAGAGAGAGAGAGAGTACACAGATGAACCTAGAAGACCTGATCTCACTTATATGTAGAATCTGAAGAGAATGTTCTCTCTGAGTGCCAGTGGCTCATGTCTGTAATCCTAGCTACTCAGGAGACTGAGATCGGATGATCACAGTTTGAAGCCAGCCTGGGCAGGAAAGTATCTCCAATTAACTGCCTGGAAACCAGAAGTGGCACTGTAGCTCAAAGTGCTAGAACACTAGCCTTGAGCAAAAGAGCCCCCCCCATAAAAAAGAATGTTGTCATAAAAACCAGGTAGAATGGTGGTAAAGGATGATAGGAAATTGTTATGCAGAATGAATAACTATATATCAGATCCAATGGGATCTGCTGTACAGCGTGATAATCATCGTTAGCCAACTCACACTGTATACTTGAAATTGCTAAGAAAGTAGATTTTACATGTTTCACAGCACACACTCATACACACATACAGTTGGGAGATGATAGATCTGTTAATTCCTTTGTGGTAACCATTTATGTATATCAAAACATCATGTTGTACATCATAAATAGATACAATTTGTGTCAATGGAGCTTAAATATTCAAGTAGATAAATAACAAAAGTAAAACCAAATTAAACATGACTCTAAGCGCCAGAGCAGCAAGCATGACTGAGAGTTTGGTCCTGGTCACTATTGGTGGGCCCTTACCCCTCACCAGGGCTGGACAACCCCCCAGAACTCCTTGGAGGCTATAGCTGGATGCCTCCAGCCACAGCTGGCAGAGGAGCTTTGCTAAGTCTGGAGCCTCCCTCCAGTCTCTCTATCTACAGCCATTTCCTTCTAGAGGTTGTCATCCTGCTCCCCAGGTACTATCTTGTTACTTCTAAGAGTCATAGATTCTACACATCCTTCTCCACTCCCAGGGACTTCTGTTTTTCTCCTTAGTACCTCCTCTTTGTGTGTTAGAGTCTTGTTCTCCCCCATCCCCTGGATAATCTAATACAGTGGCTCTCAAAGTGTGGCCCTGGATCAGCAGCATCTGCCTCACATGGACATCTGTTAGAAATGCAAATTGTCCGTCCTCCTGAGACCTAATGCTTCTGATGCTTTGGGAGCGGAACTTGGCAATCTGTCTGAACCAGCTTTCCACATGATTCCCATGCATGCCTGAGTTTGCAGTGTAATCTACACTGTGAGTTTATACTTTCCAAAGCAAAGGCCAAGATGGGGCTTGTTTGGGGATGACTTCAGGTTCTAATCTCTGCTTCTTCCTCACTAGTAAATTACCACAAGCATCAAAATCCTGAGCTAGCAACAAAGGATGGGGCCAGCCTGGATGGCCGTGTGGACTGTGCACTGCACAACTTTATGAGAGGCCATCCACCTAATCTGCCATGAAACTAGCACAACATGGTGGGAAGGTGGAAACATCTGTGGTTTGGGGAAATTTGGTCCCCATGAAGGGGCAATTGGGAAGATTGGAAGAAAAATGATGCAAAACCTGAACCCAGCTCCAGGGGGCGCTGTATATGAGGACAATGTGCATCACAAGTGAAACAAAGAAAGCATTATTTCAGGGGGTCTCAGATTCAAATGCCTCTAGAAGCCAGACTGGCATGTGAGCAGCCAGGAAGATGAAGGGAGAGCCTGACCCAGGCTCTGCTATTGTTGCCAAAGACACTCTGAGCTCAACCTTTTCAAGATTTTCTTTTAAAAACAAACAAAGCCAGAAATTCATAGTCTTAGTTTAAATATTTTAAGTAGGCTATGATTTTTTTTAATAAAGCCTTTGTAGTAGCTGGGCATGGTGGTACATTCCTGCAATTATAGACACGCAGGAGGTACAGATAAGGAGGCTCATGGTTAGAGGCCAGCTTTACCAAAAAGTTAGCAAGATTCTATCTCAAAGAATAAACTGGGCATGGTGACTCATGACTGAAATTCCAGCTACATGGTAAACTTAGGAAGAAGTATTACGGTCTGAGGCTGGCCCCCATACAAAACAAACAAAATTAGACACTCAGGCATTGCTCAAGTGATAGAGCACGTGCCTAGCAAGCATGAATCTCAGAGTTCTAACCTCAGTATCAAAAACAAAACACCTTTGTATTGTATCCAGAATATTAAAAACATATTCCCAGATCCAATTATATGGTGGGCCTTTGGAAACCATATAGTGCCTTTTCTTTCTTTTTTTCTTTTCTTTCCTTTCTTTCTTTCTTTCTTTTTTGTTTCTTTCTTCCTTCCTTCTTTTCTTTCTTTCTTCCTTTCTTTCTTTTTGTCAGTGGTAAGGCTTGAACTCAGGGACTGAGTGATGTCCCTGAGCTCTTTTGCTCAAGGCTAGGGCTCTACCACTTTGAGCTACAATGCCACTTCTAGTTTTCTGGTAGTTAATTGGAGATAAGAGTTTCATGGGGACTTTTCTGCATGGGCTGGCTTCAAACCATGATCATCAGATCTCAGCCTCCTGAGTAGCTAGGATTATAGGTATGAGCCACCAGTGCCCAGCCCATAGAGTCCCCTTTCTCTCTTTTTCTCTCTCCTCCCTCCCTCGCCTTCCTAGTTACCAAGAAATGAGCAATGTTATTGCTATATGACCTTCCATTATGTTATTCTACCTCATCATAGTCCAGAAACAACAGAGCCAGCTAACCAGACATGGACTGAAACATCTACATCTATTGGCCAAAATAAACCTTTTCTCTTCTTGCATTATTTATGTCAGCTATCCTATCACACCAATGAAAACTAACATGATGTCTTAGTCCATTTCCAGAGATCAGTTAATTGACAAGCAATAGCAGTCCATTGAGCTCATCATGGTTCTGAATGCTGAGAAACCCTAGAGTGTAGTGCTGGCATCAGATGAGGGCCTTGTGCTGTGTGGGAACATGGTGGGCGCATCTCAGGGAGAAAGCAGTGCTAGCTTTCCCCGTACAGCCACTAATCCCACAATGAAGACCCTTTTGATCTCATCTAACCCTAATCACCTCCAAGACCTCTGAATACCATCAATCTATTTCCAACACAGAAACTGGGGGACAGAGGACACTGTTGAACAATAGCAGGCGGGAAGCCTTCACCTGTACCCGCAACAAAGACAGTAGCAGAAATAAGATTTTAAGCTGGCTTCACAGTGACAGCCATTGCTTGCCACTTGGAGTTACCTGTGAGCTGTCACTGAAACGGACAGACTTCCCTATCTAGAATTTTCTTTGGAAAAGAAAAGAAGCCTGGAAGAGGCGGGCTTGAATGCACCTCTGGTTCCACCAATTGTATAGCCTTGGGTAGGCCTTCCTAGGGCTCCCAGGCTGTTCAACCCTGTGGAGATCTCCTCTCCTGGAGGGTGGATAAGAACCTTGAAGATCTAGCAAAGGAGGGTGACCTTTAGCTCCAGGCTTTGTAAAGAAATAAACCAGTCTAAGGGCAGACATGTTCTAAATACAGAAAACTCTTCCCAATGGGCCCTCATACTTCTGGGTCCCGGACCTCCACTTGCTTAAAATGCCTAGGCTTCTTGGTCCCCTTTACCACATGACACACCATGGAATGATCAGCCAGATGCCCACTCAGCCCTTGTGGCAGAAGCATCCAGGCCTTGTCCCCGAGGTAGCCAGTCAAGGTGAGAAACAGGACCATGCCAGAGTCCTAGGCTTGGAGGCTTTGAGCTACCTAGTGCAGGACACCCAAAGGAAGGGATCCTGGCAATTTGGGCCTCAATTTCCTCATCTGTGAAGTAAGGACTAGGAATAGTATCACAGAGATGGAGGCTGACATGACTGTCCTGGGCTAAGCCTTGTGAAAACACCCCACCCCCACCCCAAGCAACCATTTCCCAGGAGCCAGGCCAACCCCTTTCCAGGGAAGCTGAGCTGCCTTCTGCTGAGCAGATCAACCATATCCAAAGACGGGCCCAAGCCCTTCCATAGCTTCTAAAAGAACAATGGGGTGGGGACAAAGCACTGAGGGTAGGGGATGGGGTGAGTGGGCCCAAAACACCGAACAGAGGAGCCAGGGGAATGGAGTGGTGGTTTCTGGAACCTGGAAAAATAAGCCAGAAACAAGAGTCAGTGGCCAGGGCCCAGACTTGGGGGTGGGAGGTTAGTTGTACACGGCGTATAATGTGGTCCTTGCTCCAGGTCAGCTCCTAAAGCCTGTATCTATCTTTTCAGGATGGCTTGAATATGGCAGAAATGTAATCCCACTGAGATGTTTAGAAGTGATTATGTTAGATTAGATCAATAGGGTAGAGGCCTCATGATTGCACCCTAATAACTTCATAAAGAGATAAGGAGAGAGAGCTCACCCAGACACTTCTGCTTCTACCATGATGGGGTGCAGCCCCATCCAGAATATGCACAGTGCTATTTGGCCTGCAGTATACCCAAAATCATGAGCCAAGCAAACCTCTTTTCTTTGTAAAGTAGCCTGCCTCAAGTAATTCAGCCTCATGACAGAAGGCTAACTAGCATATTCCATTTTTCAGAGAGACAACTGGGGCTCCACAGCTCACACTCATATTTAGCAAGTGACTTGGATTAAGGTTGCAGCTCTGCCACTAACTCATTAAAAGAACTTAGGAGAGGGTACAATGCACGGTGGCATATGCCTGTGATTCTAGCCACTGAAGAGGCAGAGAGAGGAGCAGCTTGGTCTGAGGCTAGCCCCTTGCAAAAGCAGGACCCTATCTTAAAAAGAAACTAAAATCAAAAGGACTGCAGTGTGGCTTGAGTATTAGAGTGCTTGCCTAGCAAGTGCAAGGCTCTGAGTTCAATCCCCAGCTCCACAAAGAAATATATAGTATAGTAACAGTTTTTAAAAGAGCTTAGGAAAGTCTTGCTCCTCCATGAGCCTCAGTTACCCCACCTCTATGATCACTGGAAGAACCTCCCCCCAGGTCTCTGAAAGCCCCAAATCCCAGAACTTCGTGGAATCCAAGCACCAGCTCTACTTCTACTCTGGGATTGACTCTCTTCAGGGAACCTGTCACCCTGCCTCCCCAGAGACCACCAAACCTGGAAAATATGCCCTGGAAAAATAGTGGCCAGGACCCCCAGGGCCCCAAGGAGAGGCACCCCAGATCTGAGCACTCAACTTTCTGGAAGAACGACCCTATTCTCTTTGTTCATTGCTGTCTCAGGCTACAGAGAGCACTTCTTCCTCCCTGCCACTGCAGACAATGCCTGAGGCCCAGGCTGGACCCCTGCTTCCTGCTCAGCCCTCCCCACACACCCCATCCACGTGCACCCTCATGCCCCGGCCCCTCAGCACCAGGCACCTGCTCCCTTTCTGGATCTGTGACACCAGGCTGGGGGCAGGCAGGCATCGAGCCCAGAGGCCCAGGGCCCCTGAACACCCTCTGGACACACCCCCCAGGGGCTGCCCAGGTTGCTGAGGAAACCATTTCAGGTCATTTGAGATGATGAGGAAAGTAAGCTCTGTTTAGAGCTACACAAAAAGAAACAAACCCAGTGTGTGAGGGTGAGTCCAGTGACACTCTCACACAGCCCGGAGCAGCTGCCTGCTTCTCCAAGGCACTGGCTCTTCCAGGCTGTTCTTTTACTCTGTCCACAAATATTTATCCAGGGAGCTGCTACTGGGCTGGCAAGGCCATTCAGGAGGTCATGGGTGGGGGGTGGGGAGAAGGGGGTAGGTCACTGAGAAGACAGGGAACCCTGGAGACACAGACTTCGCTCCCAAGGGACCTTGCTTTTGCAATGATTGACACCTGAGCTACTACTGTGTGGCCGGCAGCACCCATGTCCTTTGCTTCTACGTGGCTCAGAGGGAAGAGAGAACCAAAGTCTTATCAGTCACAGAGGGGAAAACTGAGGCTAGAGGAGAGGCGTTATGTCAACAAACTCATGACTGGGTTAAACAATAACAATAATCCTACTGGTGATAATAATAATAGCAACGGTAATAAAACTAAATGCTCATTGGATTCCAGCCTCCTGTCTCTCCCTCTGGGGGCTTTAGCTGGTGCCTTTGATATTGGTACTGATGCACTTTCAGACCCAGCTGGGCCCAGATGTTGGTGGCTCAAACCTGTCATCTGAACTATTCCAGAAGCTGAGACCTGAGGATCATGGTTCAAAGCCAGCCTTGACAGGAAAGTCCATGAGATTCTTATCTCCAATTAACCACCAAAAAGCTGTAAGTGAAGCTCAAGTGGTAGAGTGCCACCCTTAAGCAAAAAAAGCTAAAGGTCACTGCCTAGGCTCAAGTTCCAGTACTGGCAATACACAACACAGATTCAGCTGGGCTAGGGAGCAAAGCATTCTGGGTGCCTGGAAGGCCATCCACATGGGCACCTTCCAGTGTGTGGGAAGTCTGCCTGGGGCACAGACTGCAACTCTCGATGTGGACATTATTAAGCAGTTAGATTTCTCCTCTTTCCAGCAACCTTGCCCCCCCCCCCCCGCTGCCCACCCCCTAGCAAATGGATAACAGGAAACAGCCAAAGCTTCTTAACTTTTCTTTAATCTTCTCCTCTCTGGCAAACTGAAAAATCAAACGATAATTGTCTGGGTGATCTCATTATTGTCAACAAAATCCAAGCCTTGAAGTCGGAATCCACTGAAACGCTGACACATTAAACACAAAAGGAAACTGTGCCTTCATGTTGTTCAATAAATAAATAAGACTGGCGGGCGCTCAGTGAGGGCCGGGCACTCGGAGGGCCATACTGGCAGAAGTGCTTGGACAGCAAGGTGCCGATGGGGACCACACGACTCTGGCATCTGGAAGGTCAAAGTCCCATCTTTCCTGTTTGTGTGAGTCCTAGCCAGCAGGAAACAGATGGCACTTTCCCAAGGACCGCTGAGGAAGGTTTAGTGTTGGGCTATTATAGAGGGGAGGAACCCCAAAAGGCAGAAGAGGCGCCCTGAGACCTGTAGGTTAGGAACATGAAAGACAAGAGGGAAGAACTCAACAGGAACCAGAGCCCAGATCAAGTGGGCCAGACGGGGCCTCCAACAGGAGACAGGCTTTGAGGGAGACATGTCATAGCCACCAGCTTTGGTCTAGCCGGGAGAGGCTCGCTGACCACCCACGGGCGCCCCCTATTGGTTAAACCTAAGCAAAGCAGGAGGCCTAGCTAGAGTCAGGAAGACGGGACTGTAGGTCAGGAGGCGCTCAGAGCAGGGTGCCAAGGGGTGACAACACCCAGCATTCCGTGCATGGTAACACCCCTGCAGCAAGCCCCAGCCTTGCCACAGTCCTGGCTTGCACACTTCCAGGGCTGGGAAGCTCATCCCTACTCCTGCTGCTAACTGTCCATTCGAATTTGAAGATTACAAACTTCCATTTCTGTGAAGTCAAGTACTGGGTTTGCGGAACAGGTGACCTCTATAATGGGGGGCAGGTAGTGAGAGAGGAGGGTTGGGAGGGACTGGAGGAATGGCTGTTACATTGGTTCCATAGCCAGATCATTCCCCTTTTGTTCACTTCTCTTTATACTTCTTGGTTTTTCTTTTCCACCATCTTATCATAATCTTAGCAAGTGTCATGGCATGTTCACTGGTCACTTTTCTGGATGTGAGGCACTTAGAGAAGCTGTAACGCAATGGGGTTGTCACTGACCTCCACAGCGGCTCCCAGGCTCTCAGGGAACAGAGCAAGCCAGCCTGCAGGGCAGGAGGTGCACAGGCCAGGGGCAATCCCTCTACCAACAAGGGTGAGTGGGGCACTGCCCAAACCCAGAGCTGTTTGTCAGCTGTGTGTCCCAGCATCCCCCTTCTTAGTCCCACAGAGGAGGAGAGGGGGAGGGGAGAGGGCAGGGCATCTGGAGACCTGAGTGATCCCTTGTACTCACCACTTTCTGGTTATGTGACCCTGAAGAAACCCTTCCCTCATCTGGATCTTGACTCTGACTTTGGCCATGCTGAGATCCCAATACAAGGAGGAATTGCCCTCTGTCTTTATCCCTTCCCGATTCTACTACTAGACAGGACAAAGGTTGCTGTGTGGCTCAATGATAGAGCAATTGCTTAGGGTGCATGCATGCATGCGTGTGTGGGGTGTGTGTGTGTGTGAGAGAGAGAGAGAGAGAGGCCCTAAGCTCCATCCTAGCAGTGCACATGGTTGTTTCCACATTAAAAACTTACATCTTTCTCTTTTTTTAATTTATAAAAATCTGCCACAAGCACTTGTATTTTGCAAAGGGCCTCTTGCACGCTGTCATATTTTGGTATTTCTCAAACAATTCTGTTATCTATAGGCAGAAAGGTGAAGGGAGGACACAATATCCCTAACTATATCGGTGCCATCCTTGGCCTGTGCACACCCCGGGACAGGACACTCATCTCCATCTCCACCTGCACGCAGCCCATTGGCATTTGAAGATTCTAAAGCTTGGTCTCTTGCCAGAAACTGTCCACACCCCTCTTGCCCAGTAGCTCTCCCTGTGTCCTGGCTGTATGATTGGCAGGTTAGCTCACCAATCTGAGTCTTTATTTCTTCATCAGTAAAATTGGGATGTTGCTAACATATGTATGAGTGACAGCGCAAAGCACTGGGCTAATGCCTTGGCATTTAAATGCTCATGGACAGACAAGTATGACAAGAATAGTGACACTTTCTGTGCACAAGTGACTGCTCAGTGCCAGGATAAGTCTGGCCTCCTAGGGAGCTGGGTGCAGCTGGATTTTCCCTGCAGAGTCAACCAGTCTGAGAAGGGCCTTTGGGATCACCTCGGAGAGTCCTCCCCTGTTTATTCCTTGCCTTCCTTCCCCTTAGGCTCTAGCTGGAGACAGACGCTGCTGAGACCTGTGGGAAGAAGCTGAAAATCCTTAAATAAAATGCCAAGGATTGAGCTGGGCTCTGTGACTTGCGCCTGTAATTCTAGCAATGTAGGAAGAAGAGATAGATCTGAAGATCTTGGTTCAAAGTAAGTCAGAAAAGATTAATCTGTGAGACTCATTGCCAATTAACCACCAAAAAGCTGAGAGTAGAACTGTGGTTCAAGTAGTAGAATGCCAGCCTTGAATGTAAAGGGTCAGTGCCCGAGCTCTAAGTTCAGGCCCCAATATCAGCAAAAAACTAAACACTAAACTAAACTAATAAATTCAAAGAACTATATGCTTGCAAGGAATTAAAAAATAAATAAAATATGTTGACTTGTTTACCTTTTGGTGCCTTGTCACCTTGAATAGGTTCTCTTTGAAAATAAAGGCAGGAAATCGTTTACTGAACACTGTGGTAGATATTACATGGGTACCCCAATATCTGGTTCAAGTTTTTCTTTCTAAGCATAGAAAAACTCTATCTCCCAGCACCACTGATGAGAAGAGCCATAGGGTAGAGGAGGCCGGTTCATCGTGAGCAGACCAATTCTTATTTAAGTTGACCTCCTCTGCCACAGTAAATCTGAGACTTCCTGCTGAAATGAAGAAGCCAGAATTTGATCCTGTCGATCACTGTCACCTGGGGAGGAAATCTGCCCTGAGGAGTGGTCTGGACATGCAGCAAGCTTGGCGTGAAGATAATATTTCTGTTGGAGTAAGCCACACTGAGCTTTGAGGAATGTTTGTTACTGCAGCATTTCCTTACCTGGATTTCAGGTGTCACCAGCCCATGGCAAGTGTTACTATTATCTCCATGTTCCAGGTGTGAACCTTGAAGCAAAGGTGTTCTTTATTGAACCCAATCAATAAAAGGAAGGCCCAGGGAAGGGGTCAGATTTATTCAACTTCCTGAGCTCAGTGTCTTAACAGTCTGGGTAGATTTTGCCACCCAGAAGGAGGAAGGCAGTGAAGCAGGCGTGGAGATGGCCCTCTGGTGCAGCAATGACCCAGTCAGTGAGGGGTCTTTGTAAGTTAATCATAAGCTTTCAAGCGTGGCCTCCAGACTCTGGGAAAAAAATGTTCCCAAGCTAAAAGTAGCTGCAGCAGAGGGTCCCAGCCAAAGTCTAACTTCAGGTTGGCAGAGTTGCTGGATGGCTTGTAATTCCAGCTGGCCAGGGCTCCGTGGGCATGCAAGTGTTTACACTCGCCTCAAATTAGTCCTCCCACGCCTCCCAGGAGCCCCAGCCCATATTTGGGATGGAAAAGGGAAAATGACTCCCAGTGGGGATTCGAAAGCATCAGAAAAATTCCTCGGGGGCAGCAGCTTCTCACTCTGGGCCTGGCTCTGAACAGATGCATCATGGTCCCTCATCCCTGGACCCTGTGTCCCACAAAACAGCCAGGCCAGAGGACAAGAAGCTCCTACAATGCTTCAGAGGGAAGGTATTTCTGGAAGCACCTTTAGGAGGGCCAGAGCATCTCCGCATCCAAAGGAAACACAGGAATGGGAAAGAAAAGGGACCAGGAGAATGAGATCGTGATAGCCCAGGGGACCTGGCAGCATGGATCCCTTTCAGAGGACTCCAGAGCAGGTGAAACAAAGCAAATGCTGTTTGGCCAGCATTACCATGTGATAAGACTACCTGGACATGGGAATAGTAAACAGATTTGGGACACAGCTTACCTGAGGCTGAAGGAGGAGCATGGCCAGGAGCATAAACTAGTCATCATCACTGTTGACATTCCTTCCTCAACGGAGAGATGGGTTCACACGTGTTCATTGTTTTAATTAATAGACCAATGGCAGATCATCATGAATTAGGCTTATGGCTAATCCCTTTCTGTCTAAGATTTTTCCCCCCCAGTTCTGGAGTTGGAAGTCAGAATCTGGGCACTATCTCTGAGTTTCTTTTGTTCAAGGCTGATTAACTCTTGAGCCACACCTCCATTTCTGACTTTTTCCTGGTCAATTAGAGATAAGAATCTTACTGGCTTGCCTACCTAGGCTGGCTTCAAACTGTGATCCTTAGATCTTAGCCTCCTGAATAGTAAGGATTACAGGTTGTGAGCAACTGGCACCCAGCTCTAATATCTATTTTTAAAAGAGAGCTAATACTCACAAGACACCATGCTGGAAATGAACCTTATAACTTTGGTGGGGGGAGGAGTGGGGAAGGTAGGAGAAGGAATAGTGGGATAAAAACAAAGGAGGGGGTAACAGTGTCCAACAAGAAATGTACTCATTACCTTACTGATGTAACTGTTCCTTTTCTGTACAGCATCTTCACAAGAAGATAAAATTTAAATAAACAAATAAAAGAGAGCTAACTAACAGCCAATACTTTCATATCATTTCCTGAGTGCCAGGCCTGGTGACAGTCCTGTCACAGACAGAAAGCACTTTCACATCCCAGAGCAGCTTTGTGAGTGGTCTTACAAGTTAAATGCCTGCCCAGGGAGGCAGATGTGTGACAAAATACCTGAGGGGGTAAATTTACAAGGGAGAAAGGTTTGGTTTAGCTCATGGTTTTGGCCACTTGACCATGTTGCATTGAATCTATGAAAGCATGGTATATCGTGATGAAAACCCATGGAGGAGAAGGCTGCTCACCTCATGGTGCCTTGGAAGCCAAGGGAGAGGAGAAGTGGCCTGGGTCCCAATGACCTAAATCCCCTCCAATAGGCTCCGCCTCCTAAGGGCTCTGCTACCTCCAGACAGCGCCACAGTGCCACAAGGTCCTGAGTTGAAACATTAGTACCATGAAAAAAAAAATCCAAGCCTTAAAATAAGGCATTGTCCTCAAAGACCTATGTCTTAGACACTGGACAATAAAATGCTAATTACCTCATATACATACAAGTGCAAGGGGTGGAGCTGTTGTTGGCTCCGTGGGCCGGTGACATCCACAGAAGCATCTCCTCTCACCGCCTCTCACTTTCCGTGTGTCATTGATGAGGAATTCCTTTGCCACATTTAACTCGTGAGACTTCCATTTGGAGCCAAATTCAGACCTGTGCCCAGACTCAAATCAACTTCTGGCCACCAGAATGGGCTTTGAGTCTTCATGGTTCACCCCTGAGAGTACAGGGAAAGGCAGGCATGTGCAGGGAGGGAGCAAGTGATGGAGGGTTTGCTTCTGTCATTGGGGGAGTCCCCAGCAAGGGCTCTGAGCGGAAGACAGAATGACCCTACTCGATTTGAGATCCCTGGACAGAAACCATACCTGAGATATCTTATTCTCCCTGCCCCTGTGCCTAGTGCTTTGGGCTGTTTTCAATCAGTATGACAACATGCCTGACTCTGGGAAATGTATAAAGAAAGGAGATTTATTTAAAGTCCACTGCTTTAGAGATCTAAGGGCACAATACTGGTACCTGCTTGACACTGGCGGGGGGGGTCTTCTGCCTACATTGCAGCTTGGTGTGCAGTGTTGTTATGGGAGTATGTATAAGAGGAAGAAGTCATAGACAAGAAAGCAAAAACAGTGAGCTGAGAAAGCAAAACTTGAACTCAGGGCCTGTGCTTGCCAACAGGTACTCTACTACTAAACCACATCTTCAGTCTTATTTTGCACTGATTGAGAAAGGGTCTCTCTTCCTGCAATCCTGCACTTGGACTGCAATTCTCTTCCTTTATGCTTCATGCTATAGCTGGGATGACAGGCATACATCACCATGCCCAGCCTGTTTTATTGACATAGAATCTTGCTGGGCACTGATGGCTCACGCCTGTAATCCTAGCTACTCAGGAGGCTGAGATCTGTGGACTGTGGTTCAAAGCCAATTTGGGAAGGAAGGTCCATAAGACTCTTTGCTCCAATAAACCACCAGAAAACTAGAAGTGTTACTGTGGCTCAAGTGATAGGGCACTTGCCTTGAGTTAAAGAGCTGAGGGACAGCTCCCAGACCCAGAGTTCAAACCCTATGACCAACAAAAAAGAAGGAAGGAAGGAAGGAAGGAAGGAAGGAAGGAAGGAAGGAAAGGAAGGAAGGAAGGAAGGAAAGGATGGAAGGAAGGAAGGGAGGAAGGGAGAGAAAGAAAAAAGGAAGGAAGGAAAGAAAGAAAAAAGAATGAAAGAAAGAAAGTCTTACTTTTCAGCCCTCTACCCTTGTACTGCAATCATCTGGATCTTGGCCACCCATGTAGCATGTGTTGACAGACAGATGCTATTATACCTGGCTATTGGTCACATAGGAGTCTCTGTTTTGCCCAAGCTGCCCTCCCACAATCCTCTGGATCTCAGCCTCACAACCAGCTAGGACTACAGGCATGAGCTACTAGTTCCCAACTCATTCTTTTGGAAACTAACTCACTTTAAGTAATCAGCACTAATCCTTTCCCAGGGCAATGGTTCCAGGCCTCACCTCTTACAGACTTTACCATAACAGCACACCACACTGCCACAGGGGGCCAAGCTGCCAGTGTGTGGGAGAACAGGCACTCAGTTGTGCTGGATACATCAGTCCCTGCTGAGAGAAGAGGCAAGACTCCATCTCTGCAGACCACTGTACTCTGGCTAGAGATGACTGGCTACAATCTGTTCCTTTGCTGGGTGCAATGGTTCCTTCTATAATTTCATCACTCCAAAGACTGAAGCAGGAGGATAGTGAGTTAGAGGCCAGCTTGGTAAGTTTCAAGCAACCCGGAACAGGCCCTGTCTCAAAAATACAAAACAAACCAACAAAAGTGCTCACCATCACCAACAGAAAAGGTTCAGTCACCTTACCAAGGGAAATTTGTGAAGGCCAGCCAGGCGGATATACCCTATCTGGCTGGACACAAGGCTCTCTGGTCAGTTACACTAGGAAGCTGGCTTAGTAGTACCTTACTTAACCCAGGCTGGCTGTCAAGCAGGGCCTGGGGGAAATTTGCCTTCAAAGGCTTTGTCAGTAGATAGAATCGCAGAGAAATAAAGAGGAGGCCTGGAAGGGAGACAGGAAGGTTGGCGAAAGTACTCAACATGTCACTGCTTCAGCCCCAAAGCTGCCCAGTCTCCTTGCCCAGCTCCATCCCTTCCTGGGGCAGCTGTGGGACACAGGCAACTGTGAAAGCCATCCAGCTGTAGAGCTCTGTGGTGATCATGGGGCCCAGCATCGTCCATCCTGAACTGTCCCAGGCAGTCACCCAAGAACACACCTAATTCACCCTGCATGAGGAGCTCCCTGGGCACTCAGAGGGACAGAAAAGCAGGTGTGAGTATCTCCAGGCAGGTGCCAGCTCTTTGGTTGGGCATGGCATCTCCACAGGGTCAGATGGGGATGTTCTAGCTCAGGCAAGGCCACAGGAAGGAGGCCACGCCCAGCTAGAACCTCCATTTCCTGACTTTGGCCAGAGGAGGGCCTTCAGGCAGCTTTGGGGGAGGTCAGCACCCATAGGATAATTCAGCTGGCCTCCCAGGAGTGGGATCTGAGAAGCCTGCAGTGCTGAGATGAGACAGACGGCACTGCTGGTCTGGGTCTTTCTGGCTGTGGATGGAGTAGAACTCTGGTTAGAGTCTCATCACCTGAGGTCATCTGATTCTTGCCTTTGGAACTGAGAACCATGAGGGCAAATCCAGGGAGGAGCATGTGCAGAGTCTGAGAGGCATCAGGGCATGGAGGTCAGGGTGGGTGGAAGTCAGGGAGGCAGAGAGAATCCCCAAAGGGCACAGCAGCCACCCTAGGAATCTAGGGGTGAGGAATCTAAGCTCCATGCCAAGGGGAAAGTGAGCTAATGGCTCTGTTCCTTGTAATGAGAACAGCCCAGGGCAGAGAAAGTTCTCCCCTGGTACTTCCCTGCTTCCAGACCAGCCAAGGAGAACCAGGCCCTTCATTTAGCAGGGACAGGTGGGAAGGACCCCACTCAGGAGTGTTACATGAAGCTATTCAGTCTCACACAGCTCTCTGTGCTTGGGCAACACAGAAAAGGAGGCCCAGTGGCCAAAGAGGGACAGGCAGGAGTGGAGACCATGGAAAGCCCAAGATGATGTCACCTCTACTCAGGCAGAACAGGATGATTGTGGCGGAAAAGGAACCAGCTCAGTGGGAAAGGAATCGGGCCTGGCACATCACTTGTGTCTGGAGCCTTTCTATCTATCCTCCTCCTCTCAAAAATGTCCCTTCTAGGCTTCAGTGGTCACTACTTGCCTAGCATGCTTTAGGCTCTAGCACCCTCACAAAAACGTTCAGGGACTTGCTAGGGAATGAATACCAAACTAGTAACAAAAATCTAGTTTGAAAAGATCCAAGGACTTGTATCGACCTGTATCCAAAAGAGGAATCATTTCCCACCTATTTGGATGGCTGTTGTAAAACAAATAAACCAAAATGGAAACTAGCAAGTGTTGGTAAGAATGTAGAGAAATAGAAACCCATTGCTATCGTAGATGTGTAGCTTCTACCCTGAAATACTCTGGGTAAAGACAGTACAGCAATTTATCCAAAACTAAACTCAGCCAGGTATGGTGGCACACTACTGTAATCCTAGCTACCCATGAAGTGTTGGTAAGAAAGTCATGGTTTGAAGCCAGTTCAGGCAAAAGCACAAGACCTTGCCAGGTGCCAGTGGCTTACATTTGTGATCCTAGCTACTCAGGAGATAGAGATGTGAATATTTCACCTCAAAGCTGGCCCAGGCAGGAGAATGTATGAGTCTCTTATCTCCAACTAACAACGAAAACCAGATATAGAGCTGTGGCTCAAGTGGTAGAGTGCTGGAGTTGAGGGGGAAAAGCTAAAGGAGACTGTAAGGATCTGAATTCAAGCCCCAGTATACACACACTCACACATACAGTACAAAACCTCCTTGAGGAAAAACAAACAAACAAATACCCTACAAGCAAAAATGACTTAGAGGCATAACTCAAGTACAGCATGGCAAGCATGAAGCTTTGAGTTCAAAATCTTAATATCACTTTAAAACATAAGCACAGAATTACCACAAGAATTCTACTTTTCACCTCTACCCATGTACCCAAGTAAGGTCAGAGGTTCAAAAGCCCACCTTTTCACTCAAGTTCACAGCAGCATTGTTCACAACAGACAAAAGTCAGAAGCAGCCCAAGTGTCCATCAATAGACAAGTCAGGAAACAAAATGCTAGAACACCCCTCTAATGTCTAAGCAAGGATGGCACAAACGACACAGATCTCCCTATTCCCAACCAGTGCCTGTGGCAGACATTATTAATCAATGAAGAACTAATCGATGTTTGCCACCAAGCAAGATAATGTACAGCCTCCAGCTGCCTTGCCAGTCAGCATTGGCTGTGACAGCATTGGGGTGACATCCACTTGTCAGCGGGGTCTATGCTGGTGGAACACACTCTGAGCTCTTAGGAACTTCTCCCATGGCACCAAAGAAATACTGCCCCTGCCAGGCCCTGTAGTTCAGAATTCCTAAGCAGAGCTAAAAGGCTCTAGAACCAAATGGTTCTGTATCCAAAAATTCCATTGGTTCAAAGAGAAGTGGAGTGTTTAGTATATTTTCTTGTCAGCCAACCTGCCCTCCAGGTCCTGTTTGCAACCAGGATGGGTCAGGACACAGTAGACTCCATGATCATTGGGAGCCTTGGCTGCAGACCCTGGGATCTCCGTGTCCCTATGAATGGGGGTGAAAAGCCAGGTCACCAGGACCCTGTGGTGGCCATTTCTCTCTTTCTGGAAGGTCCCAGAGCCAAGAGAGTCCCAACCTTTCTCCTCAGGGTGGGATAGTGCTGTTCTGCCAGCACCTCTCAGCAGAAGGGCCAGGACTGACATTTCTGCTCTCACGCTGTCCTGGGGACAGAAGGAGGGGAGACATCCTTCCCCTGTGCCTCCAGCCAGCAGGGCAGCAGCTCCACCAGCTCTGCCAGGCAGAGGGGATGCATCAGGATGGGGGGGGGGTGGAGAGGGGACACTCGCTTTGCCACCAGCACTGTAAAACAGAAAACTTTAAATCTTGGTCTCCACTGGGGAACGGCCTTAATTAGGGTGGCGCCAAGCACGGTGCTGTAATTAACTGTGTGTCTGTCTTTCCATCCCAAATGCTCATTTCCAGAGCTTTATGACCCAGTCTTCTAAGAGAAGCTCCAGCCAGGAACTTGGCGCCCACAGCCCCAGCGGGAGGGATGGCTGGCTTGCCTCTCATCCTCCACTCAGGATGAGGCTTTGGAAGTGGGAGTGAAGATTTATCTTTTTAAAAAGTGGTTGTATAAAACTACTAGAAGAAAATATAGGAAAAATACTTCAGAACGTTGGTTTAGGCAAGCATAAAACAAAAGCCTACAGACTAAAAGGCCTCTGAGCAACAGTTAGCACAGTGATGAGAAAATATTTGTGAACTAATCACCAGGCAAGGAATTCTCTTCCAGAATATATAAGTAACTCAGAAAACTTAACAGCAAAAAACACAAATAATCTGATTTAAAAATGAGCGACTGAGGGGCTGGGAAGGTGGCTCAGTGGTAGAGTGCTTGTCTTGCATGCATGAGGCCCTGGGTTCAATTCCTCAGCACCACATAAGCAGAAAAAGCTGGAAGTGGTGCTGTGACTCAAGCGGTAGAGAGCTGAGGGACAGCGCCCAGGTCCAGAGTTAGGGCCTCACGACAGGCCAAAAAAAAAAAAAGCAACTGACTTGAACAGATATAGACAGACAGACAGACAGACAGACAGACAGACAGACAGACAGATAGATAGATAGATAGATAGATAGATAGATAGATAATAGATAGATAGATAGATAGGTAGATAGATAGATAGAGATGGCTACCAAACATATGAAAACAGTGTTTGACATTATTAATCATTAGGGAAATGCAAATCAGGACCACAATGATGTACCAACTCGCCCCAGTTAGAATGGCTTGGCTATTATCAAAAAGACAAATAACATTAATAATAACAAATGCTAGAGAAGATATAGAGAAAGGGAAAAAAAACAAAGCAGGTCCTGAGTTTAAGACCCATGCATTACCACCAATGTTAGAAACAGACTTAGGGCACTGGTAACTCAGTCTAATCCTATCTACTCAGATGATAGCAATCCAGAGGATGAAGGTTCAAAGCCAGTCTGGGCAGAAAAATCTGTTAGCCTGTATCTCCAAAATAATCAGCAAAAAGGCTGGGAAGGTGGCTCAGTGGTAGAGTGGGTTCGATTCCTCAGCACCACATAATCAAAAAAGAAAAAAAAAAACAGAAGTGGCGCTGTGGCTCAAGTGGTAGAGTGCTAGCCTTGAGCTGAAGAGCTGACGGACAGCACCCAAGCCCAGAGTTCAGGCCCCACGACCGGACCAAAAAAGAAAAATCAGCAAAAAGCATGACTACACGCATGGCTAAAACACTAGAGCAACAACTGAGCAAGCATGGCTCTGAATTCAATCACCAATACTGCCAAAATTGAAAATTTAGAAATGGAATTATCAATGATTTCACAAATCCTGCTACAGGGCATAAATCCAAAGGAATTAAAATCAGTATGCTGAACATACATCCATTCTCTCATGTTCATTGAGGCATATCTACAATACCAAGAAAGTAGGATCAATCTAGATGGCCACTCATATGATGAATAGATAAAGGGAATATGCTATAAATACACCATGGAATATTTTTTTTTTGCCAGTCCTGGGGCTTAAACTCAGGGCCTGGGCACTGTCCCCGTGAGCTTCTTTGACTCAAGGCTAGTGCTCTGCCAACTTGAGCCACAGCGCCACTTCCAGCTTTGTCTGTTTATGTGGTACTGAGGAATCAAATCCAGGGCTTCGTGCATGCTAGGCAAGCACTCTACCACTGAGCCACCTTCCCAGCCCAACCATGGAATATTGTTGAGCCATGAAAAGAGTAGAATTCTGTCATTCGGAGCAACATGGATAGAACTAGAGGACACTATATTAAGTGAAATAACACAGGGACACAGAGAAAAAGATATAATCTCACTTATGTACCCAATCTCATAGAAAGAGAGATTAGAATAGTGGCTAGGAAGGGTGGGGGAAGGAGAGAAGAGCTACAGGGTGCAGGAAGGAAGAAATTCTACTGTTCTCTAGCACATGGGATAACTGCGGTGAACAACAATCAATTGACTATTTCAAAATAGGTCAGACTGAATGTTTTTAATAGTCCCAGCACATAGAAATAATAAATATCTGATAATGGATATGCAATTAGCTGATTGGATCGTGTATTGTTTGACATGTTACATCCTGCCCACAAATACGTCCAATGGCTATGTCTGTTAAAATTAAAACTGTAGCTGGGTGCCCTGTGGCTCACACCTATAATCCCAGCTACTCTGGAAGCTGAGATCTGAGGATCAAGGTTGGAAACCAGTCCGAGCAGAAAAGTCCATGAGGCTCTTTTCCCCAAAATTGCAAGTGGAGCTGTGGCTCAAGTAGTAGAGCCCTAGTCTTGAGTACAAAGGTCAAGGACAGTACCTAGACCTTGAGTTCAAGCCACAGGATCAACTCTCTGTCTCCCTCTGATTCTGTCTCTGTCTCTCTGTCTCTGTCTCTCTCTCTGTTTCTCTCTCTCTGTCTCTCTCTCTCTCTATATATATATATTCCCCCCCTTTGGGGGGAGTAGAATGTACACCTGCTAATTTGACATGATTAACATGCATTTTCCTTTGTTCCAGTAACTTTTATGTTCCCAGGAACTCGTTCAAGCCTTCTATAGCCCTAGGGAAGGGTCATGTTCTAGGCTAGCCAACCAGAACATTCAACCCCTGGCCACAAGATTTGGTCCAGCCTGGGTCATGTGACCCACATCGAGCCAGTAGAATTGTGTTGTGGAACTGAACAGAACGCACGTTCTCCCAGTCTTCTGTCTGTGTACACGGTTTTGAATACTGTCTTTTCCACTGTCTCAGGGCGAGCGCATGCTTCCAGGTCTCTAGTAATTCCCCCATACTCCCTTCTCACACGGAGCCATCACCTTTGCTTCCCCCACTTTTTTTTCCATTATAAACAATTTTGTGACAGATATCCTTGCATTTCAAAAACAATTATATAAACAAATAAACAGCAATTTAAGGATAAAATGTTTAAGTAGTATATAACTGAAAGCAGTCGATCTGTCATAGTCAGGAAAGTAGACACCAGCAGCAAAGGCGAAGTGTTAGCCCAGGACTTCTGATCTTTGTGTCTCATTCGCATTCTCCCAGAATCAGCCTCTTTAATGCTGGGTGGGCAATAAATTTGTTTCTAAGTTTCTTTTTTTTGGGGGGGGGTCCAGTCGTGGGGCTTGAACTCTGGGCCTGGGCGCTGTCCCTCAACTCTTCAGCTCAAGGCTAGCACTTGAGCCACAGCGCCACTTGCGGCTTATTTTTTGCTTATGTGATGCTGAGGAATCAAACCCAGGGCGTTAGGCACGCAAGGCAAGCACTCTACCACTGAGCCACCTTCCCAGCCCCTGTTTCTAAGTTTCTACTGTTGAAAACAATGTTGTAGAGAACAGTCCCTGTACAAGCATTTCTCCTCCCAGGACTAATCCTAAGAATGTAGTTGACTTTGCCTAAACTATTCCTGTCAGACCCTGAATTAAGTGATTTTCACGGACAGCTCAATTGGTCTTCTCAACAGCCTGGTACCATTATGCCATTTTATGGAAGTGGGCAATGAGTCAAGTGGCAGGTGTGTGTGTGTGTGTATGTGTGTGTGTGTGTGTGTGTGTGTGTGTGTGCCAGTCCTAGGGCTTGGTGTGTGTATGCCAGTCCTAGGGCTTGAATTCAGAGCCTTTCACTCTTGTTTGACTTTTTCACTCAAGGCTGGCATTCTACTATTTGAGCCATAAATCCACTTCCAGTTTTCTGCTGGAAATAAGAGATGAGTCTCACAGACTTTCCTGCCTAGGCTGGCTTCAAACCTGGATCCTCAGATTTCAGACTCCTGAGTAGCTAGAATTACAGGTGTGAGCCATCAGTGCCCCACTGCATTCTGCATATCGATTGACATTTTCCAGCCCCCTCCATAAGCCTGCACCAACTAATCCTCCCCAGCAGTGTGAAGGGTTGATTTCCCTCCATGTTTGCCAAAGTTGGATACCGCCAGTTATTTTTCATTGCTAGTTGTGGCTAAACTTACAAGTAGAGAATTTGACTTCACTACAGATACTTCTTTACTTTTTTTTTTAATGTGTGTGTGACAGTCTTGGGGTTTGAACTCAGGGTCTATGCACTGTCTGTGAGCATTTTGCTCTAGGCCAGCATTCTACCACTTGAACCACAGCTCCACTTCTGGCTATTTTTTTCTACTTAATTGACAGTAAGTATCTCACAGACTTCCTGCCCTGACTGACTTCAACCCTCAATCCTCAGATCTCAGCCTCCTAAGCAGCTTGTCATCAATGCCCAGGTCTCTCTCTTTTTTTTTTTGGAATAGTGGATGTCTTAGTTAATTCAAGCTACTATAACACAATTCTATAAGCTGAGCCAGGGCTGGCGCGCACGCACACACACGCACACACACACATACACACACACACATGCAGTCATAAACTGGATAGGTCAGAAGCCATAGAAGTTGATCTCTCATAGTTCTGGAAGCTGGAAATCCAAGTTTATAGTACCAGCAAATGTGGTGTGTGGTGAGGGCTCCTTCTGGTCCTGTACCTGGTACCTTCTCACAGTGTCCCCACTGGAGCGAAAGGCTACTGCGATTCTCTGGGCCTTTCTTCATAAATTCTCCTCATGAGAACAGAGCATCCCAAGGCCACGCCTCCTGTCAGCACATATAATTTGGTTTGGTTTGGTACTGGGGGTTAAAGCCAGGGCCTTGCACATGCTAAGCACATGTTCTAGTACTAATCTACCCACCTGGTCCCTAACACAGGAATTACGAGGGACACAAACATGACTGAGACTATATATCTTGTTTTGTAGTAATCAGCCATTTCTGTTTTGTTTCTCTAAATTTCATGTTCATATTTTTCACCCATTTTTGTGTTTACTGGGACTTGGCTTTTTTTTCTCTCTCTCTTTCTTTCTTTCTTTCCTTCTTTCTTCCTTTCTTTCTGTACCAGTTCTGGGGCTTGAACTCAGGGCCTGGGTGCTGTCCCTGACCTTTTTTGCTCAAGGCTAGCATACTACCATTTGAGTCACAGATCCACTTCTGGCTTTTTTGGTAATTAATTAGAAATCAGAATCTCATAGATTTTCCTGTCCAGGCTGGCTTTGGACTGTGATCCTCAGATCTCAGCCTCCTGAGTAATTTAGATTACAGGCATGAGCCACTGGCACCCAACTTCCTGGCATTTTTGTTAATGTTGTTGTTATTTGTTTGTTTGTCAAATAAAGCTTTTGTCTTTCATGTACGTTGCAGATCTTTTCTTGTTTTATTTTTCACATTCTAAAGAAGATCATATGATTAAAAGAATTGGTGAGATTCAAGATGTTGTTATTTCACATTTGTTTTGAGAGGATAATTTTTTTAATTTGTTGTTTGAGGAAATGGATGGTCTGAACCCGTGGTTCTTCAGCCCATCTGCATGTTTGTGGGTCCTGAGGCTCCTGGGGGCCCCTTGTGAAGGGGCACATGGGCAGGGTCTGAGGTGGCTGGATTTTTTATTTCATTCATGGTTCAGCCAGATGATACGGGCATTGGCTGGGCACAGGCAGTGCACCCCAGGAGGTATGCAGCCCACCGGCCCTGCCTGCCAACCAGCGGGGCTGATCCCTCCACCAGCCTGCTGGGCCTCTGCAGGAATATTCCACCTTCCCTCATAGGTCGGCAGGGGCGGGGAGGGGGTATTGGGGGGTTCTCTGTCACTGCTCACTTTCCAAGTTCCACCTCTGACCTGGCCATAACACCATTGTGCCCTCAACTCCTATTCTGTGCCCAAGACAAGATGCTTCTGTTGAGTGCCCAGCTCCACCAGTCACCCTCATGCCAAGGTTTGTGATCTGGGGCAATAGAAGGAATTATACACCACAGCAAATGACCCCAGCTTCTGCATTCTACACTCCACAGGCTATGATTTCCCCACACCACCAGGCTACTATGTAGCCCAAGTGCTCTCTCCTTCCCTGAACATCTCGTTGTAAGGTCCGCTCCTGGATGGCGAGCAGACTCCATCCTCCTCGCAGCAAAGTCTCCACCCAGTACCTGCGTTACCTAGGCAACTGGCACACCTGGAAGAGGTCACATCTGCATCCGCTGAGGTCACATCTGAATTTGATGTGGCCACACCTTTCTCTGCCCATTCCCTACATAAGGCCTAGCCCAGGCCCAGACGCCCTCTCTCTCTCTCTCTCTGCTCTTTTCTAGATCTTTCTCAGCTCTTTCCTTCTCTTCTCTTTCCCAGCTCTCTTCTCTTTCCCAGCTCTCTCTCTTTCCCAGCTCTTTCTCTTTCCCAGCTCTCTTTCCCAGGCCTTTCCCCACCGCGTGGAGGACCAAGATGGCCTGGTGCCAGCTAGAACGATGATTAAACCTACCCCTTACACCTGAATACCACATGCGTGCTGCTGTTCTTACTCGGCTACCTCTTTTTTTAAAAAACCTAACACTCTTGTTCCTTTTCCTGGGCTCCTCCCCACAAGACTTTACCTAAAGACTTTATTTTAAGAGGTAAATCATGCTTGGCCTTCTTCCATTCTGTGTAGTGGGACCTCATCTCCTCTATGTGTCTGGGAGATGCTGAGCTAGAATACTGATCTTCAAAAGTAGACTAGAGCTGGGCACTGGTGGCTCACGCCTGTAATCCTAGCTACTCGGGAGGCTTGAGATCTGAGGATTGCAGTTCAAAACCAACCTGGGCAGGAAAGTCTATAAGACTCTTATCTCCAATTAACCACCAGAAAACCGGAAGTGGCACTGTGGCTCAAGTGGTAGAGTACTAACTTTGAGCTGAAGAACTGAGGAACAGTGCCCAGGCCCAGACTGACCAAAAAAAAAAAAAGTGGCCTAGAACTCCAGGGGTCCCCAACACCCTCTTAGGGGCCCCACAGTCAAACTTACTTTCATAATGATACCATAGTAGATTAAATGGTGCCCCCTTAAATGTATGTCCATGCCCTAATCCCCAGAAACCCTGAGTCTATCTAGACTTGGCTAAAGGTTCTTTGCAGATACAATGAAGGCAAGGACATTGAGATGACAAGATCAGTGTGAATCACCCAGGTAGCCTTGAGTCCAATGACAGGGAACTACGAGATTGAAGGGATGTGACAACAAGCCCAGGACAGCAGACAGCCACCAGCAGCTGGCAGATGAGAGAGCAGGTCTCCCTGGGGCCTCTGGAGGAAGCATGGCTCTGCTGACACCTTGAACTTGGAGTGCTGGCCTCCAGGACTATAAAAGAAGAAATTTCTGGTTCTGTAACTCATCAGATTTGTGATAATTGGTTACAGCCGCAGAAAGTGACTTCAGATACTGAGACATTATTTTCATCTGTTCTCTCCCTCCCTCCCTTCCTCCCTCCCTCTTGAGTGTGCTATGGAGTTTTCCAGAACTTCAGGACATGTGGCTTTAGGACAAACTGAATGCAGAAGCAGATATGAGAAATCAGCTGTCTTCAATTAAGTGGAATGATACGAGATTTAGAAAACAACAACAACAAATAAGCAGGCATGGTAGCATATGCCTGTAATCTCAACACTCAGGAAATTCAGGCAGGAAGTTGCTAAGTTCAAGTTCAGGCTGGGTTACATGGTGAGATTCTGTCAAAGAAATGAAGAAATGAAAGAAGGAAGGAAGAAAGAGAGAGAGGGAGGAAGGTTAGAAGGGAAGGAGCGAAAACAGACAATGGCATTCTTCAAACAAATCTTTTTGTTTTGAAAAAACACTTGAAAAATATTATTTATACTTAAAAAATAAAATATTCTTTATCATAACAATCCAAAGGAATGCAAGTAAGTAGAAAGAGAGACACCTGCAAAGCCAGCATAGGGAACCAGCCTAGGTACCCAACAACCCAGGATTAGATAAAGGCAATGAAGAACTTATGGAGTATTATTTCACCATAAAGAGAAATAATGTGATGTTGTTTGCAGGAAAACAGGTGGAACTGGAGATCATGTTGAATGAGACAAGCAAAGCTTAGAAAAACAAATATCACATGATTTTGCTCATAAGTTATGACATGATTGTAAAAGGAGGGTTGTAACTGAGGGAAGCCCAGGAAAGGGAGAAGAGGAAAATGGGGAGAGGGGAAGGAAAGGGGAAAGGAGAGTGTGGGGCTGAATATGATCTAATTACATTGATGGATGATGATAGCATAATGAAACCCACTGAAAACTGTTTAAGAGGGAAGTAGGAGGGAGGGATTAAGAAAAAATAATTGACACCAGGTGACAGGGGCTCATCTCTGTAATCCTAGCTACTTAGGAAACTGAGATCTGAGGAACACAGTTCAAAGCCAGCCTGGGCAGGAAAAGTCTGTGAGACTCTTATCTCCAATTAACTACCGGAAAACAGGAAGTGGGACTGTAGCTCAAA
The DNA here is from genome assembly GCF_000151885.1 of Dipodomys ordii. Classification (NCBI taxonomy): domain Eukaryota; kingdom Metazoa; phylum Chordata; class Mammalia; order Rodentia; family Heteromyidae; genus Dipodomys; species Dipodomys ordii. Next base: position 2,610,444 of record NW_012267322.1, on the reverse strand, counting down.
GCGGTAGAGTGCTAGCCTTGAGCAAAAAGAGCTCAGGGCCAGGAGCACTGGTCCCAAGTTCAAAAAAGAAAAAGAAAAAAGAATTGATGCTAGGCGACAGTGGCTCACACCTATAATCCTAGCTACTCAGGAGACTAAGATCTGAGGATAGTGGTTCAAAGCCCTCCTGGGCAGGGAAGTCCATGAGTCTCTTACCTCTAAATAACCACCAAAATGCCAGAAGTGGAGTTGTGGCTCAGTTAGTACAGTGCCTAAGCCCTGAGTTCAAGCCCTAGAACTGCCACAAAAGAAAGAGACAGAGACAGAGACAGAGAGACAGAAACAGAGACAGAGAGACAGAAACAGAGACAGAGACAGACAGAGAAAGAATAAGAGAGAGTAATAAGAGAGAGTAATAGAGGAGGTGAATTTGATCGTCGTATGCATATATGCAAATATCACAATGGAATGCCTTTGTACAATTCATGTATGCTAATGATTTCAAGAATTACTAAAGATCTAAATCTTCCTTTTTAACTTCTGATATAGTAAACCACGATGGCTGTCCACATTAACCAATGTTAGTTGAGGTCGTTAGTGAACCAAGAGTGAGCGAGACCTATGGTTAGATAATGAAGGACCACAGCGCTAGGCACTCACTACCTCAGCTGCCTTCTCCAGCCCTCTGGTCCTCCCCTTGTGAAATGTGCCAAGATAGACTACATTTGACTGTTACTGGCAGGAAGCCCAACTCAAACTGGCTTAAACAAGGTCTAACTAAAGAGTCCAGAGTCTGGGCCTTCTGCATTTGGCCAATTTATCTCTTCAACTGCAAGAGCATCACTGTTGCTTTGATTCTGCCTCCCTACGGACACTGGGCCTTGTCCTCATGATCACAGGGTGGCCGCAGCTGTGCCAAGCATCACATCCTTATATAGCAATGGTCAAAGTGGGAAAACTGTCATTGTCCTCTCTGACTTTTCTCATGGTCCACAATTGCATCATGGCGCCATTTCTTACCAGGAGAGTGGCATTTCTATTTCTCTGTGTGATTGGTTTGGTCTGTCCAAGATTGACTCTAGAGTGAACAAGGAACTGTGTCCTCCCCTCCGAAGACATGGCAACCTGGTTAGGCCTTAGTAGGACAGAGGACCAGACTGTGGGGAGGCTGGGGAGGCGACTACTGTACCTGCTGTGCCCCTTGGGGATTCTGGGTCTTTGGAAGGGACAGTTTCATGGCATGCTGACCTGGCTACCCCTTTACCAGGGACTTGGCCACAGGCCAGAGATCAGGCTGAGCCCCTTTCCTCAGTTAGTCTAGTCCCCTCCCCCTTCCTTCCTTCCTTTCTTTGCCTACTTTCTGATATTGGGGTTTAAATCAGAGCCTTGCACTCACCAGGCAGATGCTGTACCCCTTGAGCCAAATCTCCAGGCCTTTTGGCTTTATTTATTTATGAATTTATTTAATTTATTTACTTTTTGCTGTTACTGGTCATGGGACTTGAACTCAGGCCCGGGCACTGTCCCTGAGCTTTTTTTTCACTTTAAATCACAGCTCCATGTTCAGTTTTCTGGTGGTTAATTGGAAATAAGAGTCTCACAGACATTCCTTTCCAGACTGGCTTCAAACCATGACCCTCAGATATCAGTTTCCTGAGTAGCTAGGATTACAGGCATGAGCCACCAGCACCCATCTCATTTAGTTATTTTTAGTGGTGTCTTTCACTTCTGCCTGGGCCAGCTTGGACCATGATCCCTCTATTTGGAATCACAATCATGTGTCTCCACGCCCAGCTTATTGGTTTATACGATGTCTCATTAACATTTTCACCAGGTTGGCCTTGAATGTGATCCTCCTCACCTCTGCCTCCTGAGTAGCCCACAGAGCTCTATTTTGAGGAAGAAGGAAACAAAAATCCTAGAACTGCTATGGATTTGATGGATGGTATGTGTGAAGCCACTCACTGTCGGTCCTAGGAAGCTCTGACGTTGTTGCTATACGTCAACATCCCTACAGGGAATCAACCCTGCAGAATACCCCAACCTGAACACCACCCCCCCCAGCTTCTTTCCTAACAGTTCAGGAAATGAGCAGAGGCCAGGGTACCCTCTAAGTGTCTGAGGCAGCAGGTTGAGAGCAAATAGGCCAGGTGATTTGGCTCAGGTCACAGAATAACTCAAAACCAGTGCTGTTACCCACATCTCCGATTCCAAGCCAGGGCCCCTCTGGGCTGCACCTGCCACCCAGTCCCTGTGTGTGGCCCAGAGAGCTCAGCTACCTGTTGTGTCATAGGAATCTGGTCTAGGGCCATTGGTCATCACCTGGTCAAGAGTGACAGCAAAAATTCCCAAGAGAGAAGACAAGGGAGCCTCACAGTTCACATAGCCCATGAAGGATCCCAGTAAGGAGAGTTCTTCCAGGAGCTGAAACCAAACACAGAACAGAAAACAAAAACAAAAACAAAAAACAGACCTACTTTACAGTAAAATGTCTAGCTATTGTAAAGCAACAGATAACATAAGCAAGGGGTAACAGACAAGCAGTAAATTTGGAGGGGGAGGGGGATCTTTGTGAGGCAGAGGACAAAGGGTTAACATCTGTAATAGACAAAGAGCTCTTACAAACAGAAAAGAAAGGGGCAAACAACCCGAAAGAAATTATGGCAAAGGACATGAATAGGCCATTCACCAAGAAAGGAGGCTGAGTGACCACAGACAATGCAAAGATGGCCCACATTGGTGGCCAGGGGAATGCAAATTAATCCCACAATGAGCTATCATCCAGGAAAATTAGAAGAACAGTAACATACACACTGGCTGGCAGGGGATTGGGGACCAGGCTCATCTCAGCCAGGGTCACTGAAAATGTAAATTATTTCCCATCTTTTGTGGTGTGTGTGTGTGTGTGTGTGAGAGAGAGAGAGAGAGAGAGAGAGGATATTGGAGCTTGAACTCAGGGCCTGAGAGGTGTCCCTAAGCATCTTTTTGTTCAAGGCTAGCACTAGAGCCACAGCTTCACTTCCCATGTTTTGGTTTGGCTTTAGTTGCTGTTGTTGTTTTGTAGTTCATTGGAGATAAGTCCTATGAACTTTTCTGCCTCAGCTGACTTTAAACTACAATACTCCGATCTCAGTCTTCTGAGTAGCTAGGATTACAGGCATGAGCCACTTGGCACCTGGACAATTTGGGCTTTTTGATGATTAATTGGAGATAAGAGTCTCACAGACTTTCTACTGGGCTGGTTTTGAACTATGATCCTCAGCTCTCAGCTTCCTGAGTAGTTCAGAGTACAGGTGTGAGCCACTAGCTCCTCACTTATTTCTAATATTCTGAGAAGAAATTTGGCAGCTTCAGAGGAAACTCGAGGAGTTCTATTAGGAATTGGTATTTTAAGCGTAATTTTTCATTGAAAAATAGTAATATTCCCTTTAAAATATTTCCTAAACCTGAAAAATCTAGGTAGAAATTAAAATGCCATTGGCAAAAATAGCAATGTATTCAAATGAGACCTACAAATTTGTAACACTGGGGACAAAGCAAACTAAATCTGAGTGCTTTGTCATCTAAATTAGCAATACTTCTTTCTTCCTTTGTAATGTTATCTCTGTGTGTGCGCGTGCACACATGTATGTGTGTATATAAAGTGAGGAAATTTGAAAACCCTCAAATAGTTCTTCCTCTATTAAAAAATTTGTTTGTGCCATTGTTGGGACTTGAACGCAGGGCCTGGGCACTGTCCCTGAGCTTCTTTTGTTCAAGGCTCTACCACTTGCGCCATAGCTCCACTTCTGTCTTTCTGGTGGTTAACTGAGGATAAGTCTCACTGACTCCGGAGCCAACCCCCCCCCCCCCCCCTGCGATCCTCTGATCTCAGCCTCCTGAGTAGTT
>NW_012267322.1:2600562-2606527 GCF_000151885.1 Dipodomys ordii | reverse complement strand
TGGTGGTTAACTGAGGATAAGTCTCACTGACTCCCCCCCCCCCGCCCATGGCTTGGAACTGCGATCCTCTGATCTCAGCCTCCTGAGTAGTTAGGATTTCAGGCCTGAGCCACCAGCGCTCAGCCTTCCCTTCAGATTTAATACAAGGAATCTCCCTTCAATGGGAACCCAGATTCCAATTGAGCATGCAGGTGAGGAAACCAAACCTGAGAGTGGGGGGGACTGGAGCTGTGATAATGATAGGTCAGAGGCCTCACCAGCCCCTCCTGGGTCTTTGAGAGGTGTCCCAAACTGAGGCGGCCCCTGGTCCTTTATGATGAATCTCTGTCCCCCACTTGATGGTGGCAGAAGCATGGCAACCGCCTTCGCTTTCAGCCAGATCATGCTGAGAAGGGACTCTACCATCAGCACAGTACTCAGACCTGTTCTTGAAGGTCACACACAGTCTGAAGGCAGACCTGGCCCTGACCACCTCATCTCAACTGGGCAGCCAGTGATGCACACCGTGACACCGGGTAGATGGAAATAGCCCTGACCTGTGGAATAAGAGACCACAGGGTCTGGACCTCATCTGTCTGCTCCTGTATCTACTGACTAGACACAGGGCTTAGGTTAGACAAAGCACCCAAAATGTGCTTATAACAAAGCAAATGACTGAGTAGCCCTGGATGGGGACTTGACTTCAATTTCCAACCTGCAGAGGTGGAAGACACAGCTAGCATAATTTGCCTTTGCTCTGCCAGATGTCCCAGACCCTTGGCTCCTCTTCATTCCTACCAAGGATGAGAAAAATAGACGCCTCTTTGTTTTGTTTTGTTTGTATGTTTTTGTCAGTTGTGGAGCTTGAGCAGGCCTGGGCGCTGACCCGGAGCACTTTTGCCCAAGGCTAGCACTGTACCACTTTGAGCTATATCTCCACTTCTGGGTTTCCTGTTGTTAATTGGAGATAAAAGTCTCACAGACTTTCCTGCCTGGACTGGCTTCAAACCTGGATCCTCAGATATCAGCCTCCTGAGTAGCTAGTACTACAGATGTGAGTGCCTGCCTCTCGGTCCTTTTAGGCTGCCTCCTATAGGAAGTTTTCCCTGACTCTGCAATCCCATGAGCTCTCTCTCTCTCTCTCCCCCCATTCCTTCCCCCTCCCCCCAATCCCTTTTCTCCACTAACCCAGGAAAAGTTTTCCTCAGGTCCTAGCACTCAATTTTGGCCAATGAGGGGATCAGGAGCCTGGGGCTACTGCCGGCCCCTCCCTTCATTCCTGTCCCCCCACCACCACCCCCCATGAAATGGTAAGTAGCCCCACCGGGGTGTAGACATTGCCACCCACATTTAGGAAGTAACCTGCAAGCTGGGACTGCTACCTCGTATATGTGAAGGTTGTGGGCCTGAGCATGCAGATTGCCACATGAGGGCCTCAGGGCCGTGCAGAAGCACAGCTCTGACTAATCCACAGGCTGTAGCAGACAGGTCCCCCATGGGCCTCCCCTTCTGGCCAGCTCACCCCCATTTCGGCTCCTTTATGCTTTGTGTCTAATAGCCTGCACCTGAGGCTTCCCCAGGGCTCTGGCTTTCAAAGCCAGAGAGCTTCAGACATCACTAGCAGAGGGCTGCTCTGTCCTGCTAGGCCTGGTCGACCAAGACTGTACCCCCTTTCTAAAGACAGCAGCCTTTTGCAACCATTTGGCTCTGAGGTAGAGAGCAGAAAGACTGGGGGAAAAAAAGATACCATAAGTACTGGTTACTATGCCTGGTGCCCATCCTGCCTCTAATCTCCACTGGCTGAGACTGGAAAGCTGTTCACAGGTAAGCTACCTTTAGTTGAGACTTCTGGGATATATCGTCAAGAACATCCTGAGATGGAAAGGCTACATTTTTGCACTTTTGTTAACATGATCTCCACCCGCCCCCCCGTCTGTATTTCTTTTTTTTTTTCTTTCTGCTTATGTGGTGCTGAGGAATCGAACCCAGGGCCTCATGCAGGCAAGGCAAGCACTCTACCACTGAGCCACCTTCCCAGCCCCTCTGTCTGTATTTCTCTCTCTCTCATGCACACACTCAGGGTTGTACATACATCTTCAAGGCCCATTTCTGAAAGTCCAAAGCTTTTCCTACACAATGAGAAACACACTGGCAAAAAACACTGTGGAAAATAGTACATCAGTTCCTTAAACATAGAATTCCCATACGGTCCAGCAATTCTCTGGATCTAAATCTTAAAGAAGGAAAAATCAGGTCCTGGATATCTGTATACTCATGTTCACATTAGCATTCGTCACCACACTCAAAAACGTAGATGCAACCTGGCATGTTCACTGATGAATAAATGATCCACAAAATGAGGCTTATACATACAATAAATTATTCAGCCTAAAGAAAGAATGAAAGTCTCACACAGAAGATACACAGATGAACCTTGAAGACATTATGCTAATGGAATCTCTCAGAGACAGAAGGACCAAGAGTGTATGGATCCCTCCTGCACTACATATAAGCTAGGCAAATCATAAAGGCAGAACAAAGACTGGTGATTTCTGAGACTGAGGACAGGTGGGAACTGGGAATTTCCTTGGGATAGATGATAAGGTTCTAAATGACAGCTGGACAGTATTTTAATTCCACTCCAAAAAGGTTAAAATAGTAAACGTATGCTATATTTACTTTCCACAATAAAAAAAAGCTGAAAACATTACACACACACACACACAAAAGATCACAATAACAACAACAAAAAACCCACACACGATACCTTGGAATATACCCACCAGAAAAAAAAATCACAGGACTCTGAAAAAAGTCACAAAACATTAGGAAGATGTAAAAAAAAAGATCCAAGTAAATGGTGGTATACTATGTTCATGGAGAAAAAGAATTAATACTAGAAAGCAGATAAATCTTTTTGAATCAATCTATCCTATAATACCTTTCCAACCAAAGTCCCCACAGAGGTTCTCATTGAATTTACTAATCCAATTCTAAAACTCCTAAGGAGGATTCTAATACAAGATCAACAAAATACAAGGTTTTGAACTTTTGGGTAAAGTATAACATACACAAAGAAAGCACACCAATTATGCTAGTTACTTGTGGCTCATGCCTGTAATCCTAGTTACTCAAGAATCTGAGATCTAAGGATTATGGTTCAAAAGGAGGCGGAGCTGGAAAGCCTGTGAGAAGCTTATCTCCAAATTAACCAGCAAAAAGATGGAAGTGGAGCTGAGGCTCAAGTGGTAGAGCACCAGTCTTGAGTGAAAAAGCTCTAAGGGACAGCCCAGGGCCTGAGTTCAAGTCCCAGAATCAGCACACCCACACATCTTCCCAAAGATAACACATCCAAGTCACCAGGAGCCAGATGGTAAATTAGAATCTAGTCACATGTGACTCCTGCAGACCCTTGCAGCCACTCCCACACCCCCATCTAAGGGATCCAGGAGTCTATATTAACTGGCTCTGTCCATTTCCAAACTCTCTATGCATAGATTCATACCACATATACTCTTGAGTCTGGGCTTACTTTTTCCCACTCAATCTGAGTGTGCAACTTGTTCTCACTGTTGCTTGAGCAATTGATCATTTTTATTTTCATGTGATTAAAATAATGATGTCCCAATGTATGAATACCCCCCACTCAATGTTTATCTCCTCTTCACAAGTATTTAACTTACAGATGTTACAACTGCACTCTGTACACGACTATGGGTCTACATTTAAGGTACACAGTTTGTTAAGTATATTCCTAAGAATAGATCTGGGTCAGGAAAAAAAAAGTTAAGCAGGAACAGAGGTTTGTGTGGAGTGTAGGACTGTGGAGTCTTGTTTTACTAGGAATCAAAATTCATTACAAAGCTATTGTAGCTAAAAGAGACATATATTGACAAGTCCCCATATCTGCACAAACACACAGGATTTTCATGTACGTGCACATACGTACATCCATCCACACGCAAGCATGCACTTCCCGAACACCCCCCCCCCCATACTCCAGCACTCAGCACAGAAAACTCTCAGGCCGGACTTCCCAGACCAGATAACTGAGTGTCGCGGTCCCTTTCAAGTGGTATCACAGCACAGTTCTGCAAGTATCCAGGAGACACCGGATGGAGAAGGGAGAGAAGAGAGAGAGCCCCCCCTCCCCCACCCGCCCACTGGCTTTAAAGGGAGAACAAAGTAAGCCGGATCAGAGTATGCAAGGTGATGGCTGCGCGCTGAAGCCATTCATCACTGCCAGATGTGCAAAGGGTCAGGCTGCAGGGCAGGCTGGGCGTGCCAGCGGGGGTTGCCTGGACCACAGCCACAGCAGTGAAGAACCTGCACGTCTGTCTCCCCCTCCCCACCCCCAGGAAGGGCTGCCAGGATGCAGCTCTTAACAAAATGACAATGTGCTTTTTTTTCTGTCCAGCCTAGAGGGGCTGAGGACCAGGGCTGGAGGCAGCAATGGCTTAATAAAGGGCTGTCAGTCAACTCTTTAAAAATACCTTCCTGCTGCCAGCACGCTCGCGCTTGTGCCTGCCTGCCCCCTTGAATGGTCCCTCGGTGACACACAAGGACAAATGTTTGCCCAGAGAGGCCTGATGTCAGACAGCACACATGATCCAGATTGTGGAATCTATCCTTTCTTCACCTTCATTCCCAAAGGCATATGGGGGGCCAAGCAGGGTCTTCATGGTCCTGGGTGAATCCTGAGGGATGACCTCAGCCTGGGCTTCTGAATTGTGGGGAGAGCTAGCCTCTCTCCTTACCCCAAAGCCAGGCAAACTCCACGAGGGATTCCAGGACTGGACAGAGAGACACCCTACATCTGAGAGGCTCTGAGCTTGGGAGCCGGGGAGGAGGAGAGGAGGCTCTACCAGCCAGCCCCTGATCTGGCACCAGAGCTTCAACTGCAGGGCAGGTTTGTAAATAAGGCCCAGCGTCTGCTGGGAAGGATACCAATCTTCTGGAGGAGGTGCAGCCCAGCTCTTCTGATCAGATGGAAAAATGCTCCCAGTCTGAGTGAGACAGGAGTTACAGCTTCAAAAAGACATATTCCCACATAGTGCTGTTGGCAAGCTTTACGCTAAAGTGTCCTTACAGAGCATCCGGGTCCCTGGTGCGCTTTCAAACACCATTTTCCTTCTCAGGTCTGCAGAGGGGCCTAGGAGTCTACGTGCCCAAAGGTAGATGACAGTTTCTGTGGGAGACTTTTGGAGAAGTGGAAAGGAATCAGGTGAGTATGGAGAGTACTTGGTAACTAACTGATCCTGGGCTCAGTCTGGCTGTGGCTTTATTAGCTGTGTGGTCTTGGGCAATTTTCTTGACCTCCTTGAAGCAAAGGGCAGCAATGCATCCTGTGAGCAGATGGGGCACTGCATGGCCGGGACAGTCAGTGCATAGAAGAAAGTGCTTGGGCCTGGGGGCTGGGAGCTGCCATTAGTTACCCTTAGCAGATCAGGAGGCTGAGACCTCAGGACTGTGGTTCAAAGCCAGCCAGGGGAGGAAAGGCCAAGAGTATTGTCTCCAATTAACCACCAAAAACAAAACAAAAAAAGCTGGAAATGGAGGCGTGACTTAAATGGTAGAGCATCATCTTGAGTGAAATAAGCCAAGCAAGATCGCAAAGCCTTTTGTTCAAGACCCAGTACATATAAACACATAAACTGCTTATGATAAACTACTCGCTGTGCGGGTGGACCGGGAGGCCTAAGGTGCCATAGGAAGATGTCTAGGAAACAGACCTGGAAGATGGGAGCTGAAGGCAGAGGGCAGAGGGGACAAATTAGAGAGGCTGGTGGGACCTGGGGTCTTTCACACCCTCCGTTCACCACCCGTAAACTGGAGATCACAGCACCCCTGCTTTGAAACTGCTGAGCTGGTCACTTGCACCAGGCGCGCACAGTGGGCACTCTGCAGAGGCCTGGCGCGCGCAGGGGGGCTCCGCAGAGGCCGGGCGGCACAGGGGGCGCTCCGCAGAGGCCGGGCGGCACAGGGG
>NW_012267322.1:2551275-2599647 GCF_000151885.1 Dipodomys ordii | reverse complement strand
CCCGGCCCCACAGGTCCCCACTTGCCAGGTACCCGCAACACGGGGCCTACGGTTCGTTCGCCTTAACACTGCAGGCTCACACACCCCAGAGGTACCATTCATTCGTGCATTCATTCATTCATTCAATAAATCGTCGGTGTTCGATGTCATCTAAGGTCTCCGGGCTCGTTGCCCTCCATCCCTGCACTCCAGATAACACCCAATCTATTCACCAGGCTTCTTTGCTTTGTCACACTTTAGCCCTTCTCTCTGCCCGGATCTGCCCAAACTCCTACTCATCCTACAAGAGCCCTGCTCAGAAGTTTCCTCTGTTGTGAAAGCCTTCCCTCCTCCCACGACCCTGATCTGCACCCATTTAGTGACTTCCTTACTAAAGAACATATGACCTTGAGTGACAGTGTTTTATTCCTTTGCAGGGTTGTGTGCCCACCCACCTCCTCCCTCACAGGTTGAGTCCATCTGGACCCTACCAGTCAGTCTCTGGGTGGCCCTGGGAACTTCCCTCAGCTTCAGTTTTCTGAAACAACAACAAAGGATAAAATCAAGGATTTACACACAAAGCCCCGCCCAGGCAAGCACCTGTCTAGCAAGGATTGCCTGGTCCTCTCCTTTTCTCTAGAGCTTCTGGCCCTGGGAAGCAGAGCCTCTATCTCCTATTGGGCTGCCCTCCCTCTGCTTAATTCTTCTCCTGTCCTTCTGCCTTTCCGCTTCCGGAACCCTAGGCTCTGGCCCTGCCAACCCTGCATCTTTGGGTCTGAGGTTTCATGTAGAAGGGAGCTGGCCTGGGTTTCTCCTTTCTCTCCTTAGAGGTGCCAGTGCAGCTTGGGCTAAGTAGGGCTGCTTGAATGCTAAGCAAAGGGGCAAGAAAGTACTTGAAGGCTGAACTTTTAGTCCAGGAGTGGTGATGAGGCACAGTCCTGCTGTCTCCCCAGGGATGGGACAACCAGAACTTCAGCTTTGGGAGCTACTCAAGGACTTGTTGGAACCCTGGGCGCTTGGAAGAGGCAACCCTAGAAAATGGAGCTAGAGCACCTGTCCAGGAGCCAATAGACCCGCAGGCTGGGCAGCCAGGTCTTGAAGAATCTGAAGTTACCCAGGCATACTGGCAGACAGACGCACAGACAGACAGGACAGGTGCTAGGTCTCTCTGAAGACCCTTCTCAGGTCTTCACCCCCTTCCTCTCTGTCCCCACTTCTCACCAGCTCATGGGAAAGTACAGAGCCGCTGACTGGCCTCTATGTATTTTGGTTACCTGTCGGACAGCAGGAAGGAACTTTGAAAGATTAAATACTTGGACATGGGTTAAGATAGGAAATGGGTTGTGGATATTGGAGGACAAGAGGAGATACTTGTTTTTAAGCCATAAGGCTTATGACAAAAGAAGACCTGGGTTCCATTCCTGCTTGACTCGACCACTTCCTGGGTAAGATGGGGGAGTCCTCTGAACAGAGAAGGAAGGGATCAAAGAAAGCAGGCAAGCCAGCCAGTCATCTGTATCCCAGGCCAAGCACACACAGCGTTCTGGCTCCCCAGGAAAGCTGGCTTTGGTGAATCTGGTTCCATGCTGGGTAGAGCAGTGTCTCAGGTAGACAGGGCTTCCTGTGGGTACAGCTGTCTTAGACTAGATCTTAGGAACACAGCCTGAGGTGAGAGGTCAAGGGCTCACAATGGGCTCCTACATGCTCCACCCACAGGAGAGTGTCAGTCACGTGGAGAAGCAAACAGGAACAGAGTCAGGTGTAAGTTCAGCAACCTGCTGCAGACCGGCTCAGGCAGCTCTGGAAGCCAGGAGTGGAGGCCCTGGATATCCTAGTTCTTGAACCAGCATGGAACAATAACTCCCTGCTTTGCTGACTGCAGTAGGCACAAAAGGGGCAGCAGGGTCCCAGGGAGTCCAGCCAAGGGCAGCAGGTGCTGGCCACACACAGCACACCCAAGTGAGCACTCATAATAGCCAATCACAACCAATCCATCATCATAGCCAATCCAATAACTTCTTTAGCCCCACCCTTTGGAGCACGTTCTAGGAAAGCCCCCCTAGAGGTGATCTGCTGTGTGGCAGGCTGGAAGAGTTGCAGGATCCCTCAGGATAGTTCCCAAATTGTCTGCATGACCTAACTCATTGTCTAGGAACCTAGAACCTCCAGAGCAGGAATTCTTGGCAAAGGTGCCCTGACAGTGGTTTGACCCGATTACTTCCCAAGTGGAAGAGACTTCTTTTCAAATCAAGACATACCAGGGCTTGAGAGATAGCCCGGGACTACCTTAAATCTGGCCCCATCTTTTAGTATCTTGACACATGTTACAATTACTGAGTCCTTGAATTATTCCAATGCCCTGCTGGACTGCAGTTAGATAGCTGGGGTTCCCAGGTCCTTACATCTACCCCACTTTGCACAGGAGTGGGCCTTGTCCAGCCTTACCACCAATCCATCACCTTGAATTCCACTCATATAGCCCATGGGGGAAAAAAACCACCTCCAATGATCCTCATGCATATTAGCTGATTCCTGAGGATTTTTATTTGTTTGTACTACCCTGGGACTTGAACTCAGGGCCTGGGCACTGTCCCTGAGCTTTCTGCTCAAGGCTATCATTCTACTACCTATGCCACAGTTCCAATTCCAGCTTTTTGATGGTGAATTGGAAGATAAGTATCTCACAGACTTTCCTGCCAGGCTGGCTTCAAACAGCCATCCTCATCTCTCAGCCTCCTGAGTAGTTAGGATTACAGGCACGAGCAATTGGTGCCTGGGCTGAGGTTGATTTTATTGACAGTATTGATTTATTGACAATATTGATTGACTATAATTTATTGACAATATCTGAGTATATGGATTCCTGATGAGAACCTTTCCTATGTTTCCAGCACTCCTTGGAGGAGCACCTGGAGAGAAATACTAGTTGTACACTGAGCAACTACAAGAGCATGATATAACCGCAGTATGAATGGGCCCCAGTGGAAATTCGTCGGATTTTACTTGATCATTTCATAAATTACAGCCTGTGAACTCCTGAGTCCAGCAATTTGGCTGTTCTCTCCATTCCTGGAATGTAGTATCCATCTCTGGGATATAGTATCCTTTTTTTTCTTTTCTTTTTTTTTTTTTTTTTTTGTCGGTCATGGGGCTTGAACTCTGGGCCTGAGTGCTGTCCCTCAGTTCTTCAGCTCAAGGCTAGCGCTCCACCACTTAAGCTACAGCACCACTTCCTGGGATATAGTATCTTGAATACACCTATTTGTCCCATGATTAATAGTGAAGCTATGTGGGTATGTGAACTAAGTTATGAGCTCTGAGCCTGGGCATACTCATTTAGCTTTTTTCACTAAAGGCTGGCACTCCACCATTTTGGCCACTCTTTTATTCCTCTCTCTCCATTCTCTTCTCTCTGTTCCCTCTCCCCTCCCTTCCCCTCCCCTCTCTTTCCTTTCCCTTCACTTCCCTTCCCTTCCCTCCCCTTCCCTCTCCTCCCCTTCCTTCCCCTCTCCTCCCCTCCTCTTCTCTTTTCTCTCTCCTCTTCTCTTTTCTGTGTGTCTCCCCCCATTTTGCTGGTCAATTGGAGAGAAGAATCTCATGGACTTTCCTGCTCACACTATCTTTGAACCTCGATCCCTAGATCTCAGCCTCCTGAGAAGCTAGGATTATAGGTGTGAGCCACTAGCATCCAGCTAACTGCAGTGTTTTTAAGGTCATTGCATAAGGAATCAAGCCAGCACTGGCCCCATGCCTGGCACACAGAAAACTCAGTCAACAATACTGCTATTTTGATTTTTGCCTCCAGTATTTTTCTGCTCAAACACTAGCACACAGTGGACTTTGGCTTTGAGCTTTGAAGCCCCTTCTAGGAGGTGCCAGCAGGCTAGGGATCCCAATCCTAGCCCCCAGGCCTCTGTTCCCATTAAGAGTACCCCTCCTCCTCCTCCACCACCACCCAGCTGGCCACTTCCCCTGGGGAGAAAAAGGGTAGGGATCACAGTGTCCCTTCCTATCTCTGGTTCAAAGCTACCGCCAGCCCCCACGTGGCCCTGCTTGTTTCTTATCTTTAATTTTTTTTTTTTTAATCGGGCAGATCCCCTCCGGTTACTTTTTCTGCAGCATCTTAGGGCATCATTGCAGCAGGCAACAAAAGCATTCTTTCTGGAGCCCGCAGGGGGCCAGGGCAGAGCCACTTCAAAGGGATGCAAAGCAGTGGTGACAGCGTGTCCCCTCATTGTCCTCCTGGCGAGTCCGAGCCTCCCCCCCCCCCACTGTCCTAAGGCCATCCTGAATAGACAGGCACAAAGGCCACACGTTCAAAGTGGCACCACATGCCCCATTGGAAGGCCTGCTTTGCCCACATTGCTCCTCCTTCTCCTTCTCACACTGAATCCAGCCAGCCAGGAGTGTGTCTGGGTGGGGGGGGGGGTCTCCTATCCTCTCTCTCTCCTACTTTCCTATCTCTCTCTCCATTCTCTTCTCTCTGTTCCCTCTCCCCTCCCTTCCCCTTCCCCTGCCTTCCCTCCCCTTCCTTCTCCTCCTCTTCCTTCCCCTCTTCTCCCCTCCTCTTCTCTTTTTTCTGTCTCCTCTTCTCTTTTCTGTGTCTCTCCCCTTTTCCTATCTTTTCTCTTTCTTTCTCCTGTCTCCTCTGTCTCTCTTTGTCTCTCTCCCTTCTCTCCTCTCTGTCTCTCTTCTCTAGCATCTTTCTGTAACTTGCTCTGTCCTCCCCTCTCCCCCCAGCCCCTGACCACCTCTCCTTCTCCCTTCTGCAGAACAAGCAAGGTTTGCCCAGGCACAGGTTTGTGGGGGACATGGAGGCTGTCCTGTGGGGGTAGGAGCTGGGGTGGGGGTTACTGTCTGTCTTCCTCTGAGTTATTCATGTAATTCAGGAGAGAGGGGATCCCACTCTTGGCACCAGGGGTTGGAGACCTGCTGGGCTAAGTGGAAATCTAGAAAGAATATCAACTGGAATTTATAGAAAAGGAGCCAGGCCCAGAGATGGGAGAGACTTGCCAAACAAAGCTCCCAAAGCCTCCCAGCAAAGCAGGTGTGGCCAGGGTTGATCTGGGGTGTTTCCATTGCCAGTCCTGTGATGCTTTATTTCCTGCAGGTATTGCTGCATGGGCCACCCTGTCACCATGGAAGAAAATAGCCCAAGCCATGAGGACCAACTCTGAGCACCTTGCGCTCCTGGAAGGTGCCCATCAGGCCTCTGCAGAGAGGGACTAAGGCACAGTATCAAGCCTGAGGATGCGCACATTGCCAACATTGTTCCTGAGGCCTGGCTCACAAAGCAGAGGAGACGGCAGAAATGATGTAGAGGGAGAGGGAAAGAGAGCAGGAGAGAAGTTAGCATGGTCTGCAGGAATACTAGTGGCGGCTCTAGTGGTGGCTATCAGCAGATGTCTTAGAAAGTCAGGTACGGCTCAGCAGGCCTGGCTCAGGTCTGACATAGGAACCCTTCTAGAAGGAATCAGCAGAGCCCTCGGCCCCAGGAAGTGGAGCTCAGAGGAGGCTTTCATGGCTGCCCAGTGGTGTCAGCCTTTCCAGCCTTGACACAAGACCCAAGTCCCCCAGCCCATTTGTTGTACAAGTGAGGGGCAAGCAAAGCCCCTTCCCATGGCTCACTTTCTCTGAAATCAAAGAATGATCTAATTTGCAGGAGACTTGGTCCTAAGGTACAAAAAGCCCCCCTCCCCACCCGCCCCAGGGAAAGAGGCTGCCAAAGGAGCAAAGTGCTGGTGTCCACCCCCAACTGAAACCAACACAGCCCCCCTGGTCCTGGATTAAGGGAGCATTAGCACACAGATACAGTGACCAGGCCACAAGATCTGAGCAGAAAGAACCCTTAGGAAAATGGAATGTTTGCCCACAGCTGGATGGCACACAGCCTGGGGACCCCTATTACAGATGCTGGAGCTAAATGTTATTGTCTCCTTTTCTCACACACAGAGTGCAAACAACTAACTGCTCAGGTACTCCATATCATCTCCAGAACCCACTGACACATACCTGCCTGCAGTTGAGACCCTCAGAATGAGCTTCTTCTAGGGACAAATTAAAACAAAGTATGTATTTGAAACCAAGCATGGTAACACACACCTGTAATTCCAGCCAAGTGGGAAGTGGAGGAAGGAGGATCACAGTTCCAGGCTAGCCCAGGCAAACACATTGAGACACTATATGAAAAATAAAACAAAAAGGGATGGGATGTAGCTTAAGAGGTAGAGCACTTGTCTAACCCACCCGAAGCCCTGAGTTCAATCCTCAGTATGGAAGGAAAAAAAAATTCAACTGGGCACTTGTGGCTCACGCCTGTAATCCTAGCTACTCAGGAGACTGAGATGTGAGGATCACAGTGCAAAGCCAGCCTGGGCAGGAAAGTCCACGAGACTCTAATCTCCAAATAACCACCAGAAAACTGGAAGTGGAGGTGTAGCTCAAAGTGGTAGAGTGCTAGCTTTGAGCACTAAAGCTCAGGGACAACATCCAGGCCTTGGGTTCAAGCCCCATGACTGACCAAAAAACAACAAAAAAGTAAGTTCTCAGTGGCTTCCTACTCTCTGAACCTCTGGCCAAGTCAAAATGCCAATAAAAATATGAACAACAGCTACCATTAAGCATTTCCTGTGTATCAGTCTTTGTGAGAGACAGGTTCTGTTCTGTGTGTTTAACATCCACTCACCTAGAAGATACAAACAGGTATTCTTGCCACAGGACAGGGGCTCTTGGCCCTTAGCAACACCCCAGGGGGACCAGGCCAGCCTTCTGAATAAGACTGTCAGCACTGAGGAACTTTTTTGTTTGTTTGTTTGTTTTTGGTGCCAGTATTGGGGCTTGAACTTGGGACTCGTGTTCTTGCTTAGCTAATTTTCCTCTTGAGGCTAGTGCTCTATCATTTGAGCCATATCTTCACTTCCTGCTTTTTTTTTCTGGCTAATTGGGGATAAAAAGTCTCATGCATTTGTTCTCTGAACGGACTTCAAACCATGATCCTCAGATCTCAGTCTCCTGAGTTACTAATATTACAGGAGTAAGCCAATTGAGGAACTAATTTCTTAAGAGCTACCCGGAAAGAACTTGATCTTCCAGTGGGCTTCTCGGAGACCTCCTGACTGCCAAATGGGTTCCTGATGGAAACTCCATCTCCAATCCTCAACTCTACTTAATTTCACTCCCCTAAACAAATCAGTCTAATGAAGTTTGCTCTTTCTGTAAATGCGCGTGGGGAAGAAAACAGCTGATTGTAAACAGTTCGGGTAGCTTCCCTGTTCAGACTCCATTGACTTTCAAATCAGTTCACGTCCCCCACCGCCCAGCAGAAATAGACTCCAATGCGAACGCGGCATAAACGGCTCTATCATAAATGTTCATTCAACATTTATTCTTTCTCAAATCATCTCTTAAAGCCCTTTCATGCTAATGTCTAGGAGATGTGACATTAGAAAAATTGCTTTGACATGCTAAGGGGCTCCAAGATTAACAGAAAAAGGAAGGACAAGATAAAGCTTTTGGAAGACCTAGTTCAGAGGAATGCTTCCCGCTTTTGAACGCGTTCCAAGGTTGCAGCGCTCTTCAGCTCGTTGGCATACATGTAAATGAAGTGCTACAAAAGTCCCAGCTAAATTCCACTTGAATGAAAGCTCCCAGCCGCTGGCTGGTGCTGACACTGGGAGGGTGGCCAATGCACCATAAAGGGAACTGGAGGGGAGGGGTTTTCTTGCCCTGAAGGAAGAGAGGGAACAGACTTCAGCTCAAGCCATGGAGTAAAAATGTCAAGATCAGGTAGGGTTCATGTGTCTAACACCCAGTGGCCAGATTGAGTGCTGCCAGCTGCTGGCCCCACCCACCGTATTACTGGTTTTGTTGTTGTTATTATTGTTAGTGTAGTGCTGGGATTTGAACTCTGAGACTCTCACCTGCTAAGCAGGTACTCTACCACTTGTACCATGCCACTAAGTCTTTTTTTTTTCTCTAGCTAGTTTTCAGATAAGGTCTCATGTGTTGGCCCAAGGCCAAACTAGACCACATCCTTTTACCTCTGATTGCCACATAGCTGGGATTTCAGATGTATTACTACTATGTTCACCCTCTTTTTTGGGGGTGGAGGGGGTGGGTGAAAGGGAACCCAAGCAGTTCTCTTTCCCAGCCTATTGACTAGAGATACAACACCTACAGTTGACCAGCTTCTTTATGGTGAAAAGTCAGACTCAGGTAGCTCATATCTGTAATCCTGGCTACTCAGGAAGCTTGAGACCTGACACTGTGTACAAATCAGATGTGTTGTGAACATAATACTGCACTCCCCATGTATCTTAGTGTTTCTTAGAGAGGAAGAGAAGGTCCTTCACTGAGCTTCTTCTAAACAAAACACATCATCAAGGCTGGCTTTACCCCACTGATTTCTGTATTCTCATTACAAATGCCAACACACAGACAATTAAATTTCCTGGGCATCCTAAAACTTCAGCAGTGAGGTCATTTCCTGATCGGTAGTGGCCTGTAGGTGGTACCCAGAGGCCAGGCTTCCTGGGGTACCTGCCTTGGGAGCTGACTCCAGGGCCATACTCCTCCTTCTGTCACAGATGGGAAGACAAAGACAATGTCTAGAGGCCTTGATGGACAGCCTGAAGGTACACATTCCAGTGCCCAAATTCAGCCACCTTGCTGCCCCTCACAACCACAGAGCAGCCAGGAATTGTGGCCAACCAGGGGAGGAAAAGAGTAGTGTTTAGTAAAACCAGCAGCACAGAGTCAGAGAAACAGTGGACTCTCAAAGGGAACAACAAGTTAGCGACCACTCTTAGCGACTGTCAGCAGTGTGACTGGCATCTGTCCAGCATCTACGGCAGCTGCTCCTCCATTTCTACCTGGGTGGTTCCAGGACCCTGGGTGTGTGTATGTTTAAGTTTCAGCAAGGATTTATTTTCATGTGAAAGGTGAAAGTAGAAATAGGAAAGGAGAGAGAAACATTTCCGACTCCCTTCAGAGGAAATGGGAGTTAAAGACTCTCCAGGACCCTCTTTGAATACCCAAATCTGCCTGTGCTCAGGGTCCTTATGTAAATAAAAGACATCTTTGCGTAAGATCTATGCGCAGGACTCTGTATGCTTTAAACAATCTGGACCAATCTTTCCTTAAAATACCTGATACAATGTCAATGCTAAGCACCAAATCTGTACTCATTCAGCTCGGCATAGATGCAGTTTTATTGTGAATATTATTAGTATATGTCAGTACTGGGGTTTGAACTTAGTGCCTCACTCTTCGAGTGTGTGTGTGTGTGTGTGTGTGTGTGTGTGTGTGCGCGCGCGCGTGCTGGTTCTGGGTCTTGAACTCAGGTCCTGGATGCTGTCCCTGAGCTCAAGGCTAGCACTCTAGCACTTGAGCCACAACTTCACTTCCTGCTTTGTGTGTGTGTGAGTGTGTGTGTGTGTGTGTGTGTGTGTGTGTGTGTGTGTGTGTGTCATTTAGTAGAGATCAGAGTCTCATGGATTTTCCTTCTCAGGCTGGCTTCAAATCACAATCCTTAGATCTCAGCCTGCTGAGTAGCTAGAATTACAGATGTGAGCCTTCAGCACCTGACTTATTCTGATCCTTGGCTAGCTGACCACAGGTCATGGAGCCTGTGCACCTGGAAGGACCCCTGGCCTTGTGTGGGAGGACACTGCTCTTAGAGTTGACCTGCTGGGCATGGTCCTTCGCTTGCTGTCCCTGAGTGAAATGATAAGCATGCTGGTGAAAAGGACAGTAGCCAAGGCCCGCCTTGCTCTGGACAGGGCTAGAGCTGGCCCTTGGGAACAGCCGGTGCTGGCGATAGGGACTGGGGAGGAGGGACTGGAGCTGATCCATGAAGGGTGAGGAGGACACAGGGGATGGCCGGATGAAGCTTAGCACAGTACAGCACAGCACAGCAGACAGGGAAAATGAGGTGAAAGGCAGAGACCTCAGGGCAGCTCTGAAAAGGCTAGTGGGGGGGGGGGGTTGGGAGAAGGGGAGGGGCTGGCCAGGTGGAATGGATGATGTTGTGAAAGGTCTCACAGGTCCAGGCCCAGGACTGTGAGCAGTAGATAAAGCTGTTAGATCATGACAGTTTTTTCCCTGTCTTCTTCCTCCCCTCCCCCTTTTCTTTCTTTCTGTCTCTTGTTTTAAACTCTTTTTTATTTTGTGGTGGTATGGGGATTTGAAGACAGGTCACCTACTACTTGAACCATGTTCCAGCCCTGTTTTTGTTTTAGCTAATTTTTTTAATAGAGTCTAGTGTTTAATGCCAGGGGCGTCAGACAACAGTCCGACCTGTGCTTCCCTGTCTAGCTGAATTACCACTATGCCTGTTTACTTACTGAAAAGAAGGGTCTTTGTCCCATCTGGCCTCAAAGTTTGTTTCTCCCAATCTCTGCCTCTCAGGTACCTGGGATTACAATTGTACACCACCACACCTGGTCTTGGGTTATTTCTTTACTTACAGTTTTTTAATCTGATGCTAGAGCCCTGAGTTTACCCCCTCTGTATGCTGCAAGTTGACACTTCCTAGGAGTAGGCCTCAACCTAGGACTCACAGGAGTTGATGTAGAACCACCCCAAACCCCTCATGCCCAAGGTAGGAGGGGGCACCTCAAAGCCATGCATCTTATATCATTTCCCAGAGTGCCCCACATGGTGAGGCTCCAGTCTCCTACTATGGTCCCTTGCCTGACAACGTGCCCTTTATCCCCCGCCTTCCCTTCTCCATTGGGTCTCACTACAGTCTTTGGGCCGGTACATCCTGGGATTTTCTCCAGATAAGCATTTAGGAAACAGACTTAGGTATTACAGCAGGATTCTGTTGTGATCACGGTGAAAAATGCTAGCAGGTATTACTCATCAATTAACAACTTCACAAGCTCATCCATTGTCACAGTGGCCCCAAATGGCTGCATATTCTGGTTAGAGCAGTGAGCTCAGTCTCCATCAGAGGAGATGTAGGACTCTCTCCTCTTGCCCACTGGTATCTCCTCAGAGCTGCCCACCCCCACCTCTCAGATCTCCAGAGCTTCCACTTGGGGTAGCTTAATACAGGATGGAGGTGAGGGTAGCTGGGAGAGCCTGAGCAATTGTAATTCTAAGGGAATACATCCCCTTCCTGAATAATGTAGATTGCAACCAGTAAAGCTACATCAGAATTGCTGAAAACACATGAAAGTCGCTCGTGAACTGCAAAACTAGAGCCATTGTTTCATGGTGTGAAAAGAACAAGTGGTTTACCCATGTAGAAAATAAACGTTTAAAACATAAGCAGCTCTGAGCTGGGAGAAATTGTGTGGACCTGCCCAAGTTGCTGTTGATGAAACAGAGCTCTATTACCTCGGGACTGTGAGTACGTGGGGTAGGGGTGGGGGCCACCCCTCCCCTTGATGTCTTTGCCCTGCCATAGCTGTCATGGTGGCTGAGTTCCTCAGAAACATGGCCTGGCTGGGGCCTGCAGTTTAGTGGGAGGTGGGTTCTCCTAGTGGCAAACATCCAGGAAGAGCCCTCACAAGAGGAGGTTGTGGGGAAGGAGAGGGGTTGCCTGAATAGAAGCCCTCAGCGGTGATTGGAACCTCTAAGAAAAGGGGCGGGGCTTTTGTGCTCTCCAAAGGTGAGTCCAGCCAGTAACTGCTGGCTGCAGGTGAGCTCTTAGGTAAAGGCCAGTTCTTTCTGCTTCCAGGTAGCCCACACGCACGGTGCAGGGAGGACCTTTCTCCAGGGCTCTATGTCAAGCTTTGTCCACATTGTATGCTGAAGTGGGCCTGGGGCCTGAGCCATCTGCTCTACGTGGAAAGAAAAAAGCTTGTGGAAATAGGGATACAGGTGGACTTATTGCAGCAATGAGATGTACAAGTCGTTTATGTCGAAAGACAAACTTTACAACTTTGGCTGGGGGAGGGGGGAGGGGGATATTTGGGGTGGGGGTGGGATATGGGAAGGGAAAGGAAGGGGAAACAAAGGAGGAGGCAACAATGCTTGATAAGAAATGTACTCATTATCTTGCCCATGTAATTGTAACTCCTCTGTACGGTATTTTCATAATAAAAAAAATCACTGTTAAAAAAAGAAAGAAAGGAGCTTGTGGCACACCTAGGCAATCACAAGAGGGGAGTGGCCGGCCCTGAGTCACTGCAGGGGAGAAGCCCCTTCCGGTTCAGGGCCCTGGTGGAGCCTGATTCCCCTCTGCTTTGATGAATGTTTGCAAATCAGAGGACTGCCGTGGAGAGGATAGACATTTGCCTTCCTTTGACCCCTCTCCAGCCACATGGGATGAAGTGACACATCCTCTTCTAACTGTGGGTGTTAGGTCCGCTCCTGGATGGCGAGCAGACTCCACCCTCCTCGCAGCAAAGTCTCCACCCAGTACCTGCGTTACCTAGGCAACTGGGACACCTGGAAGAGGTCACATCTGCATCCGCTGAGGTCACATCTGAATTTGATGTGGCCACACCTTTCCCTGCCCATACCCTACATAAGGCCTAGCCCAGGCCCAGATGCCCTTTTTTTTCCTCTCTTGCTCTTGCTGCTCTTTTCTTGCTCTCTCTCTGTTCTATTCTAGCTCTCTCTCTCTGTTCTTTTCTTGCTCTCTCTCTTTCCCAGCCATGTGGAGTGCCAACCTTGCCTGGTCCCAGCAGGTCTACTGAATAAACCTACCCCTTACCTGAATACCACGTGTGTGCTGCAGTTCTTACTCGGCTACCTCTTTTTAAAAACCTAACAGTGGGTAGGAGTAAAATCAACTCCCACCTCTTAGTTTTATTTGTGTGTGTGTGTGTGTGTGTGTGTGAGAGAGAGAGAGATAGAGACAGAGAGACTGAGACAGAGACAGATGGAGAGAGACAGAGACAGATTCAGAGATGGGAGATAGAGACAGAAAGAGAGAGAGAGCATTTTAATACTGTGCTTGAATTCATGTTTTTTGTTCAAGGTTGGTGCTCTATCACTTGCTCCACTTCTGGGTTTTTGCTAATTAATTGGAGATGAGAGTCTCATGGACTTTCCTGCCTGGGCTGTCTTTGAACTGTGATCCTCAGATCTCAGCCTTCTGAGTAGCTAGGATTAAGGTGTGAGCCACTGGCACCTGGCTCATTTATTTTTCATTTTAAAACATGTTTTGTAGTCCCGGGGATTGAAGTATAGTGCTTGCACTATGACTTCAGATACACTCCTGGTTCTTTTGTAGTTTTAGTTTTAGAAGGTTTTTTGGGGGGGTGGAGGGGCTGGGTTTTTTTTAAGAGGGTCTTGTGTGTGCCAACTGTGCATGGCTTGGGCTCATACCATAATCCTTCTATTCTTGCCTCCCAAGTGGCTGGAATTACAGAAATGGCCACAGCAAATGGGTAATTTTCTAACACCTTGACCATAGGTAGAGACCAGGCCACAGTGCACCTTCTGAGAGGCAGTCACCCGCTTCTGTCCTTCCTCTGATTTCTGTGGGCTTGCTTACCTGCTTCAGGTGTTCATTGTGTTCTCAGGAATGTGTTCTGTCAAGAACATGCAGCTATCACACCCTGGGTTTGTCCCTAATATCATCCTCCCCAAAGGAGAGGCCACACATTCTGACACCAAAGCTAAGCAACTCCCCAGTGCCAACCTAGGACCTACCCACCTGCTGTGGGAAAGCACAGATAAGGCCCCAGGATGGGAGGTTCTCAAGGAGAACCAACAAGGGCCTGGACCTCTGCTTGAATTGGGGGAGGGTCTTGTAAATCCAAAGCATCTAAGTTTCCATGATCCCAGGGAGATGCCAGGAGGGTTGTTTTATTTTTACCCCAAAGTAAGACTTTACCACAATTGCGCCAAGAAGAGATCAGGAGGATTTGAAATGGGAAAACCAACTGATTAGCAATGTCTACTGAGGCCAGGCCTGGGCTCTGCCTGCCTGAGGCCAGAGGAACCAGAGCCCTGTTCTGCAAAGCTTCTAAGTGGAGGAAAGGATACAGAGGAGGGACATGATAAATTGGACTCGTTCCCTGAACTTGCTGGGCCTTAAGCTCCTCATCTGTAGAGGGGCTGATACCAACATAATCTCACAGCAGAAGTGCAATGAGACTATTCCATTCAAGCCAACATGGGTGACACATGCTTTTATTATTATTGTTGTTGTTGCTATGTGATACCTAAAGGCTGCCCTAGAGAACAGAAGCTAAATCTCATAGCACTAAGTTCAGGGAACTGGAGATGTCTGAGGTAGAAGGGACTTCAGGGGTCAGCTCTGACCAAGGTCCCTCAAGAGAGTTGATAGACTATGACTTTATATGAGCTGTCCTCTGCTAGTACTCCAAGAAATTCAGCTCTGGCCCTAAATTTGCATGCCACAATAAGCCCTACAGAAGCTTAAAATTACAAGACCCTCTACCTTCCATGTTGGAGAGGATTCTTCCTTTCTCTTGTGTGTACTCCTTGAAAGTCTTACCTACCTGCCCCCACAAGCTGGCTTTTCAAGGGATTTTTTCCCCCAGCCATATACTGTGCACTGCCCAAGGATAAGGTCTAACAAATACTACTTTTTCAAAATCTGCCTTCATTTTCAGGAACCCCTCCCACTCTACTCACCACTTTCTCAAGCCCTGATAAGAATCATCTCATCTCCATTTTATAGCAGTAAGAAACAATCATTCTGAGAGGTCCCGTGAGCAGCCTACAGCCACATAGCAGAATAGACCAAGGCCATACCTCCAGCCTCTCCAGCCAGTACTCTTGCCAAGGACTTTATTCAACCTTCTATGACTGGGTGGGTAGGGCCAGTATACCACTCCTGAGGGTAGTCACCCTCCCAGGAAACATGAGCTATTGGGAGTTCTGATGACAGAGACCCAGAGAGAGCTGCAGATTCTGAGGCCGGGACCCACATGGCCAACTCATCTCAGCACCCAGCTCACTGATACATATTTTATGGGCCTCTTCTCCCTTCTTTGCAAAGGATGTCATTAATCTGCTCCCTGGCTGTGTGGAATAACATCCCTCAGGAGAACACTGCTTTCTGAATATTTTATCATCTCTCATTCCTTCTCCCCAAACTAATATATATTTACACAGTCTACCTCCTGCAGGAAGACTATATTGTTTTCTCTCAGTGCCCAAGAACTTAGACACAGAACTGCGCATCAGTTTAAAAAAAAAAAAAAGATGTCTCGCTATTGATGTTGAAAGTGAGAACCAATCATCTATCAAGCTGTGAGGGAAGCCAAGAAGAGATTTGCATATGGTTATAAAAAGAAAGAAAGAAAAAATAGAAGAAGACAGACCCCAGCCCCACAGAGGGATGGAATGAAAGACAGCAGCCGTCTTTCTCCTCCTCTAATAAGGAACCGTGGATGTCCTGTCCCATCCTTCTTGTGTTTGGCAAATCTCAGCAGTGAGGAGAGCAAACAGCTACTTTGCTAGCTGCTATGCTAGTAAGGTCAAAAACTTCCTACTTCGAGATCCAATCTAAAGAAACCAAAGTTCTTGCAAAGTTTTACAGTGCCATTTTTATCATCATGGAATATTTATTACAACAAGGCTTCGGATCCTTATTGTTTGGTTTGGTCCTTTTGCTTCCTTGTGCATTATTCTGTTTGAAGCCCCTACCAAATTAGGGCTTCTGAGATGGGAAGGTAGAAATAGTGACACTCATTTACAAATGAGGGAAAACAGAGCTAGACAAGGTAATAAGATGACTGGCACACAAGAGTACAGGGAAGGGAGAGAGTGTAATTTAACAGTTGGTGCCAAGATCCCTTTTTAAAAAAATAAAAAGTTTCTATGTTTATGCTTTGCTGGTCCTGTGGCTTGAACTCAGGAGGACTGGGTACTGTCCCTGAGCTTATTCTGCTCAAGGCTGACACTCTACCACTTGATCTGTAGCTCCACTTCTGGCTTTTTTTTTTTTTTAGTAGTTTATTAGAGATAAGTCTCACAGACTTTTCTTCCCCTGATCAACTTCAAACCACAATCCTTAGATCGCAGCCTCCTGAGTAGCTAGCATTACAGGTGTGAACCACCAGTGCCCAGCTTCAAAATCCCTTTTAAAGAGAATTTTTTGTTCAGAAAAGTGCCTTTTCTGGCTACTTTGCCTGTGAAGTTAGGGCCTTGAAGGCCCACCGGGAAGTTATTTGTCAGCTTTCCGTTATTGTAACAAAACCCCAAGGCAGCCAATTTACAAAGACAAAAGATTTCTTTGGGCTCACAGCTGTATAAGCTTCAGTCTCCGGTCACTTGGCCATATGGCTTTCAGGCCTGTGGGGGAGAGTGTGGTACAAAACTGCTCCCCTCACAATGCAAGAAAGAAAGGACTAGACCAGATTCCACAGTCCCCTCCAAGGGTACGCCCCCCATAACCTAACTTCCTCTCATTAGTCCCTTTGTCCCCAAGACTTCATCACCTCCCAATAGTGCTACAGACTGAGGACACGGGAGACATCCCAGATCCAAACTGCCACCATGATGAAACATGAGATTGCTCTGCATGAGTGTGTCAGGAATTTGAGGGAAAAGCGAAGCTGACATGGCAGGGCCCCACATGGAAGGCACAGACTATGGAACAAGGGTGAATAAGGCTGATAACCTGCCACCTGTGTCACGTAAGCTTTCTGCCCTGAAACCCTCAGCCCTCAGCAAAGTCCGTCATGCAAAGAAACAACTTGTGCAAATTTAGGGAAAATATGGAGTCTGAGGAAGGGCGGCTGCAGCCTCCTTTCCCAGGCTGCTGCAGCCTCTGCTTTAGAGGGCAAACTGTACATCGAATAGACCAGGACACCTGCAATCTCAACCTCTCTGCTCATGATATTTGTGCCCTGTCTACTAGAACGTGGCCATAGCCTCTTCTGTCCTACCAGGCTGGTTGCTATGGCTTGAATCACTACTTGCCAACAGTACCTGGCCAATATCCACATCCCTTGGGTCAGCAACCACATGGAACTCAGTTCTGTTTCCTAAGGTCTCTCTCCCATCATTGGCCTGGGGCC
This sequence comes from Dipodomys ordii, assembly GCF_000151885.1. Taxonomy (NCBI): domain Eukaryota; kingdom Metazoa; phylum Chordata; class Mammalia; order Rodentia; family Heteromyidae; genus Dipodomys; species Dipodomys ordii. The sequence continues at coordinate 2,582,713 of NW_012267322.1, read as the reverse complement.
TATGGAGACAGGCAGCAGCGACAGAACTACCATGGAATGGACGCATGGAGAACACATACAGGGCTAAGATATCTGTGATATTGTGGAGAGGAAAAAGATGTGCTACAACAGATGTCCTGTGCTCAGTTAGTGCTGTTCTGTCTCAACTGATAGGTTTCCATTGCATCATGATAGGAATTAAATTAATGATGTAGGTATCAGTAGCATGGAAGAGAGAGGCTAACTGCTCAAGGTCTTATCCCTGGTATAAGCTAGGATTTAAACCTCAATGGTCTGGTTACAGATTTCCCAGTTTTGGGCTTCTTGGGGAATTTCTACTAAAAGAGCCCAGTAAGTGTGGTGCCTGAAGTAGAGTTCATCTCCTTACAATGGAAGTGCCTTAGAGACAGGGTCTCATCCACCTCCCTGGGGTGACACCAGGCAGGAAGGTAAATTGGGGAAGGTATATTTGAAGGTATATAGAGGGAGCAGGTCCAAACAGCTTGATAGGGTCACAAGCTGGGCTGGCTTTCTGGTTTCCCAAATCTGAGGTCAGCAAGAAGTGGCTGGACCAAGAAAGAGGATGGAGAGGAGGAGGAGGAGAAAGAGGAGGAGGAGGAAGAAGAGGAGGAGGAGGAAGAAGAGGAGGAGGAGGAGGAGGAGGAAGCAGATCCAGTGGGGAGCACCCATCACCCCTTATGACCTGTGGATGCCAGGTTGCAGAGTGCCCTCACACACTCTGTATTATTCAGGTGAGAAGACCTCCAGATAGGAAGTTTGTGATGTCTTGGGGCTCCATGACCACTTAAGAGAACTGAAAGAATGCTGAACACCAGTGGCTCGTACCTGTAATCCTAGATCCTCAGGAGGCTGAGATCTGAGACCAAGCCAGGACCAAGCAGGAAAGTTTATGACACTCCCATCTCCAATTAAATGCCCAAAAAAGCTAGAAGTAGAGCTATGGCTCAAGTGGTAGAGTGCTAACCTTGAACAAGAAAGCTCAGGGAGGGCACCTAGACTTGGAGTTCAAACCCGATGACTGGAGAGACAGAGACAGAGATACAGACAGACAGACAGACAGACAGACGAAAGAGAAAAGAATTTTATTCTGCTCACCTATCTCCTAACCTTATAATTGCAGATCAGAGGCAGACTTGGCACAATGAGGGGCATTGACAGTAGTCTTGCTCCATCCTTCATGATCAAATGAGCTTACCTCACTGATTAATGAACAACATTTTGAGCTCTTCTAATGGGGCATGCAGGTCATGCCTTAGCTGCAGCAGCCCACTGTCCTAGCAAAGTTACTAAGCCATAGAGTGGGCTCAGGAGGGGGGTCCCAGCACAGACTGTGAGAAGGGTCCCAGGGAGTGCCCTGGGTAGGTAAGCAGGGTTCCAGGACCCTCCTCTTTGGAAACCAGCTGACTGCATTGTCACCATCCAGCTAGGTGGCCATGGGTGGAGGCGTCCCTTGCCTGTGAATGCATTTGCTCAGCTTTAAAACGGAGAAACAATCATACTGATGACTGCCTCCTAATAAGGATTCCTGTGCCAGGCCTGCTGCTATCTAGGGGGAGACTGGGTCGCTGCTCACCATAGAGCCCAGGCTCCCACCTCTGACGGGGCACAGCCCAAGAATGCCACAGTGTGAGTTGGTTGTCACTACTGCAGGACTTTCTGCAGAAACAGCCCCCATAAGGCCACGGTCAGCAGGGGCTGTTGGAGGCCTGTAGGATGGGTCCTCCTTCCTTCACGGCGTGAGGGACACTTGCCAGCTGACCACCCCCCTCCCTGCTGTGCCTTGGGACACAGGCATGACACTCCTCAGCGAGGTGGCTTCTGGTTGGCTTGGCCAGGGAGAGGCACTGTGGAGAGAAGGAGAATGGCCTTTTAGGTTTCCCAGTGTCTGGCACACAGATTCCAGCTCAACAACCAGCTCCTTGCTGACCCAAACCCTAACTCCTCTCTTTGCCTTCCTGTCCTACAGAGGCTGGCCTTTAGGCTGTTCTTTCTACCCATTGTGTCAGTCCCTGGTCTCTTGTCTAAGCAAATGCCTCTGTTGATTCCCTCTCAGTGAGAGGCCTGGTGAGGCTGTGATTGGCATGATGCTTAGCCAATGCACACAGCATCCCTCATTCTTCTGTGCAGGGACAATTCATTCCTTCTTGGGCCCAAAAGCTCACAAAAGTGTCAGATGAAGACCCTGTCTCTCATTCAGATGGATGCTAGGAGACACGTACCTACATCAGAAGCTGTAAGCCAACCAAGCTGTGAGTGTGCCCAGGGATGGACCGAGGGATACAGAAGGTGCACATGGCCAGCAATGAGAATCAGGCCTATCTACTGCATGGGCACCTTCACAATTGTCTATGGTGCTTATGAGTCAAATGGCAGGACTGGTCCTGTGGATACAGGGGCAGGAGTGGGCCAGAAGAGGCAGAAACTGTGGAGTCAGCACCCTAGGGGTGGCCCCTGGGACTCCAAGTGGCTTTAAGTCTCTCTCTTTCTCACTCTCACTCTCATTCTCTCTCTCTCTCTCTCTTGCTCGTTCTCTCTTGCTTTCTCTCCATCTGAGAATTGCACAGCTTTCAAGGCACCTACATGGATATGTTTTGGGAGCTTCATGTAGCTCATCTAAAGGAGAACACGAGTCAGATGCCAGTGGCTCATGCCTGTAATTCTAGCAACTCAGGAGGCTGAACTTTGAGAATTGGGCTTCAAAGTCAGCCCAGGCACAAAAGTCCATGAGACTCTTACCTCCAATTAACCATTAAAAAGCCAGAGATGGAGCTATGGCTGAAGTGGTAGAGTGCCAACTTTAAGCAAAGAGCCAAGTGAGAGTAAGACCCTGAATTTAAGCTCAGGAAAAGCTCTCTCTCTCTCTAGTCTCTCTGTCTGTCTCTGTTTCTGTCTGTGTCTCTGTGTCTCTGTGTCTTTCTCTGTCTCCCTCTGTCTGAATCTCTCTCTCTCTCTCTCTCTCTTTCACACACACACACACACACACAGAGCTGTGGAGCTGGACCCAACCTAGAGAAGCTTCCGGTCCAAGGCTTCCGGAGGTGTAGAAGCTGTCCTTTGAGTGTAAGTATCACTCTGCCACAGCTCCCTGTGTGGCCCCCAGCAAACTCCACTCCCATTCGGACCCTCAGGTTCCTCATAAGAAAAATGTGGTCCCATAAAGCCAATGCAGATGGAGAGAAAAGGTGTGAAAGTCACCAGGGGCACCATAGGCGATGACCAAACTGGTGGGCACAGTAAGACGCAGGCTGTACCCATGAAAAACAGCGCCAGAAGAACATGCTAACAATCCAGCACCCCCTGGCAATCTGTACTGCCACAGCCACTCACCCTGCAAGCCAGAGAACCGGCACCGCCAGCAGCAGGATGGAGTTCTATGACCACAGAAGGTTTCCAAAGGCCAACAAAGGTTCCAGCTCCCATGCAGTGTCCCAGAAAGGCACTTGCACACCCTGCCCCCCTGCCCACAAGTGTTTAGGGTGACCCATAGCTCACACCTGTGAGCAGGAAGTCCCCTGTGGAGGTGACCAGGCAGATGGGGGGACATGGTTGGCTATTTCAGGTGGATACAGAACAGACAGCCTGGAGCCCCGATTCTCCCCCCACCCATTGCCCCCCAGCCCTGGTGAAGAAATGATTCTAGGCCATGCCTCCAGTACTGGGCACAGACTGTATTAATGCTGTCTATGGCTGTCTTGGGGCAAGAGGGGGCGGGGACGACAGGTAGGTGATCAACGTACTTCTTTCCAGCCCCAGCCCTCACAGGCTCCGGCTTAAAATAATATCTCCCAGGAGACAGCTGCCGCTGCCGCGGTTGCTTGCAGAGCCCGGCCTTCATAAAGCATGGCTGCTCAGGTTTCCCTCTGAATGGCTCCTTTCAGAGGTGAGAGGTTTATGGAAGAGATCACCTAGCTTCCTGGAGGGACTGGATCAGCCCTGGCCTCTCCACTCTCTGTCTGCCCCCCCACACCGTGGTGCCCTACACAGAAGGCTCCCAAGAGGGGTGGGGTGGGGCTGAACTCCATCCTGGAAGATGAAGGTCTGTCCTGGATGGAGTCACACAGCCCTGAGTTTGGATCCTCCTTCCTAGATATTCTGGTTGTACTGACTGTGTGCGCACCCCACCTGCCAAAGCATGTTCAGAGAGGTTGGGTTGCACAGACACACAGAAGGACTAGAATTTGGGTACGACGTGACTATGTCCCCCAGAGGTTCATGGGCAGGAAGACCCAGTGTGGCCATGTTGGGGTAACGGAGCTTGAAGGGGCGTGGGGGGAGGGTCCTGGTGCAGTGATTAGCTAATGGGATATCTTGCCGTGGTGGCCTGGCCCCTGCTACTTGGACCCTCACCTTGTTACTTCATGAAATATCCAAGCTCCAGTGTTTTGTTACAACAACACAAAACAGAGGAAGGTAGCTAGGCAGAGGAGGAGTCATCAGATTCAAACCAGCTCCGTCTAACTCAGAAATGTACTGCTGTCTTTTGGTTGTGTCTAAGGGTAGAAGGGTTCAAAGGAGTGGGTAAGGAAAGAAAGAAAGATCCAAGGAACCAACCCAGATGCCCCTCAGTGGATGAATGGATCAAGAAAATGTGGTATATATACACAATGGAATTCTATGCCTCCATCAGAAAGAATGACATTGCCCCATTTGTTAGGAAATGGAAAGAATTGGAAAAAAATTATATTAAGTGAAGTAAGCCAGGCCCAAAGAAACATAGGCCCCATGGTTTCCCTTATTTGCAATAACTAGTATATGTTGGAGTCAAGCAGAAAAGGTCAGATAAGTTGATGTTAGGTGAAATGAACCCCAAGGTAAGTATTCAAATGTTTTTGCTTTCATGCAATTGTTTCTAACATATTTATAAGATGATTTCTTTGTTGCCTTGTATGCCCCTTCCCCACGGTATAACCTCTGCTTTCACTGTATTTGATGTTGGTATAATTTGTGGAAGGGAAGGGAAAAAAACAAATCATTTAAATAGGGATACAGGTGGACCCATTGCAACAATGAGATGTACAAGTCGTTATGTCGAAAACGAACTTTACAACTTTGTGGGGGAGTAGGAGGGAGTGGGAGAGACGGAAGGGATGGGAAGGGGAAACAAAGGAGGAGGCTACAATGCTTGATAAGAAATGTACTCATTATCTTGCCCATGTAATTGTAACCCCTCTGTACAGTATTTTCACAATAAAAAAAAAGCTTTGGGAAAAAAAAGATTCAAGGAAGCCTACCTGGACTGGAGGCATGGTTCAAATTGTAAAGCACCTGCCTAATAATTGCAAAGCCTTGGATTTAAAACCCCAGTAGTGCAAAACAAACAAACAAAAAACAAACAAGGAAACCAATGATTGCCCTAAACACAGTTCCTTCCTCTTCTCCTTCTCTCTCCTCTATTCTTCATTCAATTTTTCTTTTTTCTTCCTTTGTTCACTCAACCAATATTCCCTTACAAATATTTTCTCTGTTATAAAACATATACAATTAAAAATAAACTTGAAGTCTAGAAAAGTAAAGTTAATAGAATAAAAAGGCAGGCTGGCACTAATGGCTCACGCCTGTAATCCTAGCTTCTCAGGAGGCTGAGATCCAGAGGATTGCTAGTTGGGGCAAGCCCAAGCAAAAAAAAAAAAAAAAAGAAAGAAAAAGAAAAAGGTCTAAGAGACTAAATCTCTCACATAACCAGCAAAAAGCTTAATTGGAGGCTTGCCTCAAGTGGCAAGATCACCATCCAAGCAAGTGGAAGGCCCCCAAAAGGCCTATAATCTCCTATGAATTTTGCTATGTAACAAACATCTAGAATTAGCTATTTGTTATACAGGTTCTGGGAGTCCAAAATGGTCCAGGGCACCAGCGATGCCCGCTACCTACTTCACCACAGCCTAAGCTGGGAAGGCTAGACGGCTCCCTCCATCAAGAAAGCTTGTCTCCACCTTTCTCATTTCCTTTCACTCACCACACTTTGTTTTGTAGGTTCACAGCAGCCTACAGTTTCCCGTAGACCCCCCCCCGCAGGTGCCTTGTCGCCCATCAGTGGCCCCCACAAGAGGGAGACTTTAGTTACAAAATCAGTAACCCTCCACTGACACCCCACATCACCAATGTGCACTGTTTAACACTCATGCTTGGTGCTAGGCACCCTGCAGACCACTGTACAGCCGAGTGTTTCGCTGGCCTAAAGCTTCCCTGTGCTTCTGGCAGTCATCCCTCTCTCCTGAGCCCTGGGACCAATGGTGTTTGGACTGGCCCATAGTATGGCTTAGAGTGTCATCACTGGAGTCCCACACATGCGGCCTTTTCACACTGGCTTCTCTCAGTACTACACGTTTCCTCTGTGACTTTTCCTACCTTCATCCTGTCCTCATTATTCATGTCTATTTGTTCCTTTGATTACAGGGAATCTCACTACATAGCCCAGGCTGGACTTGAACCCATGAGCCTCCTGCCTCAGTCTCCTGAGATTACAGAAATAAGATTTTATGGGGCTGGAACTTAGGGCCTTATACTCTCAATTCAGCTTTCTTGCTCATGGCTGGTGCTCTACCACTTGAGTCACACCTCCAGTCCAACATCTTGCTGGTTAATTGGAAATGGAGTCTCAGGGACTTTTCTGCCTGGGCTGGTTTCTAACCTTGTCTTCTAGGTCTCATCTCCCTGAGTAGCTATGATTATAAGCATGGATCACCAGTGCCTGGCTTCATTTCCTTTTTTAATACTGAATTAATAGCTCCTTGCCTGGATGTACTACCACAGTATCTTGTCAAGATTTTGTGTTGCTGTGACCACATACAGGGAAGGAAACAAAAAAGCAACATGAAGAAGGGAAAATGTATTTCTGCGTGTGCTTCCCCAGGATTCTGTTCATCATGGCAGAGGTGTGGTGGAGCTAGCCAGTTCACAAAGTGGTGACCAGGAAGCAAAAACAAACAAACAAAAATGGGGGAGGGTGGGGACCAGGCTGGGGACCAATATAGCCTTCAAAGACACATGCCCAGTTATGTACCTCTTAAAGTTTCCACAACCTTCCAAAACAGCTTCGCCAGCTGCGGACCAAAACCTGAGCCTTCACGGGTGTTCCGTATCAAATTATAACACCGTTTATTTATTCACTCGCCTACCCAAAGATGTTGGAAGGTGGCTGCCTTCCAAATTGCCAAGTAAATAAAGCTGCTATGAACGTGCAAGGACAGGTTTCTATGTGGCCTTGGTTTTCAAACCCTTTGGATAAATACCCAGAAACTCAATCGCTGGACCCCAAAGCAGTGTTTAGTGTCATAAGAAACTATTGGATGGTCTTTTCAGCTGGCTGCCCATGCTGCATTCCACCAGCCAGCAGGAGAGTCCTGGCTCCAGGTCCTGTGGCTCCAGGTCCTGTGGCTCCAAGTCCTGTGGCTTCAGGTCCTCGTCAGCACTTGATGTTGTCAGTGTTCTGGATTTAGGCCGTTGTGACAGGTGAGTAATGGTGACTTCCTGTTGTTAATTTGATTTTCCTGATGACCTGAAGCACCTTTTCATACACCTATTTGCAATCTATATGTTTTTTGGGTTAAGGAAGCTGCTAAGTTTCTTTATCCATTTTATGTATATTTTCTTTTTTGGGGGGGGGCATGGGGAGTCTGGTCGTGGGGCCTGAACTCTGGGCCTGGGCACTGTCCCTCAGCTCTTCAGCTCAAGGCTAGCACTCTACCACTTGAGCCACAGCGCCACTTCTGGCTTTTTTCTTTTTGCTTATGTGGTTCTGAGGAATCGAACCCAGGGCCTCATGCATGCAAGGCAAGCGCTCTACCACTGAGCCACCTTCCCAGCCCCTGTATATTTCCTTAATGTTGAGTTTTGAGAGTTCTTTGAATATTTGGGATAACCGTCCTTTATCAGATAGACCATGTGCACGTAATTCTCTCACCATCTGTGGCTTGTCTTCTCATTCTTTTGACCTTAGCCTTCGCAGAGCAGAAGTTTCTAATTTGAACGAAGTCTAGTTTATCAATTCCTGCACTGTGGGTCATTGTTTTTATACCTACAAAGTCCTCAGCAAACCCAAGGCCATCTAGATGGCCTTTTCTGTTAGCTCATAGGAGCTGCTTCTGCATTTCACATCAAGGCCTGGGATCCACATTGAGCCCATTTTACAAAGAATATAAGGTCCATGTCTACCTTCAAGTTTTTGCCTGTGGTCATTGGGTTGTTTCAGCACCTGCTGTTGAAAAGGCCTCCTTTACTCTTGGGATTTACTTTCTTTTCTCTTTCTGGTGACAAAGCTTGAACTCAAGGCCTTGGCACTTGCCTAGCTGCCTGGCTTGTGTCTGCTTGCTGGGCTAGTTCCATACCACTTGAGCCATACTTCTAGCCTAGCTATTTTGCTGGTTATTTTGTTGGAGATAAGTGTCTCACAGACCTTCTTCCTCAGGCTGGCTTCAAACCTTGATCCTCCATGTCTCTGTTTCCTGAGTACCTAGGATTACAGGTGTGAGTCACCAGTGCCCAGCTGCTTTTGCATCTTTTGCCCTTTTCATTAAAAAAGAATTTTTATTAAGGAGTTGTACAAATGGGATACAGTTTCATAAGTCAGGTAATGAGTACAATGCTTCTTAAACAACGTCACCCATTCCTTCTCTTTCTACCATTTCCCCCTCCTATCCCTACCTATAAGTTGCATGGTTGGTTTTATTATTATTATTATTTGTTGGTTTGTTTGTTTTGTGCCAGTCCTAGGGCTTGAACTCAGGGCCTGGGCACTGTCCTTAAACTTTTGTGCTCAAGGCTAGCATTCTATCACTTGAGCCACAACTCCATGTCTAGCTTTTTTGGTAGTTAATTGGAGATAAGAGGTTGGCTTCGAACTGCAATCCTCTGATCTCAACTTTCTGAGAAGCCACTGGCACCAGCTTCCTAGTTCATTTTTTACATAGTGTATCCAGAATATCATGACAACATTTGTTCACTCTTATTCCCTCCATTTTTGTACCCCCCCATCCCCCCCCATAAGAATGTTTCATTTCCTGGAATTCATTTTGATAAATAGCACTTTAGATGTTCAGAGAGGGCCTTTGGGCCCCTCCCCTAAGTATATCCTCCTTTAATCTATTTGTATGTAATGCATAGAGTCCTGTATAAGTTATCATGCTTAGTTGTATTTTAGATCTAGCTTCCACCTATGAGAGAAAACATGCACTATTGTCTCTCTGAGCTTGACTTCATCACTTAACATGATTTGTTCTAGGTCCATCCATTTCCCTACAAATGACATAATCTTATTCTTTCTAATGCATGAGTAAAATTCAATTGTGTATAGGTGCCACATTTTCTTGATCCACTCATCTATTGTAAGGCATCTGAGCTGTTTCCATAACTTGGCTATTGTGAACACTAATGTAGCAATGAACATGGATATGCAAATATCTTTACAGTATCCTGACTTGTGATATTCTGGGTAGATGCCCAGGAGTATGACTAGATCGTGAAGAAGACCTATGTTTAGTTTATTGGGGGATCTCCAAACTACCATCCAAAGTGGTAGTACTAGTTTACATTCCCACCAATGGTATAGTAAGGTTTCTTTTTCCTTGCATCCCTGCCAGCATTTGTTATTGTTTGAATTCTGAATGCTGGCCAATCTTGCTGGGGTAAGATGAAATCTTAATGTTGTTTTGATTTGTATTTCCTTTATGGCCAGGGATGTTGAGCATTTCATCATGTGTTTATTGGCCCTTCTTCTGAGAAATCTGTTTAGTTCACTTGCCAGTTTATTGATTGGATATTATTTGTGAGAGGGAGATTAACATCCTCATTTTCAAAAGTTTTTTTTGAAAAGCAAGAACATTGAGTTGGGTGCTGGTAACACATGACCATAATCCTAGCTACTCAGGAAGCTGAGATCTAAGGGTCTCAGTTCAAAGCCAGCACAGATAAGAATTTCCATGAGACTCTTATTTCTAATTAACCAATAAAATGATGGAAGTGGAGCTGTGGCCCAAATGGTAGCATGCTCGCCTTCAGTACAAAAGCTCAGGGACAGCTCCCATGCCCTGAGTTCAAGTCCCAGTGCCAGAACAAAAAGGTAATTGTTTTGTGGCAGAAGAAAATATGAGCTATGTAATAAACATAGTGGGACTGGGTGCCAGTGGCTCCCACCTGTAATCCTAGCTACTCAAGAGGCTGAGATTTAAGGATCACAGTTCAAAGCCAACCTGGAGAAGAAAGCTTATGAGACTCTCTTCAATAAACTACCAAAAAAGCCCAAAGTGGATCTGTGGCTCAAATGGCAGAGTGCTAGCCTTGAACTAAAGAAACTCAGAGATTGCACTCAGGCCCTGAATTCAAGCCCTAGGACTGGTTAAAAAAAAAAGCCAAGTGCCAGTGGCTCACGCCTATAATCCTAGCTATTCAGGAGGCTGAGATCTGAGGATCACAGTTCAAAGCCAGCCTTGGCAGGAAAGTCCATGAGACTCTTATCTTCAATTAACCACCAGAAAACCAGAAGTGGCGCTGTGGCTCAAGTGGTTGAGCACTGAGGGACAGCACCCAGGCCCAGAGTTCAAACACCATGACAGACAAAAAGAGAGAGAGGAGAGGAGAGGAGAGGAGAGGAGAGGAGAGAGAGAGAGAGAGATTAAACACAGTGGGTAGATGACTTATTTTTTTTAAAAAAAAAACAACATAAAAAAACTTGGGATATCATATCCCAGCATATTAAAACTGTTCCTTCTGTAGTGTTGAAATGTTTTCCCCTTTGGTTATTATATAGGATGGTCCTGTGGTTGGAATCAGGCCTCTTGCTTTCTCAGCAGGTGCTCTACACTCAAGCCCAGCCTCCAGGACCCCCCTCTCCAGTTGTGCGTATTTTAAGCCAGGCTTTTTTTTTTTTTGGTAGGTTGTGAGGCTTGAACTCAGGGCCTGGACGCTGTCCCTGACCCCTTCAGCTCAAGGCTAGTGCTCTACAACTTTGAGCCACAGCTCCACTTCCTGACTGTGTATATTTTAAAGCACAGTTATTTCTGGCTTCCTCATTTTTCAAGTGGACAGCTTAAGCACTCCAAGGTCTCACAGCTTGGCTTTCCCAGACTTCTCCCTGGGACCCTGAACCTCTCTCCCCAGCACAGGGCCCCATTTTAATGTCATACTTGCTGGTGCCGCTCCTTGTCCATCTGTCATCCCACTGGGCTGTAAGCTGAAGGAGACAGGAGTCATGGAGCTCCTTTGGGTGATCTTCAGGTATCTGTTACCTGAATGCCAGGCTTCCAGGTAAACATCAGCAACAATGGAGCCTGGAGGGTATCCCACTCTGTCTCTTTGCTTACAGGAACGTCCTGGGTCCTCATAGTGAGGCAGGTATTAGAGTTTCCCAGCCAGGGGAGGCCCCACCAGGTGAAGTCACTTATGCCACGTTCAATGCCGTCTTTCGTTTGTTTTGTTTATTTTAATGCATAGTCTTGCTATGTAGCCCAGGCTGGCCTCAAACTCACAATCCTCCTTCTACCTCCAGTGTGCTCAGATTACAGGTATGTGCTGCCACACCCTCATAACCTCAGTGTGGCTTTAGATCACTGCACAGAGTCCCTATGCCTACCCCAGGAGACACAGCGCAGTTTAAAGCTCCAAGCCAGTGCACAGAAGCTCCGGGGTCACCTCAGTCAGGTGACAGATAGCTTTGACAAGGTGATCATGGGTCCGGGCAGCTGACCAGGAGAACGACAGCAGCCCACAGCTGGCATGAGCCCTTCTGGTTTGCTTTGTATCTGGCTCCTGCTTGGCAGCATCTGCCATGCCTGCCAGGGCAGAGCTTTTTCCATTATGTTAAAATTCTTAGAACGATTGTTCTCTGCTTTGCTTGGCAGCCTGCGGAACACACCTCTGATGTGGCAGGAAACTGGATAGGCTCTTGCTCACAGCAGTTTGCTGAACATGGGGTTTTGCACATAAAAAATACATTGCAGCCAAGTGCCAGTGGCTCCTCTCGCCTGTCATCTTAGCTACTCAAGAGGCTGAGATCTGAGGATCAGGGTTCCAAGTCAACCCAGGCAGCAAAGTCCCCATGAAACTCTTCTCTCCAATTAACCACTCAAAAACCAGAAGTGGAGCTGTGGCTTAAGTGGTAGAACACTATTCTTGAGCATAATGAGGTTCAAAGACAGCACCCAGGCCCTGAGTTCAAGCCCCATAACTGACCAAAAGAAAATCAGAGCTAGGCACTGATGGCTCATGCCTGTAATCCTAAGCTACTCAGATGGCTAAGATCTGCAGATCACAATTTGAAGCCAGCTCAAGCAGGAAAGTCCAAAAGACTCTGCCCTCCAATTAACAACCAAAAAAAAAAGGAAGTAGAGGTGCAGCTCAAGTGATAGAGCATTAGCCTTGAGCAAGAAAACTCAAGAACATCACCCAAGCCCTGAGTTCAAGCCCTACTATTTGTGTCTGTGTGTATGCACCCTCCACACACACGTGCGCGCACACACAAAATCTCCACATTACAGCATGGAATTGTAATGTGTCACTCAGGGACAGCAGCAGCCACATTAGGAATTTTGCACAAGAAAGTTCACACACAGAAGAAGAAGCCTTGTATGACTTATTTATGAGCCCTTACAGAGCTTAAGAAGGTGAGCCACAGGACTCACCCCAACATTAAGACTCAGCTTAGGCCGGGGCCAGTAGCTCATGCCTGTAATCCTAGCTACTCAGAAGGCTGAGATATGAGGGTCATGGGTCAAAGCCAGCCCAGGCAGGAAAGTCTGTGAGACTCTTATCTCCAATAAACCACCAGAAAACCAGAAGTGGCACTGTGGCTCAAGTGGTAGAGCACTAGCCTTGAGCTGAAGTGCTGAGGGATAGCACCCAGGCCCAGAGTTCAAGCCTTACGACCACCACCACCAACAACAACAACAAAAAAGATTTGGCTTAGGCCAAAAAGAGAAAATAGCAGTAAGGCTGTCATCTGGGTAGGGGTTATTTTTAGCTTCACCCCCCCTCCCCTGCCCCCCATTGTGTGATCTTGGGAAAGGCAATCAACCTTTCTGAGCCTTTCAAGTGTAAAATGAACAAAAGAACTTAGCTACTAGGCCTCCTGCCGAACACTCACAGGGTGAGAGTTGGCCTGGTTACCAACACATCCTGGCCTGGAACAGGACGTGAAACATAGTAGGAACTCAGTAAATGTTTGTTAAGTAAATGTGGCTTGCTCACAGTGTGGCCCTGATGTCTTGAATTGGACATGGCGTGCAACAGACACTGGCATCATGGGCGTTGACATGGCTTAATTGTTCACAGCTGGCAAGACATGCCATACAATATTCCAGAAGTAACTTCTGAATGAGCGAATGTAAGAATTTAGCATATGACTCAGGATGTAGTGCTCTGTTTATGTTAGTAATTGTTTTTCTTGCTTTTTTAATTTTAATTTTATTTTATGTGTCAGTCCTATAGCTTGAACTCAGGGCTTGGATGGGCTATCCCTGAGCTTTTGTGCTTAAGGCTAGCACTCTACCATTTGAACCACAGCTCCACTTTTTGGCTTTTTTTTGTTTAATTGGAGGTAAGAGTCTCATGGACTTTCTTGCCTGTGCTGGCCTTGAACTGTGATCCCAGATCTCAGCCTCCTGAATAGCTAGAATTACATATATAAACCACCAGTGCCTGACCTGTGTATAGGGGAAGATGGGGTGAGAGGGGGTGGTTGTTCTAGACTGGGGCTTGAACTCAGGACTTTGTGCTTCTACTTGGCTTTTTCTTTCACCAGTGCCTGGCTTATTCTTTCTTCATTCAACACATACCCACAGAGGGCCAGATAAGGCATTTTCTGACTCCAGTTCTCCAATCCCAGCCAGGAATTTGACTGTTCACTTTAATTCTTACTCTATCTACCCAGAGTTATGGTCAGACTCCACAGGTTTAGCACTCAGCCCCACAAGACAGTCCCTACTTCAGACACTAGACACAGTAGGGAGCACTTGCAGACATAGTCAACATTTCCACAATGCCCTGCTCAGGAATAATTCACAGAATTCTAGAAAGTGCTTCACTTATTGTTAGCAGCTCATTCTAAGAGCTACCCCAGGAAGGGGCAGGTAGAAGACACATACAGGGCACAATTATGGAGTAAGATACCACAACCTAGCACCTCATGTGTTCAACAACCAGCTGTACCCCTAAAATTTCAGTCTTTGCCCTGTCCTCTTCCTGAGGAGAAAGTCCCACTTTCTAAAATGATGTGTGTGTGTCTCTGGTGACCAGACCCATCCCAAGGCTATCTAGGAGCACCTGAGTCTCCCCACTAGCAGAAGCTCTGATGCTATTGAATGGGTTCATTAGGAAGAACAACTGATGCTCTGGTCCCTGAAGAAGCGCCCAGGCTTTTAGGAATCTTGTGTCCAGAACTGGGAACAAAGGCCAAGTGTGTCTTATTCAAGTGAAGCTGCTCTAAGACTTTAGGAAGGGCCAGCAGAGGAGGACCTGGTATCAGTCAGTCCCCCGCGGTCAGCACACCAGCTCAAGTGAGCTCTCTAGGCTGGCTTCTGCTCCTCACTTTAGCAGGACCCAACCTCAAATTTATCAGGCATCCTTGAGTATCCAGGCTCTTGAAATTTCTGCATGGCTCAGACTCACAGGAGACAGACACATTTATGTCTAGAAATACATAAGAACATTAACTTTGCCCTAAAGGGGGCTCACTATACCTCAATTGCTGCTGTGCTGAAGGGCAGAGAGATTTGTGCTTAAGGAAACAAGAACAGGATTCTGCAGGAAAAGAAGCGATAGGAGAGTGTCTGACTTCAAGGGCAACAAATCAGAGATCTCCAGATGCCATTCTGGACAAATTCCTCCATTCTTTTCCTCCCAGCAGACATTGCTATTCAATCACCACCCACTTTTCTTCAACCTGCCAGACCATCTTAATCGATCAACCACACACAGTACTTGAAATGAGACCTTCACCTTCTGCCTACAGTTGCCTCTTTTGTAGGAAGTAGATCTAAAGTCCTTGAATAAAAGAAAGACTGCATAGAGTCAAAGATCACCCTTGAAAATCTCTTAACTCTCAAAGCATAGGAATAACTCAAACTCCTAATGAGTCCAACCAGGCAGTTTTCCTCCAGCCTTTCCTCCAGCAGATTGCTGTGTCTTTGGTTGAGCATAAATGATAGGCTTGTCCACTGCAGTGGGGATAGAGTGCATAGAAAACACCTGACTTAGGCCGGGCACCAGTGGCTTATGCCTATAATCCTAGCTATTCAGGAGGCTGAGATCTGAGAATCATGGTTCAAAGCCAGCCTAGGCAGGAAAGTCCATGAGACTCTTATCTCCAATAAACCACAAGAAAACCAGAAGTGGCACTGTGGCTCAAGTGGTAGAGTGCTTGCCTTGAGCTGAAAAGCTGAGGGACAGTGCCCAGGCCCAAAGTTCAAGCCCCATGACTGACAAAAAAAAAAAATCCTGACTTGAAAAGCTAGAAACTCAGGGCCATGGGAGAGGCATTGAGGGGTAGAACTCCTACAAGAGTCATAAGAACCAGAACCTCATTTTCTCCTACACAGTCCTAGGTAATGATGCACTCACTGGTCAGTTCAAACCCGCTGTCCAGACAGGCCCTTCATTTTCTCCCCCTGAAATACACAGTTGAGAGTATAAAATGTGCATGAATTCAAAATAATACATGGGGTTAGAGGTATGGCTCAGGTGGTAGAGCACCAGCCAATGAAAACACAGCATCGGATATCGAGTTCAAGTCCTGATCTTGGGAAAAAATAGTACACATGATGCAAATAATCTACCTTGTCATTTCCACAATAGCCATCTATCCTGGAAGTTGGAGTGACTGACAATGTCTTCTGAGCCCCTGCCAGGCTTTATTATACATTTTGCTTCTATTTCTATTTCTACCCTCCATAAGCTGGGAGGTAAAGCTGTCCACACTGACATAAATGCTTATCATATTTTAGAGGAGTGATTCCCAGAGCCGATTCTCTTCTGAGTGCTGGGTGGGGGTGGGGGGGCGCAGAAGGGTGCGCTCAGCTTCCTGGACTCTCTTGCAGCTATGAAGCCACTATATGACAGGGACTGTCTTGGGCAGCTAGTCAGAAACACCTCTCCAGACCTAAAGAGAAAAAGTCAGAAGCTCTGTTTTTGTTCAAAGGTAAGATTGAACTTACCAAGGCAGCCTCAAGGAACAAAACAATGAGTTTCCCAATCAATAGAGACAAACAATTACCAGGATAAAGGACAATGGAAATGAGTAAGCAAGATAAAGAATAGGAACACAAATGGCTGGTGAGCTTGTGAAGAGCCCAGTTCCCTCACACCTGTTCTTTCATACCTGTCAGGTTGACAACAATGTTAAAGTCTAACAGGTGTGAGATGACATCTCCTTCTGGTTTAACAGGACAAATGGCAGTGTCTAGTAAGGCTGACAATGTACACACCCTATCTGCCACCTTTCTTTGAGGTGTATCAAAATCCACAGTAGAGAATTCAAACCTTCTTATGTGGGATGAGGATGTGGATTCTCCCAAGCCTTGGGAGACAATGGGAGGAGGGAGAACTAGAGCAGCTTGAGGACTCTGCCAGCTGCAGCACAAGCAGCCTACCCACTGCTCAGGTTCTCCACCACCTCACTCTCCCTAATCACCCAGTGTGATGTGCATGCATTCATGCTATCTGCTGCAGAGCAAGAACTAGTGCACAAAGAAACAGATTCCCAAAGATGTCCTTTCCAGCGCTGGTACAATGGGAAGGTACTTACCCCTTAGAGTAGATACTGTTAGGAGCTGCCCAGATTTTTCCATCTCTCAGGAATATGGGATGTGGATGGCTCACTGCTGAATGGCTTCCTCTTCAGGACTGCTGTCTTGCCTAAGGTAACATAACTGGCCCAGGAGAGTTACAGCCAAAGACTGGTCAATGTAGTAATACAAAGGCTCTTATCTTTGGTGTCTAGCCAGATAGTTCAGAAGGGCTCTCCCAGTTCCACAGTGCCCTGACCCCTCTCAAGACTTGAGCAGGATGATGACAGTAGATAAAATAGAGAAACTAGCCCCTGTGGAGAAATGATACAATCATTAACCTTTTTTCTGGGTGAACTGGGACAGGGCAAGAATGGATGGGACTACACTGAGTGGTGGATCAGCGCTGCCATTTATGATGTACTGTGCATAGCCACTGTGGACTGCTATCAATGTTCCAAGACTAAGAAGGCAGAGATGATTAAATCATTAGTTTCAGGTGAAGCCCAAGGCTCTCATCTCCTGCAGCAAGAGGACATGAAAAGCTGAGGGTCAAGACCAAGATATAACCACAAGCAGAGCAGCAGCATAGCTCCAAAGAAAGCTGGATTCCCAACCCCAACCCCCAGACAGACTTCTGCCTGGTACCTTGGACAGGGTCAACTTGCTAAAGGATTCTGAAACTTTGGATTCTCCTGAGCCCTCTGGTCCTGAAAAAAAATGGCCCTCTTCCTTTCCCAGGTTCCTTGGCTCAAAAATGGTGCCTTTACACTACCATATGTACCTTTCAAAATATACCTGGCCTTCCCTCCTAGCCACAAGACCAATAACTAGTGAGAGAAAAGACTATTTCTGGATGGAACCTGAGGACTTCCTGGGCCTACATGGCAGCATTGGGGAGAACACATTTGGAAATGGATCCTGAGGATTCTGAATTAAGAGGGGGCGGGGAGAGAGACAAAATCTGACAAAGGAGAATGCATTGTCCCATGATTAAATTTAATACTTGGGCAAGGACCATGGGAGATGGCACTAGAATGGACCCTGTAGTCTGAGGCCTGCTTCCTTCTCATGGGATGATAGAGGAAAGGCCCTGAGGTCACCCACAC
This sequence comes from Dipodomys ordii, assembly GCF_000151885.1. Taxonomy (NCBI): domain Eukaryota; kingdom Metazoa; phylum Chordata; class Mammalia; order Rodentia; family Heteromyidae; genus Dipodomys; species Dipodomys ordii. The sequence continues at coordinate 2,564,895 of NW_012267322.1, read as the reverse complement.
AGCAAGCGAGGCACCATGCCTGACACATGTCTGGTCCTCCATAGATATCAGCCTCCCAATTCCCAGGAACAGCTCTCCAGAGACTCCTGTCAGACGTCTCCCCAGGAAAAAGTCACCTCTCTCAGCCTTGTAGATGGGTTAGGAAAAGAACCCTTCCTTCCTAGGCAGTGTCCCGATGCCTCCCTCAAACAGAGGAGGATAACACTCTTTAACTGGTCCCACAAAGGACATTACAGACATGAGCCACCGTGCCCTTAGACTGAGTAATTTAGAAATAACAGAATTTGCTCACAAGTCTAGAGGCTGAAACTCCAAGAAAGATGCCACAGCACACATAGTGTCTGGTAAGGACCCATTCCTTGTAGATGCCCCCACCTTCCTGCTTCTGTGTGAGGCAGAAGGGCAAATAGGGGCTCAAAAGCTCTGCAAGCCTCTTCTATGGCCTGATCCCATTCTGAGGGTAGGACCCTCATGACCAAACTGCCTCCCAAAGTCCCCAGCTCTATCATGCAAGGGGTTAAGTATGAACACGAATTTGAGGGAGAGACCATGTCAGGCCAAGGGAAAGGGCAAGGTACATGGTCTCTGCCAAACTGGACATCTGAAAATGGCTAAAGGAATGTGCACAAACTTCCTCCTGCTCTCACAAGGAGGAGCAGAACAGGAGCCACACTCCCTGCTCTGATCCAGTTTTGCACAGCCATCAGAAGACAGCCAGACACAGGTGTCTTGCCGTGTGCTGCAGCTTGAAGCTCTCCACTCTGCCCATATGTTGTTCTAGCCAAAAACTTATTTACCTGGAGTCCATCAAACCACAGATCTGACTTACCACCCACAAGAGGTGAAGGAAAAAGAAGCAAGCTAAGTGAGAACAAAGGAAGCAACCACAGCAACTCATCCCTGCAGGATGACAGAACTGCTCTCTTGCAGTAAGCACAAGAAAGGATGGTACATCCAGTAGAAAAGCTCTAAGGAGATGTGGTACCAGGAGGCAGTGCATGCCCCAGGACGAGGGCCTCCTGTGGGCAAACCAGCTAGAGCTCACAGCTGAGATGATTCAGAACATTCAGCTATGGACCAGGCAGAAAGTGGCATTTAAGAATATTTAGCCAGGGCTGGGAAGGTTGCTCAGTGGTAGAGTGCTTGCCTTGCATGCATGAGGCCCTGAGTTTGATTCCTTAGTACCATATAAGCAGATAAAACCAGAAGTGACGCTGTGGCTAAAGTGGTAGAGCGCTAGCCTTGAGCCGAAGAGCTGAGGGACAGCACTCAGGCCCAGTTCAGGCCCCCACAACTGACCCAAAAAGAAGAATAGTTAGCCAGGGCTGGGAATGCAGCTCAAGTGATAGAGTAAAAGAAGTTCAGGGACAGTGCCCTGACCTGAGTTTAAGCCCCAGACTGGCAAAAAAAAATTTTTTTAAGAGTATTTAGTCAGGTGGCAGTGGCTCATACCTATTATCCTAGCTACTCAGGAGGCTGAGATCTGAGAATTGAGGTTCAAAGCCAGCCCAATCAAGAAAGTCCATGAGACTCTTATCTCCAGTAAACTACTCAGAAAAAAAGCCAAAAGTGGAGCTTTGGCTCAAGTGGTAGAGCACTAGCCTTGAGAAAAAGAAGCTCAAGGACAGCACCCAGGCCCTGAGTTCGAGCCCCAGGACCATTACAAAAAAATTTTTTTGTAGATGCAAACTGGCAGGAAAGTGGGGGTGGATTGTGAGGGGAAAATGAGCGAAAATGAGGGAGGAGGTGACACCATTCAAAAACAAATGCACTCATTACCTGATTCATGCAACTGTAACCCCTCTATGCGTCACTTTTACAATGGGAGGAAAAAAATCAAACTGGTGAGTTATGGTTAAGGCACCCATGTGGCAAAGCATGGCAGATGACCTGGATTCTGCTAACCATTCTGTGAACTTAGCAGAAGACTCTGGGCTTCAGGCAAGGTCATAGCCCCTTCCCCCCCTCTCCCATTGCCCCCCACCACTGATACCTTATGGGAAGCCCTAAGCAGAGGACCTAGCTCACCTAGCTCACCTAGGAATGGACACAGAAGCCTCCAGGACTGTGAGAGAATATGTACATGCGGTTTAAAGCAGTGTTCACCTTTTTATGATAAAACCATAAAAGACAAATACTCTGCTTTATTCCTTATAACCTAAAGCTGAAATTTCCCAAATTGTGGGCTGGGAATGCATCTCAGTAGTAGGGCTCCAGTCAGGTACAAACAAGACTGTACTCTAGGACCCTGAAAAGAGGCCGTATCATCCCACAGTGGACCAAGAGTCATCAATAACATGGAATGAAGTACTGATACATGGAACACACTGAATGAGTCTCAAAGATATTCTATACATCAGAAGTAGCAAAATATAGGAAGCTATGGTTATATTCATTCTAATTACATGACTTTTTTAGGGGGGGGTCTGGTCATGGGGCCTGAACTCTGGGCCTGGGCTCTGTCCCTCAGCTCTTCAGCTCAAGGCTAGCGCTCTACCACTTGAGCCACAGTGCCACTTCTGGCTTTTTTCTTTTTTTGCTTATGTGGTACTGAGGAATCAAATCTGGGGCCTCATGTATGCAAGGCAAGCGCTCTACCACTGAGCCACCTTCCCAGCCCCTGTTTACATGACTTTTAAGAGCAGATAAATACTCCAGGGTTGGGGAGCGAGACCATAAAGAAGGTTCCTGGGTGAAGCTGAGCTCAGTGGCTCACACTTTTAATGCTAGCTTATATAAATAGGAGGATCTCATTCCAGGCCAATCTCAGGAAAAAAAGTTAGACCCTATTTGAAAAATAACAAAAGCAAGACGAACACCTGCCTTACAAACTCAAGACTCTGAATTCAAACCCCAGGGTTCCGTTTCCCTTCAAAACAGAACTTTCCAATCAGGAAGCTGAGATCTGAGGATCACCGCTTGAAGCCAGGCTGTGCAGGAGAATCCATGAGACTCTTATCTCCAATTAAGCACAGAAAAAGCCCAAAGTGGCGCGGTGGCTCAAGGGGTAGCTCACTAGCCCTGAGCAAAAGGGGCCCAGGGACACTGCCAAGGTCCAGAGTTCAAGTCCCAGGACCAGAAAAAATAAAGAACTTTCCAGGAGGAGAGAGATATATTATGTCTTCGTGAAGACGTGGGTTACATGAATTTTACCCCTTTGTGAAGATCTATACATTTATTTCACTGTATAAGTTATTTTAAATAATAATGAATCCACAGTTATAATTCCACCCCAAGTGTTTAAAAGTCAGTAGGGAGTTGCTTCTGAGTCTGGGAGCAAGACAGCTGTAGCTGATCTTTAATGCACCCACACCCACACCAACACACACGTGTATGCACAAGTGCACAATACTCAGGGCACACGGTTTAGCAAATGGACATAAATGCGTATGTGTACACATGAACATAGATGAACACATGTGTATCTTTGTGTGCACACACTCACACATACCCACACATGGACACACATGCCTGTGAATACATAGACAAGTATATACAAACATTTATGCAGACATGCCATGTACACATATGTATACAAACACATGTACACACATAAGCTTGCGCATACATGTAGGTGTGCACACATGTGCAGATGGTGGCCCTCCAAGTCCAGTGCAGCTCCCCTTTGGCCTTTGCCTCATTTCCTGTGGCTCAGGCAGCTGCCTCCCAGTGCTCAGGTCACAGCTCTGTGTGTCTACCTGTCAAGATAAGAAAGCAAGGGCAGACACTGCCAATTACCTGGCCTTTCAAGTAATCCTCTGGCCTCACATCTGGCTCCACCTGCAACATCCAGCTGGAGCCAATAAAAACAAATTAAAATCACAAAGGGCTAATTTGGTGGCCAGTGCTGTGACAGATGGCACCTGAAGAGGTGTGGGGGTGGAGGACAGGAAACAGTGGAGGCAGAGGGGAGGGAGGGAGGACCCGCTGACCACCTGCTCCACACACCACCATGGGAAGGTAAGACCACACACTCATAGTTAACAGCTTCTGCTCTGCCCAAGGCTGGAACAGGTCCTAGACACATCTTCACAACTTGGAATTGTTGTGATCAACATCCAGGGAGCCACCACCTTCCCAGCCATCCAGGAGCCAAAGCCACAGCCAATATGGTATGCACAATGAGTACTACTCAGCCAAATGAACAATAAAATCACATCATTTGCAGGAAAATGGATGGAAGTGAAGATCATCAAGTGAAGTAAAATAAGTCAGAGTGAGACAAATGTGCGTTCTCTCTCACATGCAGAATCTAGCTGTATTTTAAAAATAAAAGATGGGCCAGGTGTTGGTGCCTTGTGATTGTAATCCTACTCAGGAAGCTGAGAACTGAGGTTCAAAGCCAGCTGGAGAAGAAAAGTCCATGAGATTCTCATATCCAAATAAGCAGCAAGAAGCCAGACGTGAAGCTATGGTTCAAATGACTGAACACTAACCTTGAGAGAAAAAGCCAAGTGAAAGTATAAAGCCCTGACCGAGTTCAAGTCCCAGTATGTCACAAAAAAAAGAAGGAAGGAAGGAAGGCAGGCAGGCAGGCAAGCATTTCATGTGTCAGTCCTAGAGCAAAGGAGTTTGAGCTCAGGGCCTCATGCTCTCACCTGGCTCTGTGTGTGTGTGTGGGGGGGGGTGTGGGTGCGCACGCGCACGTTGAACTGAGGACCTGAGCTTTGTCCTTGAGCTTCTTTTGCTCAAGTCTAGCACTCTACCACTTTGAGCCACTGCTCCACTTCCAGCTTTGTCTGGATTAATTGGAGATAAGAGTTTCACAGACTTTCAGTCTGGTTTTGAATAGTAATCCTCAGATTTCAGCCACCTGAAAAGCTAGGATTACAGGCAGGAGCCACTGGCACCCAGCTTCACTTAGCTTTTTTGCTCAAACCTGGCACTCTATCACTTGAGCCACAGCTCCACATCTAGTTTTCTGCTGGTTAATCAGAGCTGATAGGCTCATGGACTTTCCAGCTTAGCCTGCCTTTGAATTCTTACTCTCAGATCTAAGCTTTTACTCAGGCATGTCATGTGCTCAGCGAAAGCAGCATTTCTTTGAGTTGTAAAGCATAAGATCTGTTATTAAAATCCAAATGGTAGGAGAATGTCACATTGTCATATCTCAGGACGTGACATCATACCTCAGGAAGTGACATCACATCCCAGGAAGTGGCATTACATCCCAGGAAGTAACATTTTAAAGTCTTGTATCATAGGGGAAGAAGGCATGTGTGGAGAACGCAGATCAGGAAAATCTTGACGTGAGGGGCCTCAATTTCCTCAGTCTGTGGAAGAAGCGTTGAACCAATGACCACAGAGGTGATAGGAGAAAGGCAATCTGTCTCCCTGTTTCTTATCTCTGCCCCTCCAGCAGAGATAAAAGACTAGCAACCCTGCCAGCCAGATCCAGCCAACAGATCTGTTTGGTTTGGCTTGCAGAATGTTTTCAGAAAACTTGGGCCAACATTTAAAAACGGAGAGATTTTACATCTTAAAAAATGTCAAATGTCTTGCTTCTTTTGGAAAACGAGAAGTTCTGATGGCACGGTGCCCACATTCCCACGCGGCAAAGTTGCTGGGCATTCAGACAGCTGCCCCATCGTGACACGGCACATTGGCCTCAGTCTCCCCACTCCTGACTGTTCCAACTCAGCCCAATTGTCGGGAGCACTTTACTTGCCTGATTCTTGCAGGCATCTGAACTGGTGAGCTGACCTTCCTGGTCTTGGAGCTCCCAGCACCCTGGCTAAGGGGACTCCAGCTCCAACCTCTGCCCAGGATCCTGATCACCGCTCAGTATTCTCTTTGGAAAAGCTGCAGCAGGCGTGATGCTGACAACTCTTTGAAGGCAATGCCGTGGGATTATTTTGCTAAACATAAAAACCCAAAGGCAGCAGAGTCACTCATACATGGTTTTTTGCAAATTAAAATAGTGTGTGTGTGTGTGTGTGTGTGTGTGTGTGTGTGTAGAATTCAATCAGGGGCATGGACTATTGGCCAAGACAAAGCAACTAATTAACTCGTAGGGGCCATGTCAGGTCTGTGAGGACACAGCCATCACAGGCCCTTATCTCTAGCCAGATGTGCCGCCTCACACTCAGTCTAGAGAAGCACCAGAAATGGCTCAACAGCAAATGTCAACACTGTTTGATCTGCTTTTAGAAAATCGCCTTCCAAGGCCCTGGAAGTTACTTGACACTTCGCAAAGAGATTAGAAAGTTTTTTGCTGACTTAGGAAAGGGATCAGGGCAGGTTTGATTGTGAGGAAGCAGGATTGTGACCCCTGAGGTACCCAGTGGGAGACATTGGAAGCCCATAGATCCATTTACTTTAAACATCAGGCGCCAATTCCTCCATGGCCTCAGCTAACCACCCTGCTCTCTGCATTTAGAAAAGTCCAAGGATGATTTTCCTTTCTAACAGTCATCCAAGAAGTGACATGGGCTAGAAATCCTAGCCACCTTGCCACCAGAAGGTCTGGAAGCCCTAGAGACACATAAAGTCAGGGAAGGTCCTGGGCTGGCTAGGCTAGAGGGCGAGGTCAGATCAGTGAACACAAGGCAACTTGTCACATGCCAGGATCCACTGATCTCCCCAGGTCTACATGACTGAGCTCCTCCTGTTTCTAGCACTGGTCCAGTATTGACTTTACTGTAACTACTTTCCAGCTGGTGTCCCCTGACTCTCTCCCCCACCCACACAGCTTGCTCATCCAGGAAATCTTCTGTGTGCTTACACTTTCCTGTTTCCTACAAGACAGAGCCTGCCATTCACACATCCAGTCTTTTCCTTATGGTAATTACTTTTATTGTGGCTTGCTTTACCACTGTCATGTGCCAAGAGCTTTTTACATGGTTTAACTACTTTAATATGGCCTCCATCTCGTTGGCTTTATTTTACAACTGCGAAACTTGAGGCTTAAAGAGCTTTGACGTAGCTGAAGTCATAAAGCCCAGAAGGAAATCAAACTAACCTTGGCTCATCCTGACCTAAAACCCACGCATAGAACTGCCAGCTTATACACATTCTCCCATAAACACATTACCAGAAATGCCCTCATGGCAGATATACTGAGGCTGAATGCACCCTGTACTGCCAGCTGCCCCTCTCCATGGCAAATGGCTTTGCGCTACAGTGGAAGGTGATGCTTTGAAAAGGAGAGAGCGATGGTGAATGTGCTTTCAGGAACAGGACCAGGAGATGAGAGTGTGACTGAGAAAAGGATTTTGTGTCATCACATGAGAACGCTTGGCTCTGGTCCTTGCAGAAAGCTACACATACCACCAGAGGTGGCAGAAACGAACCTGGGAGAGTCGGTTATGGTTTGGATTTGAAATGTCCCCCTATGGACTCATGTTCAAGACTTGGTCCCTGATTCAGCAGGGTGGGACCTTGAGAGGTATTTGGATTGAGAAGCACTGACTTTATTGTTGGATTCATTCACTGATGAGTTCAAGTGTAAAAAGCTATTCAGAACTGGGCACTGCTGGCTCATATCTACAATCCTAGCCACTCAAACGGCTGAGATCTGTAGGACTGCAGCCAAATCATGTAGAAAAATAAGTCTATGAAATCTCACCTCCAACAAACCAGCAAAAAACTGACCTGGAGTTGTATCTCAAGTGATAGAGCGCCAGTCATGAACAAGCAAGCCAGTTAAGAGTTCAAGGCCCTGAGTTTGAAACCCAGTACCAAAAAGAGAGAGTAAAAAACAAACTATTGAGTGGTAGGGCCTAGTTGAAGAAAGTAGATCACTGGAGGTGTGCCTTGGAAGGGTATAGCTTATCCTTGGACCTCTCTCTCTCTCTTTCTCTCTCTCTCTGTGTATGTGTGTGTTTTTTTAATTTCTGTCTCTGTCCCTCCTCCTCCTCCTCCTTCTTTTTCCTGGATGCCATGAGATGAACCATCTCTTCTCCCCTGGCAGCCATGATGTCTCTGCCTCACCATAGGCTGATAGCAATGGAGTTCCTCTGAAACTGATTGAGAATAAATCCTTCCTCATTTAAGTTGATTCTCTTAAGTCTCTTGTTACAGGAATTAGGGGTAAGGGCTCCAACCCTCCTTGTTTCCAAATCCACATTAACTGTTGGATATCAGACAAACTCCCAAGGCTCATACCACTGTCCATAAAAGAGAATACAAATTCTGCATTGTTAGATCAGGCAAGGCGATTCTGCTGTGGCAAACAAGGTCGAAGTCTCCATGGTTGGTCACAACAAATTTCACTTCTTCAACACATTGCCTAGAGAAAGAAGGTCAGCAAAGGGCTGTTCTCAGGACCCAAAGTGACAGAGGTCTCAGTAAACAGCACCTTGCAACAAGATTTCAGTTCACTGAAGCAGACAAGAAGAGAGCCAGAGAGTAATGTACCACAATTAAGTGTTTCTGTCATAGTGAGACACATTACTTCTGCTTACACTGGATGGGCCAGAATGTGCCTGTGGACACTGCCACAGGACCACAATTGTAGATCTGAATGAACATTAATCCTGTGCCCTACGTTCCTGTCATTGTTGACATCAACAATGATATCAGACAGATACAAAGTCAGGTCCTAGGTCTGGGAGGTTGTATATCACCTTGAGGAAATTGCTAAACATCTCAGTTTCCATTTCCTCATCTGGGAATTGGGGTTATAATCAGAGCTGCCCTGAAAAACTACTGTGGAAATGGGATGAGACACAAAGTGCCTAGAACATAGCACTTAATAAATCCTTGGCCATGATGGCAGAGTAGACAAACCGGATCATTGGAACCAGGTTGATGAGTTCATGGAGGTTCATTAAAATGTCACCCCCCTGGGCAAAAGAGAGAGAGAGAGAGAGAGAGAGACAGACAGACAGACAGATAGACAGACAGACAGAATATAAGCATGCCTTTGGCCAGGTCTCAAATATGAGAGATGTTAGTGGTCTTCCCTTTCTCCAGCTTGGATCTCTGCCTGGGATCTTTAAAAATAAAGACGATGACACTCTATTAAAAAAATAAAATAAAATATCACCCCCACTCATATATAGCTTCAATTTTTTAAATAATCAAAACATTGTTTGTTTGATTGATTGATTGATTTAACAAAAAAAAAAAAAACTGGAAGCCAGGTGGCAGTGGCTCATGTCTGTAATTCTAGCTACTCAAGAAGCTGAGATCTGAATATCATGATTTGAAGCCAGCCTGGGTAGGAAAGTCTAACACTCTTATCTCCAATTAACCAATAAAAAGCCAGAAGTAGAGCTGTGGCTCAAGTGGTAGAGCAAGAGCTTTAAGCAAAAAATGCTAAGAGACAGTGCTCAGGTCCTGAGTTCAATCCCCAGGATCAGCACACACACACAAACACACAAAGAGAAGCAGGTAGCCCTGTTGTTAACTGCCAGTCATTCCTCATGCTCCAGCTCAGCAATGAATGGCAGCCTTGTACTTCCCAGCAACAGAGCACTGGATATTCTATTCAGAGCAATTAGCCAATAAAGACCATTGGAGCAATCAAAAATGGCACTAGAAATACACAGAACAAAAAAATAACTAAAACAGCTTTATTTATTTTTTTAAATATTTATAACTAAAAGGATAAGAAGCTCAGGATAAATGTTACCAAGGAAGTGAGACATGTACACTGAAAACTAGAAAACATTGCTGAAAGAACAAAGATAGCTGAAATAAATGGAAAGATGACCTATGTCCACTTAATATTGTGAAGAAAACCACATTACTCCAAGCAATTTACATACTCAGTGGAATCCTTATCACAATTCCCAGTGGCGTTGTTTTTACAGAAACAGAGAAATTTAATCTAAAATTCATATATAATTTTAAGAGGCCTCACTGGAATAGTTAAAATAATCTTGAAAAAAGGCTAAGAAGATCTATTCTTCCTGATTTCAGAGTCAAATTACAGTAACAAAAGTAGTAGGGTACATGAAGGACAAGTGTGTTGCTCAATAGGCTGGAATAAAAAGCCCATATATGGCCCATTGATTTATGAAGAAGGTGCCTGGACCAATCAGTGGAGAGAAACAATCCCTTCAACAAATGCTGCTGGGAAACTATAAATGCTCCTGAAAAAGAATGAGATTAGGCCTTTGCCTTTTACCATATACAAAACAGATCAAAGGTATACATTTAGAAACTGAAATTATAAAACTGTTAGAAATATAGAAGAATATATTGGTGACCTCAAGTTTGGCACTGGTTTCCTAAATATGCCATTAAAAGAAGAACACAGGCCACAGTGGAAAAATTAGGGAGAATGAACTTCCCAAAAGTAAAAATGTGTGACTCAAGGCACTGACAAGTTGGGCAAATGACTCAAGTCTATAATCTGTAGTTATTTGAGAGGCAGAGATCAGGAGATCAAGGCTTGAGACGAGTCCGGGCATAAAAATTTGAGACTTCAACTCACTCAATGGTTAGGTATAGTGGTTCACACCTGTATCCTCCAGTGACACGTAGAGGCACAAGTAAGAAGATCACAGCCCAAGCCAGCTCAGGGATAAACTGAGACCCTCCTTCAAAAATAACCAATGCATAAAGAGGTTACTTGTGTACCTAAAGTGGCAGAGTACCTGGCTGGAAAGCATGAGGCTCTGAGTTAAAAAAAAAAAAAGAACCCTGTCAAAAAAGTGAAAATGCAACACATAATATGGGATAAAATATTTGTGACTTGGGCTGGGAAGGTGGCTCAGTGGTAGAGCGCTTGCCTTGCATGCATGAGGCCCTGGGTTCGATTCCTCAGCATCACATAAGCAGAAAAACTGGAAGTGGCCTTGTGGCTCAAGTGGTAGAACACTAGCCTTTAGCTGAAGAGCTGAGGGACAGTGACCAGGCCCAGAATTCAGGCCCCACGACTGGACCTCCCCCCCCCCAAAAAAAGTGACTTGCTGGGCACTGGTGGCTCACACCTCTAATCCTAACTACGCAGGAAGCTGAGATCTGAGGATGGCAGTTTGAAGCCAGCCCAGGCAAAAAAGTCCCCATGAGACCCTTATCTCCAATTAACCACCCAAAAACTGGAAGTGGAGCTGTGGCTAAAAGTGGTAAAGTACTGGCCTTGAGCAAAAGAGCTCAGGGACAATACCCAGGTCTTGAGTTCAAGCCACCAAAAAAAATTGTGAATCATTTAGCTGGTGAGGGATTAATATCAAGCATATATAAATATCTATAACTCAACAACAACTACAAAAACAACCTAATTTTAAAAAAAGAACATTAGTGCAAGGTGACATACAGGAATCCATTTCCAAAGCCAAGAGTTATTTTCCAGTGACCCAACTATTCAAAAATAGATACAGAAATAACAAAGGAATCTTGAGTACAACAGAGTTGAAGAAAGTCACATCTCATTCCTTCTCGAGTACAGTAAGAAATTTTTTGTAAAACTTTTATGAATGAGTCAAAAGTATTTTGAGCACTTACCATATGTGCTATGCTCTGATAAATGTTAAAGTAGACTTGAGAAACAGAACATGAAGCTTTCCTGGGGCAGAGGAAGGACAAAGACCAGACATAATGGCATACACTTGTAATCCCAGCTAGTAAAGAAACTGATGTGAGACCTTCTTAACCCTCTTAACCCTAAGAATTCAAGATTGAGGTGTAAGTAAGACCATATCTAAAAAAAAAAATGTCCAGGCAACAGTGGCTCATGCCTGTAATCCTAGCTACTCAGGAGGCTGAGATCTGAAGATTGTGGTTCAAAGCTAGCCCAGGCAGCATTTACCCAAGTGATCACAAATAAGACCATATTAAGGCTACCAACACAACTATGTTTATTGCAGCATTATTTACCATAGCTAAGATATGGAACCAACCCAGATGCCCCTCAGTAAATGAATGGATCAAGAAAATGTGGTATATATACAAAATGGAATTCTATGTCTCCATCAGAAAGAATGACATTGCCCCATTTGTTAGGAAGTGGAAAGACTTGGAAAAAAATTATATTACGTGAAGTAAGCCAGGCCCAAAGAAACATAGGTCCCATGGTTTCCCTTATTTGTAATAAGTATATATCTCAGTCAAGCAGAAAAGGTCAGATAAGATGATGTTAAGTGGAATGAACCCCAAGATAAGGACACAAGTGGTTTTTTCTTTCTTGCTATTGTTTCTAACATATTTATAAGGTACCACATGATTTTTCTGTTGCTTTGTATGTCCCTTCCCCAAGGTATTAACCCTTGTTTTCACTGTATTTCATGTTGGTGTAATTTGGGGAATGGAAGGGAAAAAACAAATTGTTTAAATAGGGATACAGGTGGAGCCATTGCAACAATGAGATATACAAGACGCTATGTCAAAAAATGAACTTTACAATTTATGCGGGGGTTGGGGGGTGGGCAGGGACTGTGGAGATGGGAGGGAAAGGATGTTAGGGGAAAAACAAAGGAGGAGGCAACAATGCTTGATAAGAAATGTACTCATTATCTTGCTCATGTGATTGTAACTCCTCTGTACAGTATTTTCACAATAAAAAACTTATTTTTTTTTAAAAAAAAGCTAGCCCAGGCAGAAAAGTCCATGAGATTCTGATCTCTAATTAATCACCAAAACAAGACCAAAGTTGAACTATAGCTCAAGTAGTAGAACACCAGCTTTGAGCAAAAAAGTTAGAGATAGTGCCCAATTCTTGAGTTCAAGTGCATGCACATGGGTGCGCGCGCGCACTCTCTCTCTCTCTCTCTCTCTCTCTCTCTCTCTCAAAGACTTTAATAGATATTTCTCCAAAAAAATATATACCAATGGCCAATAAACTCTTGAAAAGATATTCAACATTAGTATTCATTAGGGAAATGCAATAAAAGTTGCAAGAAGCCATCTCTAGGATGGCCGCATTCTAAAGAGTGTTGGTGAGGATATTGAGAAATGAGAGTCCTCAAATTTTGCAGGAAAAATGTAAACTGGCTCTGTTGCTGTAGAAAACTTTGGTAGCTCTTAAAAAGTTAAACATAAAATTTTTCTAGGCAAAGGATTAAATAGGGCGAGTGTATTTAGCTACAGTGATTATAGCAAAATAATTGCTTCAAGATGGATTTTATTTCTAAACATGATTTGAGTAACAATCAACTTTTGTGCAAACTTCAAAAATTAAAGTTGGTATTTTAGAGAATGTTTTTTGTTTGTTTCTATTTTTAACTGGAGCTTGAACTCAAGAGAGCCTCTTGATCTCAGCATTTTCCCTTATGGTGTTCTACCATTTCTGACTTTTGGTGGATATTTGCTATTAATTTGTCTCCATTGTCTGGCCCTAAATGACAATGATCAGCTCTCAGCATCCCAAGAAGCTAAAACTATAGGTGTGAACCATCATCATCTGGCTCACTGTACAATGTTTTGTTTTGTTCTAGTACTAGGGCTTAAACTCAGGGCCTGGGTGCTGTCCTGTAGCTTTTTCACTCAAGACTAGCATTCTACCACTTGAGCCATAGCTTCCCTTTTCTCTTTCAGGTGTTTAATTGGATATAAATGTCTCATAGACTTTCCTGCCCAGACTGACTTCAAACCTCAATCCTCAGATCTCAGCTTCCTGAATAGCTGGTGCCTGGCAATGTACAAGTTTTTAGATGAGGGTTCAGAGCCTTTATCAGACATGACTAAGGTCATAAATGAAGCTAGTGGTGACATTGTCCAAAACCAAATGTA
>NW_012267322.1:2533905-2549630 GCF_000151885.1 Dipodomys ordii | reverse complement strand
TTTTTTTTTTTTTAGTGTCAGTACCAAGATTTGAACTCGGGTCCTTCCTCTATCACTTGAGTTTGCCTCCAGTCTAGCTTTTTGCTGGTTAGTTGGAGATGAAGTCCATCCCGATGGGTTGGGATCCTCAGATCTCAGCCTCCTGAGTAGTTATGTATACAGCATGAGCCACTGGCGCCAGGCCACACAGGACCTTCTCAGGAGCCAGGTTCAGAATCACAGCTTCTGAATGTACAGTTGTGCTGTGCTGAACTTCCAAGATGTTAAAGCAGGAGGGTGGGGGATTTGTAGACCCCAATTGGGCTTTATGGATCTGGTGGTTTCTTTGTTTTTTTATTTTGTCTGTTTTTAAAAGATTTTCCAACTGTACCCTCACCTTTACACGTGTATTTCTTGTTCAGGAGCCAGCGGGGTGAATGAGTTCCACAATCTGACCATAAACCCTGGCAATGGCTCCCACAGGAGCCAGTGGGCCACCAGCCTGGAGATTCATGAGTACTAGGGCAAAGCCATCACCCCAGACCCCACCCATACCACCCCCAGGTTACTGTCACTGTGGGGGCCATAAAGCCAGGTTTTTATTACACAACTCGCTTTTATTTTTTCTTACATCATTGACTACCCTATCCTGAGTTTTTGCTGCTTGTGACCTGTTAAAGAGATTTAAAGGTTTTTATTCTCTGGAATATTTCTTATTTTGGGATCTTATTTTAATATGCTGGAAATAGAGTGAAAAATTGAATAAGAAAATAATCTTCTATCTTGATTGACATATTTGCTTTGCCCATGTTCCCCCCCCCCGCCCCTTTTTGGCTGAAGCATTCAAAAGTACACTTTAGATATCATGGCAGTGATACCTGAAATGTGATTTATTTGAGGGTGCCAGGCCAGAAGTAAGGATATTTCCCACAATACTGTTATCACATCTAACAAAATCAATACTAACTCCCTAATATATTAGCTAAAATTCAGTCTATATTCAAATCTCCACTGGTTCAAGAAATGTCTAGTGTGTTTTTGTGTGTATGTGTGTATGTGTGTGTGTGTGTATGTGTGTGTGTGTGTGTGTGTGTATGTGTGTATCTCTACTGGGGCTTGAGCTCAGGACCGGGGCACTGTCCCTGAGCTTTGTTGCTCAATGCTAGTTTTCTCCCTTGAGCCACAGCTCTGCTTCCAGCTTTTTGCTGGCTAATTGGAGATAAAAATCTCACAAAGTTTCCTGCTTTGTTCCTGGATACTCAGGATTCAGCTTCTGGAGTAGCTAGGATTACAGATATGAACCATTGGTGCGGCTTAAAAAAATGTCTTTCATGGTCATTTAAACTAAGACCCAATCAAAGGCCATATCTCCCATTCAGTTGTGTGTCTTAGATCTCTGGACTCTAGAACAACCCTCAACAGCATTGGCTTTGCTGTGGATATCAGACCTTCCATCTTAAGGAATATTCTAAGTTCTGTATTTGTCTACCTCCTTGTGGTATCATTTAATCTGTCCACACTGTACACCAAAATAAAGATTAGGTTGGTTAGAGGCAGGTTCAACATAACTAGCAAGAAAATATCTCTGATGATGCGATGTGTTTCTTAACAGCTTGCTATCAAAAGAGTTCCCCTATTATTAAAGCTAAACTTGATTCTAAGATGACCACAACCACATCATGCCAATGTACAACCATGTTTTCCTTCTACAAGAAGACAGGAGGATTGATAGACAAGATTGGGCAAAAACTCAGTTCTCTATCAATTCTTCACCCATAGCTTCTAATAACCACTGATGATCCTGGCTTGAATCAATTATTTTGTTGAGAGTCACAACATAGCCATTCTCTAATTGTCCCATGGCTTCATTTGTTAGCTTTCATTGTTTTATTTTTTAAAAAAATTTCTTGGCCAGGTGCTGGTAGATCATGCCTGTAATCAAAACTACTCAAGGAGACTGAGACCTAGAGGATCTCAGTTTGGTTTAAAGCCAGGTCAAGTAGAGAGTCCCTTGTCAATTAACCAGTAAAATACCAGGCTGGAGGCATGGCTCAAGAATTAAAGCACCAGCTGTAACTAAGTAGGCAAAGCTGTACATCAGTGAGCATAGCCTAGCACAGTGTTGAGAAGAAGGAGATGTGTATGGGACTCTACCCAGCAAGAACACCAGTGTCCCTCATCTAGTATGTGATTGTCAACAGCCTAGGTGAACTGGCAGATGGAGTAATAGCCAGAATGACAAATGGGCCAGAATTAGTGGCTTTTATTTTTGTTCAATATTTCATTGGACCAGTGTTTTCATAAGTGGATAGCTTAGCCACTGTTCAATTTATTTTAGCTAGTTCTGAGAATTTGGGAGAGTTTTGGCTTCTCCAAATTCTACCCACAAACAACTTTTGCAAAATGCACTTGTCAGTTCTCTGCTCTTTTTTGGAGCAATAGGGAGTGGTGGGGATTGGACCTATGGCTTTCTGCATGCACTACCGCTGGATTGCACCCCAAGCCATTTTTGCTTCCTCTCTTAAGTCTTTCATTTCAAGCCAGGAGCCAGTAGTTCATGTCTGTGATCCTAATTTCTCAGGAGATCCAGAGAAGTAATGCTCACAGAGCCTGTGCAGAAAAGTCTTGGAGACTCTGTCTCTGAAATAGCCAGCAAAGAGCAGGGATGAGAGGTGTGGCTCAAGTGGTAGAGTACCAGCCAAGCAAGTAAGCCAAGTAAACACAAGGCCCTGAGTTCTAGTACAAAAAACATTTGTACTAGTACAAAAAAAATTTAATTTCAAAACTCTTTGCAGGTGATATTGTCTGCCTCAGTGACTTTTACAATGTTGTCATGAATTTTTAAATTTGTCTCTGGTGCTAAGTAAAATGCCCAAAATGGATTTGGGCAAAATGAACTTGACTTTCTAAAGGCTTATTTCAAGCCCTGCTATTTGAAATCATAGCAATTTTTCACATCTTAAAATTATAAATTCATTCTAACCCAATAGTCTCACTTTATAGACTTAGCTGCATTCCCCTGGTTTTATGACATATTCACTTTGTATGTGAGTCATTTTCATAAAGAAAACAAAACTGCACATGGTGACAAGGTCATGAGCAGCTTCTTTTATGGGCCATTCCTGAAAACAGAGTTAAGATTTCAAATGTGATCCCAAGATTGGTATGTGGAATAAAGAGGTGAGAAACAGTTACATAAATCTCAAGTTCGGTTTTCCTTTCATCAGAGGCCTTGCTCCAGCTTGACCTGCCATGCTCCTCACTGCGGGGCGGGGCTGTGGCTTTCTTTAAACAAATCATTGTTGGAAAAGTGCTAAGCTGATCTTTGTCTCAGTGAAGTCACTAGCACAAATTTTCTTTTAAAAATGATCATGATAATGATAACAATATTAACTCAGGATCGAATTTTTCAAAGTTATCCTAGGGGGCTAAAAAAAAAAAAAGCCTGCCTCCACCTCCCCAGTCTTCCTAATGGAACCAGCTCATGGACATGGGGCTGTGGGTGTCTCTTTTCATATGAGAAAAGAGTCAGGATCCAGGCTCAGGTACACTGAGGGATTAAAACAAGGATGAGACTCAAGATGATACCCAACCCTAAGGTGGAAGTAGAGAGGTGTCTCTCCCTCTCCATTGCCAACATCTGGAATCCAAATGACCTTCCATTTTGAACAAATATCCCCCAGGAATCCTGGGAGATTCCAGCTTGAGAGACTCCAACCTGCTGTTAGACTAAGGAGACTTTTCTCCACTCCCCCATGCTTAACTTTGCCATTACACCATTTGGGTTGCCTGAAACCAGACCACTGGCTGCTCTGGGACCTCTAAAATGCAAATCCTCCTGAAGGGAAATCTGTCTGGTGTGAAGAGTGACTGAGCCTGAGAGTAGGCAAGGAAAACTAGTTCTTACTCAAGCCCCACCCAAGATAGTCACCATGGCAACAAGAAGGAGCTTTATAGAGCCCTAACACCTCCCCCCCCCCAGTGACATACTTGGGGGGCATTCCAGTGGGATGAGAACCGCAGCTCTCAGGGTGCCAGCCAAGGAAGTCCAGGAGAGACTAGCCCAGGGCAGTACCAGATGGGGACAGGGGACAAAGTTACATGGAGGTCAACCTCCTGTACTGAATGGTGAGAGGGTGGCTTTCCTGAAGGGCCAGGAAGGAGGAAGTGGTACCTGGAGGCTCTAAGATTCCAAGATCATCTCTTGACCCATAGGTGGATGAGGCTTTAAGGACATTCTGAACACTTGGAAGCTGCGGCTGATGGGCAGCCTGAATGCAATCAGGATCCAAAGGAATGGAGCCTCAGGTGCTGGGTTGAAACTGTAAGTTACTGAGCAGTATGTAAATAGAGCTGAGCCATTGCTCTGGGGACTCTGACTGCACTAGTCCTGAGTATGCACCTAATGGAAAGTCTCACATGTTCTGACCATAAGGCAGACCCACAAACAGCATATTGCTGCAATGTGCATAACCAAACAAAATGGAAACCACCAAGCCAGGCACTGGTGATTCACTCCTGTCATCCTAGTACTCAAGAGGCTGAGTTCTGAGGATCACAGTTTGAAGGCTTCTTGGGCTGCAAATTCCATGAGATTCTTGTCTCCAACTAACCAGCAAAAAGCTGAAAGTGGAGATATGGCTCAAGAGGTATAGTGCTAGTCTTGAGAGCAAAAGATAAGGGACAGCATCCAGGCCCTTAGCTCAAGCTACAGTTCATGTACAGAGACGGGGGAGGTGGGAGGGAGGGAAGGAGGGGGGAAAGAAAGGACAAGGAAAGAAATGAAACTCAACCAACAGTGTGGCTGAATCACACAAAATGTGGAGCAAAAGCAGTCAGACACAAAAGAGCACTTTCTGATTTCTTGTATGTAAAGCTCAAGTTCATAACCACATAGGCTGCTAGAAACTAGAACTGTGGCTCTGAGCAGGTAGAGCTCTCTGGGAAGAGTCTGTGAGGTGTTGATGAGATTCTCTCTTTATTTTCCCCCACAATTTTTATGTCAGTGATTTTTTTTCCCCTAATACTACAATTTTAACCCAGGGCCTTGTATCTGCTAGGCTGGTGTTCTACCACTTTACGCCACTCCACCAACTCAAGATTCATTTTTGATATGGGTGCTGATTTCAGGGGTACATTCTCTTGGTAAAAATTCATCACATTGGCCAGGGGCCAGTGACACAGGCCCGTAATCAATCCTAGCTTCTCAGGAGACTGAGGTCTGAGAGCAGGAAAGTCTGTGAGACCCTTGTTTCCAATTAACCACCAAAAGGCCAGAAGGTGGAGCTGTGGTTCAAGTGGTAGTGCACTAGTCTTAAGCAAAAAAGCTCAGGGAAAAGCACACAGTACCTGAGTTCAAGTCCTAGGACCAGCACAAAACAACAACAACTCCAAAAATGCATCACATTCTTATACGGCAATATTTACTTTGTTTATTTGTGTGTGTGATGTGCTGGTCCTGGGACTTGAACTCAGGGCCTCACACTCTTGCTTGGCTTGTCCACTCAAGGCTGGTACTCAACCATTTGAGCCACACCTCCACTTCCAGCTTTTGCTGGTTGGTTGGAAATAAGAGTCCCATGAACTTTTCTGCCCTCAGATCTCAGCCTCCTACATATCTGGGGTTACAGGTGCTTGACTATTAAGGTTGTATTTGTTTGTTTGTTTGTTTGTTGTTTGTGCTGGTTCTGCAGCTTGAACTCAGGGCTTGGATGCTGTCCATGAGGTTTTTTTTTTTTTTTTTTTTGCTCAAAGCTAGGGCTCTTCCATTAGAGCTCTACTTCTAACATTTTGTTGGTTAATTGGAGATAAGAGTCTTCATGGACTTTGAACCACAATCTTCAGATTTTATCCTTCTGAGTAGTTAGGATTACAAGTGTGAGCCACTGGTATTTGACTATGACTACCAATTTTAATGGCTGGGAAGGTGGCTTTAAATTCATTCATTCCCAAGTAGATTGTTTTCTCTCCCCATCAAATGCTAAGTATTGCACTAAATATAGAGAGGGATTCCTGTGCTCCAGCCACAGTCCCCCCACCTGTAGGGTTTGTGTGTCCTTCCTTCAGGCCTGGTCTCTCTGGGCTGACTCTTTAGTGGGATTTTCCTCCAAGAGCTGAGTGTCAGGTTCAACAGCTGGCTTCTCAGGCAGACACCCCAGCTACACCAGGCATACTCCAGCCCAGGTGGCCATTAGTACCTTCCCTCTTCACTCATCCTTCCTCTACCTACCAGACTTTCTCTACCAAGCCCATCCCTCCTTCCCACAAGCCCCTAAGACAGGGATTAGGACTAGTACCCAGCTCAACAGTGAACAGATGTGGTATCTTGTACCAGCTCCACCTTGTCTGGCTGGGTGATGTTAAGCAAGTTGTCTGAGCCTGGAAAAAATAATGTCACTCACATCTATTTCTCCCTCGGCTTGAGAACCTGAAAAGGGCTCCCAGTGTCTGACACATAGTGACAATAGTTCAATAGTTCAATGTCACTTCAGGGTTGTAGAGTAAGGTCTCAATTATGATGTATGGAACAGTCTAACCTCATGATGAAAAAAGTCAGACCAGAGGGTAAGCATGGGAGAGGAGTCTTTGGTGGCTCTTTGCTGTATGTGTTAGCAACTTAGACAATGATTTTAGGACATAGGAAACAGGTGCTCGTGGACACTGTTGGCAGAGCAGTATTCAGTGATGCTACACCCTGGTACAAGAGTCCACAAGCCTACAGACACAACATCTTTTGTAAATAAAGATTTATTAGAACACAGCCACACACAGTCATGCACAGGTGGCCTTTGGTGCAGCTGCAGCAGAGTTGAGAGGTCACACAGAAGCCAAACATGTCTACTGCCTCACTCTGTACGGCAAGTGTTCCAATCCCTGAGCCAGGACCCATTCCTTTTGGGGAAAATTTCTCCAGCTTTGGTCTGCAAGGGGTGTGTATGGCTACAGTACCAACTAGGCATTCATTCTGGAAGACCAATAACTAAAATGTAGCTATGAAATGCATGTTTAACCAGGAACCACTTGCTGGGCATGGCAGAACATGCCTGCAATCCTCTCTCTCCTGAGGCTAAGGCAAGAGAATACAGGCCACTCTAAGCTACCTCGTGAGACCCTATCTCAAAAACAAACCATAAAGGTAATAGAAAGCAAGAACCAAATGCATGTGTAGCAGCAGGACCGGTTCTCAGAAACACAGGGCTGAGGGAGAAAAACCAAGTGAGATGTATTAGACTCAACAGAGCTAATGTCTAAGAGCACTTCATTCAAGGTGGGGGTGCTTGAGTGAAATCCTGGAAGGATCTCATCAGCCTCTCTACTAATCTATAATGCAAGGACCTTTAGCAACCCATTCCACAGATGGAGAGACTGAGGTCTCGAAGCTCAGCAACTGTGAGCAACTGGCAAAAGTGGGGTTTGAAGTCTCTGAGAGCAGAGCCTGGCTTTCCACTGCTACATCATACAGATCATAGTTGCAGCGGGTGGGTTCCAGGATCCTTTGCAAATATCAATAGTATACCCTTATATAAATTGCAGTGTTTGCATATGACTGCATGCATATCTTCCTGCAGACTTAGATTACTTACAATCCCTACATAGT
Organism: Dipodomys ordii; assembly: GCF_000151885.1. Lineage (NCBI taxonomy): Eukaryota > Metazoa > Chordata > Mammalia > Rodentia > Heteromyidae > Dipodomys > Dipodomys ordii. Next base: position 2,542,054 of record NW_012267322.1, on the reverse strand, counting down.
AGAAATGTGTGCACAGAGTGTTGTGCTATGTTCTTTGGGGAATGATGACAGACTGTGCATATTCATTCAGACACAAGCACTCAGCAACCCAGGAACAAGACACAAGGTGACCGATGCTATGCCCCTCAGTTGTAGAGAGGCCAGGACACTGCCAGGTGGTGCAGGCTACAACAGGGTGTCCAACATAGTACTCAGCACTATGCAAACTCTAGCTCTTGGGAATTTTCTGGACATGCCTTTGTTGTTAGTTTGTTCTTTGTGCCAGTGCCAGGGCTTGAACTCAGGATCTGGACACTGCCTCTGCGCTTTTTTTCCCCCTCAAGGCCAGTACTCTACCACCTGAGCTACAGCTCTACTTCCAGCTTTTTGGTGGTTAATTGGAGAGAGGTGTCTCATTGACTTTCCTGTCCAGGCTAGCTTCAAACTACAATTCTCAGATTGCAGTCTTTTGAGTAACTAGGATTACAGAAAGGAGCCACTGGTACCTTGCTGGCAATACTCTTTTTTAACTTTCAGCTGTTGGCTGATAGGTTCTGCAGATACATAAAGTGTTGATAGAGAGGCTGACTATTTTTGTAGACATAAAAACATATCTGTTTACAAGATAAATACAATATATGTATTTTACCACATTATTAAGAATCACACATCTATGTGAAAAGCCACATTGTACATTTAAGCATATTTATCAAATACATTGGAAACAGACAATGGAGAAAAGAGGTTAAAAAAGAGAAACAAATAGTGCTGAATAGCTGTACACAAACCTCATTGGTGCTAGGAGTCATATTTCTTCCAACTTCAAAAATCTTAAGGGACTCAGATATCAGTGGCTCACACCTGTCATTCTAGCTACTCAGGAGGCTGAGATCTGAGGAATAAGATTTGAAACGATCCTAGGCAGGAAAGTCAGAGAGGCTCCAACTCCAAAATAACTAGCAAAAAGTAGAGCTGGAGACATAGCTTAAGTGGTAGAGTACCAGCCAAGCAAGCAAACCAAAGAAACACAAGGCTCTGAGTTCAGGTCCAGATACTGAGAAGAAGGAGGAGGAAGAAGAAGAGGAGAAGGAGGAGGAAGAAGAAGAAGAGGAGAAGGAAGAGAGAGAAGAAAATAAAAAAATCATAAGAATCAGAGATGTAGCTTAGCAATATGGTGCTTGCCTACATTCCATCCCCAGCACCATAACAAGAAATAATGAAATTAGGAAAAGTGAAATAAATAAAACATGAAATAAAAGAGTAAAATAAAATTGCACATGATTTTATATGTGAGGTCTAACTAGACCAGCTCTGAGATCGCTTTAAAATGAGAAAATGAAATCTTACAGCAAATTCTGACACTCCAAGTCCAGCACGGGGCCCCAGCCACAGCCAGTGCAGACCACATCTCCACACCCGGCCCCCTCGGTTCTCCTGCAGCCCAGAAGCTCTGTGGGTGTCTCAGCATCCCCCCAGCAGTGCAAGGACCAGGCCTGGCACCTCAGGCCTGGCCAGGCACCACGGGCTGGCTGCCTTATCACACCGGACAGAACTAACAGCATGAGGCCTGACACAGGCCCTCCCATGGCCGCAGCGGGGCAGCTGGCTTTTTTTTTTCTGACCATCTTTGAGCTGGAGATCAGACAGAGGGAAAGATTAAAACAAATATGAATTTAATCAAGGGATTCTGCTGTCCTGGGGTGGAAACAGGAGCCTGCTGACATAAAGAGAGGCTGGAGCACTGGGGAGCCGGAGTGGAATCAAAGCCGCTTGCTTACCACTAACCGCTCAGATGATCCATATCATAACAACAAAAAAGAAAAACAATTATTTATTCTTTTTGATGTTGCAGCTCAGCAGCAACTTGCTTTTTGAAGAGAGCAAGGTCAAAACCAAGTTATTGTTTTTGCCTGAAACTTTGACGGGGCTGTGAGTTCTTCCGTGTGACCTACTTAGATGAGAGGTGCAGCAAACTTGGAGATGCTCATTTCTTCCGGGCCGTGGAGTAAGTCTTCCTTTCTTCTCCTGGTTGGACTCTTTCTGGCCATTTCTCTCCCCCTTCTCTTCCCATTAAGGACCTGTAGGTGATGTCATGGGGAGCCCAAAGGACACCAAAGCAAAAGTTCTGATTCCTCTGGCAGAGTTAGAAGCCAAGTTTTTTTTAGATCTATTCCTCTGGGGTGGGCTGGAGGAAAGTCACCATTTCTCTCCCTAATTTATTCACCAGACACTCAGACATGGTGCTACAATGCCAGGATGGGGATACAGCCACACACCCACACATGTCATATCAGCCCTGCTTCACGCGTGATCAAAGAATCAGTCATCATTCATAGGCATCAGGAAAGTACATGGAAACACAGGGCTCAGAAGAACACAGGCCTGTAAGCTAGGCTGGAATGTAAGAGCATCAGCTTTTTGCAAAGTGTTATGGAATTGCCCCAGAAGATGGATGGGAAGAGTGTTGGGGTGGAGGGCTCAGCACATGCAATGGCCTGGTGGAATAGTGCGCATGAAGATTCATGGAACTGAGAATAGCTTGGCTGTGCAGGTCAGGAGCCTGTGGAGAAGAGAGTCCCTAGAACTGGAGGTGTGAGAATCAGCTCTGGCAGGGCCTAGAGAAACTGTGATGAGAAATATGGATTTCCTCTTCATGGCAATGGAGACACACAAACAGGGAGCCATGTGGCCAAAGTGGCTTTAAAAGTTCATGCGGGGGGGTGGGGGGGAAGGGCGGGGTAAAGGTGGCTCAGTGGTAGAATGCTTGCCTTGCATGCATGAGGCCCTGGGTTCAATTCCTCAGCATCACATAAACAGAAAAAGCCAGAAGTGGTACTGTGGCTCAAGTGGTAGAGTATTTGCCTTGAGCTGAATTGCTCAGGGGCAGAGCCTGGCCCTAGGGTTCAGGCCCCACGACCAACGACGACAACAACAACAAAAAGTTCATTGGGGACCATAAGGCTCTTTTCAGGAAAGGAACCTAGGAGGTACAAAATGGCCCCATCAGGGGCAGTGGGGGCTGGAGGCAGGTGGGGGCCAGTGCACACATCCATGTTTGAGATCAGCCATCTAGGAAAAGAGGGAGAAAGAAGTGATAGGTTCCTGTTTTATTCTCTTATTTTTTTAAATTTGTTTGACAGTACTGGAGTTTGAACTCAGGGCCTCTAGACTACTAGGCAAGAGCATTACCACTGAGTCATAACTCCAGCTGTGTTTTTTTTTAATTTTTTATTATAAAGATGATATACAGAGGTGCTACAGATACATAAGTCAGGTAAAGAGTACAGGGTCACCTGGTCACTTTTTAGATAGGGTCTCACTTTATGCCTAGGCTGAAATCTTCCGACTTGTGCTTCCCAGTGTAGCCAGGATGGCAAGGCATGCACCGTCACAGTCATGGATTGAGATGGAATCTTGCAAACTTTTATACCCATGCTAACCTCTAATTGTGATTCTCAGATCTCTACCTCCCAAGTAGCTAGAATTACAAGCGTAAGCCACTACATTCAGCTCGATAGGTTACATTTTGAACTTGGGGCACAGGCCTAGGGCTCAGGGCAGAAGGGACCAGATAGGCAGGTGTGAGAGGACATAGCTTCTGCGGACCAGACCATCAGTCTCTCTTCTGCCTTTAGCTCATGCAACCCAGCATTGGATTTCCATGATCTTTGGTTCTTTAACCAGATATTGAAACTGCTGAGCCTCCTGCTGTGTTATCCCTGGGACCACCTTTTCAGGGGGGGTCTAGCTCAGAAACCAAGGGAACCTGATAGACTGTAGCCCAGATTAGCTCCTGTCTTGATCTTTTTCTCATTGTCTGTTGCTATAACAAATTACTTGAGACAAGATACATTGTGAAGAATAAAGGTTAATTTGGCTCAGAATTCTGGGTGCTGGGAAGTCCAAGAGTCCAGGGCTGGTACTAGGGAAGGGTCTTCTTGCTGCCACATAACAGAGCAGAGGGCATGATATGACCACCTGGTTAGGCAGTGTAGGCGTCTTACCTGAGTCTTTTCCTCTTCTTAATGAAGCTACTAATGTCATGCTACCCTGTGACCTCATTGGATCCTAATTATCCTTCCAAATGCCATCAGCAAAAGAACTTGAAGATTGAGTTCTAACAGGACTTTTGGAAGAGCGTCTTCAGAGGCCAAGACAAAGACAGGAGCATAAATGCATCTTTAGGAAAGGGCTCCCAGAAAGCAATGGCAGGAGAGGATAGGAGCAGAATGCAGCTGACACAACTCCATTATGAGAAGGTGACAGATGTGAGGGAAAGGGGTTCAATCCCAGCCCAGCTTAAGGATACACCTGCAGAGTGGTCTACTTCAAAGAGCTTGGAGGATGAACTTTGCTTCTTTTTTACTTCATAAAGTCCCAGCCTCCAGGATTCTGTTACAGTCACAGAAAACAGATGAACAAACCCCATATCTCTTCCCAGCCCTTCATTCAGGTACACCACACCGGCAGCTGGAAACCAACCATGGTAAGAGCATTTATACCATGAAAATGGGCACCTCCTACAACTTGAAGAGGCTTTCTTTCAGAGTCAACCAGCACACTACTGCTCATTTTCATCCTTCCAAATCACTCTTTCCAGGCCTCTCCTTCCAACCTATGAACTCGCATTCAAATCCTTGCCCACTGTCCCCAAGTTTGGTGGTTACTAGCTCACAGGGTAGTCTCAGGAGGAGCAAAGGGAAAACAGAGCTGCTCTTGCTAACTGCCCCAGAGGAGGCCAGACCAGAGTAGAGGTGAGAGTTCCAAACACTTCCTGCTATGCAATTGGTTGTGGAGGGAACTCTTCCCACCCACTGTCCATCCGGGTGGCTCCAAGTGGACTGAGCCCCTCTTGCAGCCCCAGAGGACTCATGTGCCAATCAGCACATGCCAAATCCCAGTGTCCTGGCCTTGATTACCATTCCACTGAGTCCACATGCCTGCATTTTTTCCTGGGACGGCCTAGGTGGTGGCTGCCATCTCCCCATTACAAAGAGAATAGAGCTCTCATGTGCTTATAAACCAGCTCTCCTCTCACAACAAAGAAAACACAAAGAGAAAAGGCAAGCCCTGATTTGTAGCATTTGCCAATTTCCACAATACAAATCCATTCATCCCTGCCTATTTCACGCTACCCATGATTTAACATTGGATACCTACAATTCCCAAAGGTTTTTACAATTGGCCTCGATGCATCCTTGCAATGAAACCTACAACCTGGAAAGCTGAGCTGAAGATGGAGAGATAGGCAGATTCTGGTAATACAATCTGAGCCCCTAGGTCTATACAGACCTGAACTCCATTAATATTTCTAGAGCTTTTGAGCTAGTACCCTTCCCTTGTTTCTTCCAAAGCCAGTTCAATTTAGGTTTCTTTCACACACAACCAAAAGAAGACTCACACCTCCAATTCTATGCTCCTGCATGGCTTCTGCCCCTTGAAGAATCAGGTCAAATCATTTAAAATAGTAAGAGTTCCGGGGTCAGGGGCTGAGTCCTGTAATTCTTAGCTACTCAGGAGGCTGAGATCTGAGCATCATTGTTCCAAACAAGCCCTAGCAGAAAAGTCTATGAGACTCTTATCTCCAGCTAAGAGTGCAAAAGCTAAGGGGAAGCATCCAGGCCCTGAGTTCAAGCCCCAGTATTGCCATGTTTGCATGCACACACACACACACACACACACACACACACACACACACACACACACACAGAATAGTGGTACAAAAGGTACATAGTTTTTTCTATAAATTTTTAGAAAATCAACTATGTGCCAGGCACTTTATAGAAGCCTTATCCTGCCCATCTTCCCATCAGCTGACGAGATAGATATCACTGGAGTGACTTCACAGGTCAGCAAGATGAGGCATAGAGAAGCAGAAGGACTGTGATCTGTTCATCCACCTGAGCCCAAAGGAAAACTCATGGCCAAAGCCCACGACTTACCCATCCCTCCCCTGAGCCTCTCTCGCAGTGGTACTCCTGAGCATTTCCAATGTGTGAAATGGATATGGAACCATTCCTGCCTAGTGATCTCTGTCCCTTTTTTCAAGTAGCCAAGTCATCTGTCTAAGATCCCCAATATGCAGGGTGGCAGAGTCAGGGTGTAGACTCTGATCTTCAACCTGCCCAGTCTCCTGCTTTGTCCACTCTGCCTTTGAGGAATGGAGTTCCTGGTTCATGAAACTTCCCAGAGAGCTCTGGGAAAAAGAGAAAGTAAACCATGGCTGAACATTGCAAAATGCTCATTGCTCAACAGCTAATGGGCCATTTGGGGCCCTGGCCTTATACCTAAGCTCCAGGGAAGCAACTCCAGTCTACAATAGGTTGTTCTAGAAGCCAAGGCCTGTAGAAGCCAAAGCCTGGAGATCAGCATGGGTAATAGAAATTGCTTCTTTCAGTCTGGGAAGGTGGCTCAGTGGTAGAGTGCTTGCCTTCATGCATGAGGCCCTGGATTCGATTCCTCAGTACCACATAAGCAGAAAAAGCCAGAAGTGGCGCTGTGGTTCAAGTGGTAGAGTGCTAGCCTTGAGCTGAAAAGCTGAGGGACAGCACCCAGACCCAGAGTTCAGGTTCATGACCAACAAAAAAAACGAAGAAAGAAAAAGAAAGAAAGAAAGAAAGAAAGAGAGGGGGGGAGGGAGGGAGGGAGGGAGGGAGGGAGGAAGGAAGGAAGGAAGAAAGAAAGAAACAATTGTTTCTTTCTTTTGATAATGGAGAATTTGTTAATCACCTGTAGTCTATGCCAGATTCTACTGCAATCCCCACTACCCCTTGAAAATGTCTTCTGAGCCAGACACAGTGTCTGCCTAGGTGCTTAGAAGGTAGATATGGGGAGATTGCAGTTCAAGGTCACCCTAGGCATGACAGTTGATAAGACTCCATTTCACTAAATGGTTGGACACAGTTGGGCATGCCTGTCGCCTTTAATTATATAAGGGAAGAACAAGTAGGAGAGTTGTAGCCCAGGCTGGCCTGGTCTACAGCAAGACCCTACTTCAAAAATGGCCAATGTACACCACATACCGGTGGCTCACACCTGTAATTCTAGCTTTTGGGGAGCCTGAGATATTAGTATCCCCCTCCAAAGCCAGACCCAACAAGAAAGTCCATGAGACTCTTATCTCCAATTAAACACCAAAGAAGCCAGAAGTAGAGCCATGGCTTAAGTGGTAATGCTAGCCTTGAGATAAAAGAAGCTCAGGGACAGTGTTCAAGCCCTGAGTTCAAGCCTCACAACTGGTATGTACACAAATACACACACACACACACACACACACACAAGACCAATGCAAAAAGGAGTTAGTATCATAGCTCAAGTGGTAGAAGGCTTGCCTCGTAAGTGTGAGGTCCTGAGTTCAATCCACAGTATCACTAGAAAATAGAGTTGTCTTCTCCCATAGTCCAATCTCTGCTAGCTTACATCTAGTCACTGAAACGTTATGCATCATAGAACTCTTGTTGGAAAGCTATAGAAATCCCAACCCAAAGTCAGTGCAAGTTCCTGAAGTATCCAGGATAAGACCAGGCCCTGGTCTTCCATCTCATCTTCACCGCTTCCTCCTCTGTTGGCCTCCATTGTGTCTTCGGGAAGCCCCGGAAGGTCCAAACTGCCTTCCCATCTGCCAGAAGTACTCTGTAAATAGAATCTCCTTTCTCTAAGTCCTCTGACAAAAAGCAAGCCTGACTCTCATGGCTCACATTGAACACATGGCCATTCTTGCAACAACCCTTGAAGGTGTGTCCAGTTGGCTCAGGCCAGGATCATGGATCATGCCCTGCAGGGGGGTGGGTTCCATCCAGAACAGGTAGCCTGAGACAGGGGAGGAGTTTCCTCAAGGAAAATGGGGAGCGTCTTCCAAAAGAAGCAAGAATGGATGCTGTACAAGTTCCCATGATAATATCCATGTCCACTCTGGGCATCATTCAAGTCCAGACCGCCATGATTTCACCTTACCCAGAGTGCAGCCTCCCATCTTCCCATCCTCCAGACAGCCTCAGTCTTTACAAGTTATCTCTTCCCTCTCATCTCCCTGTCTCAGTCTCTGTCTCTCTTACTCCTCTGTGTCCTTTCTCTGTCTCTATCTTACCTCTCTCTCCTATTTCTCCCTTCTCTCATCTCTCTGTTTCTGTCTCTGTCTCTCTCAATTTTACTTCCTCTCTCTCTCCTCTCC
>NW_012267322.1:2515089-2532245 GCF_000151885.1 Dipodomys ordii | reverse complement strand
TGTGGCGCCTGAACTCTGGGCCTGGGCGCTGTCCTTCAGCTCTTCAGCTCAAGGCTAGCGCTCTACCACTTGAGCCACAGCGCCACTTCCGGTTTTTTTCTTTTTGCTTATGTGGTGCTGAGGAATTGAACCCAGGGCCTCATGCATGCAAGGCAAGCACTCTACAGCTGAGCCACCTTCCCAGCACTCATGCTGGTTTTCATTGTGGTTGCTGTTGTTGTTATTTATTTTTGTCAGTCATGGGACGTGAACTCAGGGCCTGGCCTGAGGTTTTTCACTCAAGGCTATCACTTTACCACTTTGAGCCACCACTCTACTTCTGGTTTTCTGGTGGTTAATCTGCTTAAAACCTCAATCCTCAGATCTCAGCCTCCTGAATAGCTAGGATTACAGGAGTGAGCCACCAGCACCCGGCTTTCTCATGGTATTTTCCCCCTCTTGTCTGCCCACCTACCCATTAAACCTCAAGGCCTTGCCAAGAAGCTGACCCAGAAGTCAATAACCATACCCAGGAACGTCCATGACCCCCATGACCTAGTAATAGAAGCAGGGCAGCAGGCAGGTACAGCCAGCCTACCCTGAGAGCTCCGCAGCTCTGGCTGGCCTAGCATTTGGTGGATGGTAAGGCTCTAAGTCATCAGGGGCCTGGTCCCCTCCCTCCTCTGCGGACAGACCTCTCCAGGTAAGGGACTGGGATTATGGATCAGACCACTCCTCTCCAGGTCCCTAGACCTTAAAGGCAGTGGGAGAGGGAAATGGTCCTCTGGTACCCCTGGCTCTTCCTGGCAGGTGACAGTGGGAGAGGGAAATGGCCCTCTGGTACCCCTGGATCTTCCTGGCAGGTGACAGTGGGAGAGGGAAATGGCCCTCTGGTACCCCTGGCTCCTCCTGGCAGGTGACAGTGAGAGAGGGAAATGGCCCTCTGGTACCCCTGGCTCCTCCTGGCAGGTGACAGTGAGAGAGGGAAACGGCCCTCTGGTACCCCCTGGATCCTCCTGGCAGGTGACAGTGCCTTGGCAGCCCATGGAGGGGGGGGGGGGCACCTGGGCCCCGTGGGACTGAACAAGGATTGCACGTCCCCAAGCCTGCACCGAATGTCAGTCATGTTGCCCGGTGCCCCACCCCGTTCCCGAAAACCAAAGGCGCCCCTTCCAGAGCAGAAAGGGAGGGGGGCTTCATCATTAATAGCGCTGGCGGCAAGGTAAAGCCGCCCGCCCGCCCCGAGCGCCCGCGTCCGTAATTATGCCAGCGCGCCTTTCATCCCCACGCGCACACGCGGAAAGTTTATTGTTGTATTTCGGCCTCTCTTCAGTCTTCTCTCCCTTTCATGCCCAGGGAAGGGTGCGGAGGGGTCAAAGCATCCTCCCCCAGCGCCAATCCCTGCTTCAGTCCTTTTAGAAAAACACCCAAAGCCATAATTTGTCTTAGAATTTCTTTTGAAACAGCTACAAGAAAGACTAACGACTGTTCTTTTCCCTCTGTTTCTGATTCCAGCCATCCCTTTATCTGGCTTTCATTAGAGCCTCGGCCGCGCCTCTTTTGTGGGAGAGACTTGAGGGAGCCGAGGCAGTTTCCCCCGCCGCTGTGATGTTGCTAAAGATTAAAAAGGAGCTTTGAAGCCGCACCAGCTCTGTCTGCGCCCCCTCGGAACAGGACCTCAGAAAGACCCGAGCCATCTGGCAAACCTGACATAAAGACAAAATAAAGTGATTGAAACAGTCTCTTCAAAGCCACAATGGCAGATTTGTTGATTTGGGCGTTATCTTTCATGCGAGGCCTTCAGAAGTCACCAGAACACCTAGGTAATCTCAGGCAGGACTGACTGCCGTGGATGGAACCTTCTAGGCCTGAATCAGAGAGGGACCCCAGGGGCTTGGCAGGGGCTGCGGGATGGATTGAAGGTCACTGGAGGTGGCCCTGGAACACTTCAGCATCGGTTCCAGCAAGCCTCCTCTGGCCTCTCTGGCCTACCTCAGGACTAGAGGGGAGGGGCGGGAGGGGGGACAGGCACCAGAGGGAGCCAGGACAGGAAGCCAGAGCAGAGAAGTAGAGAGGAAAGGCCACTGTCCTGAGTACGGCTAGGTCAGCAATATCTTGGCAACATTGGCTGTGCTATTCCTAGCTGGCAAGGCCAAGGCACATGGGAAAGTCTCCCCACTGCAGACTGAGCCCTAGACCAGCAACAATCCTGCAGGCCTCTGACTCGGTCCTGATGCCCAGGCCATTGGAATCTGGCCTACTATGGGTCTCCGTTGCCCTCCCTCAGAAAGGACCTGGGCAGCCATACTAGGCAGAACCTGCAGCCTGGGGTCTCGGATCATGGGTGGGGCAGCTTAAGAGCCAGGAATACTACTAAACAAACCTTTAGGCCTAGAGTTTGGGGACACCACCCCACTCACCCACTACCCATGTAACCTCAGACAAATCGCCTCCCTCTTGGCACACCATTTGCCTGAGGGGTGAAATTCAAAGAAAGACTGGAGTATACCAGGGATCTTCATTTTGCTAGGGAGAATCAGGGTTCCATAGCCCTTTTGAAAGGGGGCCAGGAGGCGTCTAAGAGACCTCTACAGTTTCCCCACCTTCCTGCAAACAGCTGCTGCCACATACATTGGGATGCTTTCTAAATACCACCTCTAGGCTTTGTTTCAAGGTTCTGCTGATTCACACACACACACACACACACACACACACACACACACACACACACAGCTTAAAAGGCCCAGGTCTTGAGATCTGTGTTCTTTCCTCCTGACCTCTTTGAATCTGTGATTCTAACCAGACCCTGATGAGCTCAATAGGAACTAAACTACATTCTATCTAGTTTTAGCAAAATAATGAATTCACAAAGTCTGTCAGTCAGTCTGGAAGAACTAGCAGGTGATCTCACCCAGATGTACACGCAGGCTCTCAGCTCTTCCTTGTGTCCCTGTCCCCTCCAGAGATCCACAGAGGAAGCTTGGGCACAAATGGCCCTCACTCTTCTTCCCTCCAAAAGCACTACTGGCCTGGCATCAGGGTAAGAGACTCACAGTAGATTCCCTGGCATTGATGGCCAGAATGGAACTAGTCTTCTATCTGTATGTCCTCCCAAACACAGAAAGGAGGTCCAGCTCTCCATAGAGACAGGGCCACAGAAGAGCCCAAGTGAGACGGGCCAGCTCACCCACCAACTCCTAAAGGAAACCTTCCAGAGAGACAACTTAATGTGTCCCTTGCTTCCATATTTCCACTGTCTGGTGAACTCCCACTCATCCTTCAAAACCCATCTCCAATGTCATACCTTCTATGATGCCTTGTCTGAGCCTCCTTCTCCCTCAGCTCACATGCCACTTCATTCACCTCTATCGTGGGAAGCGCTAAATTAAAAGACAACTTTCCCAGAAAGAGACACATGTGGACCTCAGTCAAAGGACCTTGGGTCAGATGTCAGTTCTTGTTCCGCAGCTATGGGACCTTACACAGGTCACTTTCCCTCTCTGATCCTCTATTTGCTCATCTGCAATGTGAAAAAAAAAAGATAAATCTTATCCTCTGCAGCTATTTTTAAGATTAAGTAAACTAGTGTATATAAATGAGCCAAAAATTGTATCTAGCACATAGAGGGGATCAGGAGACATGAGGTTCCTTCTTTTCTTGGTAGAATCCTAAATCTCCCCTTTATTTATTCATTCATTTATTTAGCCATGTCATCTGCTGAGGTCTAAGGGCTGAGCCAAGGCAGGGTTCCACAGCAAGTCTAATACTGATTCTGTTCCAGTGCCCAACAATGTCATAGTCTCCGCCATTCTCCAAGCAATACAGCACCTGCTTTGGCCAACACTGTCCCCACCTTTCGCAGGTGGTTTGGCCCTGTGCAGGTCTTCAGAGTCCAGGCTGAATGTTTCTGACCTTCTTGGATGACCAACAGGCTTCTTTCCTAGACTAGGAATCAATGTTAGTGAGTTCTGCATAGTTGTGAATAATAGTCAAGAAAAGCAATCTAAAGGAGGAAAGATTTATTTATTTTTATGTTTGTGCTGGTATTGGGGTTTGAACTTAAAGCCTTGAACTCTCACTGGGCTTTTTCACTCAAGGCCACACCTCCACTTCTGGCTTTTTGCTGGTTCATTGGAGATAAGAGTCTCATGGACTTTTCTACCCTGGCTGGCTGGCTTTTAACCATGATATTCAGATCTCAGCCTCCTGAATAGCTAGGATTTCAGGGTGAGCCACCAGTACCTAGCTAGAAAGGTTTATTTTTACTCGTGGTTTCAGAGGTTTCTGTTGATAAGATGCAGGTAATGGAGCAAAGCTATTTGTTCACCTCATGGTAGCCATGAAGAAGAGAGGGAGCAGGGGCTGAGAGAAAGGGAGAGAGAAATAATTTAGGGACAAGAGACAAGATATGCCCTTCAAAGGCACATCCTCACTTCTTCCAATTAGGTCCTATCTCCTAACAGCCATCCAGCTGTGAACTCATGGTTGGATTAACCCACTGGTGAAGCTGGAACCCTCATGATCCAACCACCTCTCAGTACTGCCACCAAGTGGGTACCATGTGCTCAATGCCTGCGCTTTTACAGAGATGCTTTGTATCTAAACCATAGTGGCATCTTCCAAAGGCAACATCTTTCCAAAGACTCAGAGGAGAAAGGCAAATGGAAACCCCATAATGCACTCTTACGGGAATTTCTAGTCTGATAGAGGAAGTATTCAACCCATCACTGGGATGTTTTCAGCCTGATGGAAGAGAGACATGAATGGTTCTCAGATCTGAAGAATTGCCAGTCTGATGGGAGAGCCACATTTCCCTGAATAAGGGTACCCAATTGCTATAGCAGAGAGCAGAGTTCCATTTTCCCAGAGTCTCCTAATTCATAGTCTGATGGAGGAGACACCTGGCTCCTGGCCTTGGCCCAGTCTATCATTGAAGGGAGGGTGGTTATTTCTGCCATGGGGACACGCCCTCAGACGGGGAGGCAGGCTACCAACAGGTAGTTTGAAAATCAGATAGAAAAATGGTGGGGGGGGGGAGGAGACTCATTCACCTGGCGCATTTGCTAAGCCAATTGGGCAGCATCTGTGTCTGTGGGCTCAGTGGTGTTCCTAGCTCCAAAGATGCCTCATCCTAATCACACGGCTGGACACAAACAACACAGGATCACACGCCTCGTGGGCACCCAGCCAAGTCCTCTCACCAGAGAATCAAGCCAGAGCTGGCCTGAGGCCCTGGCCCGGGCATCTTGTGCCAGCCTTGCCAGGCTAGGCTTTCTCACGATCAGGGACATCTGGGCTGGCTCGGCTCCCAGAGGCCACTGACATGAAAAGCGAGGGGCTCGGCGGAAACACCATCTGTACACCATAAAATGGCTTGGAGGTTCCCAGGGGCTGCCTCCAGCTGCGGCTGGGTTGCCTGGGGAAAAGCAGAGGAAGGCACCAAGCAGCCAGAAGGGGGAGGCCAGGGTGAGAATGATGGCCACAAGGGGAGCCACGCAAGATCTCTTCCACTTGGTCCCCTGCATACTTTGAAAACAAGTACACCTGGTTTGTCTTTCTGTCATCACCGTGAGCTACCGTGGTTTCTACTTGTCCCCAGAAGTGATTTGGTGATTTGGGGCAATGTTCAGTTAGTGGCTAGGTACTCAGTTCTAGAGTTACATTCCCTGAGTTCAAACTCCAGACCCCATCCCTTGGGTGGGAGGATGGACTTGGCTCAGCCTCAGTTTATATATCTGTATGTTGGAGCCGATAATAATCATAGCTGCCCAATGGTAGGTTTGCAGATTCATTTGGTCCTGCTATAACTAAAGGCAGGAGAAAAGCTGGTCACTCTGTCTCCATTTTGTATCTGGCTTTGCTTTGAGCCCTTCTCTCTACAGCTACCTTGGAATCCAAGGGCAGGACTGATTAATAACATCTTTATAATGACAGAGAGAAGACATTCTCCTCCTAAAAGGAACAGCAGAGCCTCTGCAGGACAAACCTCACCCCAGGCAACAATGAATTGTTTATCCTGATTATATTGCTCCCTTCAAGGGACAGCAACCATACTTCTCTGAAATCCTAAGTTGATGATCAGCTTGGCCATCCATACTTTGATTGCCTCGGGCTGTTTAGTAAGTCTGCATACCTTTTGCCTGTCCCAGATTCTTTCTCTACTTAAACCTAAAGCTTATATCTGTACCTTAAAGATTAAATGAAGTGCTTTCTTTGCATCTTTCCAAGATGTGCTTTTGTGGCATTGAAAATCCAGTTTCAATGCATCTTTATAATCTGTGTCCCACCCTGATGTAAAGTAAGAGTTCAGTTACTATCGAGTGTACATATCATGAATAATACTCACCCTTCCTATCATGAAGCTACCTACCAGCCAGCTCATATAACAGTCATCTTAATGGGTAAGGTTGTTGAGGCTATCTCATTGGCCCTCCCTGACCAAGGCTCCACCCCTAGCACCAAGACCACAGATGATTGGACAAGGGAACAACATGATCTTATTGGCAATTTCAGCAGTGCTCTCAGATTCTTTGTATGTGCCTAGGCTCATGCCTATAATCCCAGCTACTTTTGAGGCTAAGATCTGAGGATTGGGGTTCAAAGCCAGTCCTGGGAGACCACAAAACTTTTGTCTCCAATTAACCAGCAAAAAAGCTGGAAATGGAGGTGTGGCTCAAGTGGTAGAGTGCCGTGCCTACGACACATAACACTCTGAGTTCAAATCCCAGCATCAACAAAATCAAAAGAGTTTCTTTTAAATAAACAAAAAAAAAGTCCCTCAACCCTTCTTCATCTTTCTTTAGGTTTGTGAGTAAAAATAATTGACATCTGAGTTTGCCATTGCCAAAATTTTCCTTTTGGTGTCTGATTGTTCTAACTTTCGAGACTGTTTCTTTTTCCTTGCTCATGAATATAGTCTGTGCCTGAGTTCTAGAATGTGTGAGAACTGATGGAAAATGAACTGAAAGCACTCACCTTTCCCCCTGACAGCCTACCTTGGAACTGTCCTTCCTGCAGACCCTGCTGAATCATCTCCCCTCCCTTTTCCCCAGAAAAAACATACCCTGAGTTTTGGAGAAGAGAGCCTAAGCCAAGGCTATATCTGATGCTGGCGACCCTGGCGGACACAGATGCAGCTGAAACCTTGAAACTCAGTAAGAATTACATTGCTCACCTATGCTGCCTCCTTCTCAACCCCCTTCTAGCCCTGCCTGACTTCACTTTTTCTGCCTAATATTTAAAGGGACTGTAGTAGTAAACGGGATGTGCCATTTCCCCTTCAGCCAGGCTAAAGGAGATTTGGTTTCCTTTCCCAGGTTTTCCTCCCAAATAAAGCCTGTTGGTCTATTGAAGTTGCCCTTTCTGCCCTTGTTCTTTTCTTACAAGAACCATTCTGGAACATTTACAAATCTGTGTCTGTGTCTGTGTGCGAAGCGCGCGCGCAAGCACTATCCCTAGGCCTGCCTCCCCCCCTTTTTCTCTCTCTCAGGTTAGCACTCTACTACTTGAGCCACAGCTCCACGTCTGACTTTTTTGGTAGTTCATTGGAAATAAGAGTCTCATAGACTTTCCTGCCTAAGCTGACTTCAAGCCACAATCCTCAGACCTCAGCCTCTTGAGTAGCTAGGATTATAGGCATGAGCCACCAGCGCCCAGCTAAACATTTACAAATTTAAATACATATGTAATTATTCAGGCATCTTGTTATAAACTGCCAAAACTACTAAAATTACCAACCTCTAGTTTGAGAAATGAATTGGAAAGTGTTATCAGGAAAACTGTCTTTTCTATCAAAGTGTGTTGCTTAAAAGTTTCTGCTTTGGCTTGGTTAATGAAAAGAGAAACAGCTTTGGGATACGGAAGAATTTGTTTAATGTAAGGTTTTTGTCTTAAACTGGTTTCTTTTCAAGATGGACTTAAGACACATCTCAAATTGTTCAAAAAATAGTAGAGGGTTCAGGTATATTTTGAGATTACTGTGAATGTAATTTTGAAGTAACCTTATGTAAATATATTTTACCATATTCAAACCAGCCAAGCATAAGCAGATTTTAAAACTGAGCTTTACCAATCTGCAGAGGGGCAGAGCCCCCTGTGTTAGGGATAAATAGCAGGACAGTCAGCCTGCTCTATGTGCTTGCTTGCCAGATTCTTGGCCAGTAGTCTACCCTTCTGCAGAAGTAAATTTTGACTTGCAGAGACAATTCTTTATTTTCATGTCTATCATTGTGACTCCAGTGGTTCTGGGCATATATTTATAACAGTATCTGGAATAATATGTCCTGAAATGTTACAAAAAGAAGTGAAAGGATGAATTTAAAATGATTTCTTTATGACTTTAAATTTATTTATTCTGAATTTGTGCTGCTTAGGCAACAACTGGGTTCCAAGTCTAAAAATTAAGGAAAATGTAAAATACACACAACATGGGATGTGTGTGTGTGTGTGTGTGTGTGTGTGTGTGTGTGTGTAAATTCTAGGCTTGGACTCAGGGCCTATGGGACAGTGGTCCCTTAAGCTTTTTCGCTCTAAGCTGGTGCTCTACCACTTTAGTCACACTTGCACTTTTGACTTTTTTAGTGATTAAATGGAGAACAAAGTCTCACAGACTTTCCTTCAAACCATGATCCTCAAATCTCTTCTGAATAGCTAGACTTAGAAGCATGAGCCAAACACACCAGGGCTTTCAATTCAGCATTCAGTTTGCACATAGATATTTTTAAGTCAAACTCTTTTCGGACATTGACAGAGGCCCCAACATGTGTCCCCACAGCAACAATCTGAAAAACACCATCTCATACTTTTGATGGCCCTGTAGAGATGGGAAGGTTGAGGCCAAGGGAGAAGAGAAACATGCTTGGCTTCACAGTAGTTGTGGCAGAGTCACGATGATGGCAGTAGAAATCTGTACAATATGGTACAAGCCCAGAAGCACAGTCTAGTAAGGGTTTATCAAGCACAATCAGGTACATTCCTGTGACCCCAGTACAGGCAAGAGTATCTCAAATTCTAGGCCAGCCCAGGCAAAATAAGCAAAACTCTATCTCAAAATTAAAATAGAAGTTGGCGCCAGGGGCCAGCTGCTCCTAGCTACTCAGGAGGTTAAGATCTGAAAGGATCATGGTTTGAAACCAGCCCAGGCAGAGAAGTTTTATCTTTAATTGCCACCAGAAAACAAGAAGTGGTGCTGTGGCTCAAGTGGTACAGTGCTAGCCTTGAGCAAAAGAAGCTCAGGGACAGCATCAAGACCCTGAGTTCAAGACTCGGGACCAGCATACACATAAAAAAATTTAAATAGAGACAAAAGAGCTTTGATGTTGGGGCTGGGAAGGTGGCTCAGTAGTAGAGTGCTTGCCTTGCATGCATGAGGCCCTGGATTCAATTCCCCAGTACCACATAAGCAGAAAAAGCTAGAAATGGTGCTGTGGCTCAAGTGGTAGAGTGCTAGCCTTGAGCTAAAAAGCTGAAGGACAGTGCCCAGGCCCAGAGTTCAGACCCTACGACTGACAAAAAAAAAAAAAAAAGAGCTTTGATGATAGCTTATGTGCAAGCCACTGGGTTCCATTCCCAATGCTGGAAAATAAAAATAGAAGTTATCAAGCACAAAGCCACTTGTTCAGAAAGAATTGAATCTTGGTCCATCCCCACAGTAAAGCTCCAAGAAGCAAATGTGGAAAGTGAGTCTGCAGGAGCATTTTGAAGCCACTGTGCGTCCCACACAGGGCTCCTGGAAATATCCAGCGGAAGCCAGGGCCCTTGTATTTCCCTTGGTAACAGAGTGCAGTCTAGTCTCTGCCTCTTGGCATGGGAGCATCCTCTGCTTCTCTTTCTCCCCAACCTCCCCTCTTATGCATCCTGACAGGCAGGTTTCTACTCACTTATCTGGTCCTCTAGTGTCCTATTAGGGCTGGAGGCTCCCCACTGCTCATCTTCTGTGGGCCCTCCACCTTCTTCTGTGTGTCCTGAAAATATCCCTGCTCCAATGTCTTTTTTTTTTCTTTGTTGGTTGTGAGGCTTGAACTCAGGGTCTGGGTGCTGTCCCTGAACTTTTCTGCTCAAGACTAGTGCTGTACCACTTCAAGCCATACCTCTACATCCAATTTTCTGGTGGTTCATTGGAAATAGAGTCTCATGGACTTTCCTGCCAAAACTGGCTTTGAACCCTGGTCTTCAGATCTCAACCTCCAGAGTAGCTAGGATTATAGGTGTGAGCCATCAGAGCCTGGCTTTCTAATGTCTGTTTTCTGGCTTGATTTACTCCTCCTTAGCTATTCCCAAGCATCTCTTTCCTACATTTCCTTCCTCCCAAACAACTCTCCAATTTTCCCATTGCAGCAGCCACACGCCAAGCCCTTACCTTCTCTTCCCGATGGACCACATCAGTTCCCTCTGATTTCTCTGCCTGTGTCATGAACCATGAGTGCTTCCTCCACTCAGAAGCCAAAACTCTTCCCTTTTAAATTTTTTGTTATTATAAAGGGGTTAGGGTTACTTGTCAAGTAATGAGTACATTTCCTTCTGAATAACATCCCCCCTTCCCTCACTTTCTTCCTATTTTTCCTTCCCATCCCCATCAACAAATTGTATAGTTCATTTTCAACATAGTGCCCAGTGAGTACCATTGCTTCATTTATCTTCCTTTTTCCACACGTGCATAAACAGTATTTTAATCAGATCCACCCCTCACTCTCACTTTCCCTTTTCCCATTACCCTCTATTAGTCAAAAGCTTTCAGCGAGTTTTGTTTAGCTATCTTCATTCACTAACATTCTCTTTTCTTCCCTAGCCCCCTCAAATAGACCTACAACTTACAAACATTTAGATACATACGCATGAATATTTATGCAGATTTGCATATATGCATACCTATATGTGTGTATGTATATATGATCTTGTGTATGTTTATCCTTTAGGTCTAGCATCACATATAAAGAGAAAACATTCCATTGTTGTCCTACACCTGGCTCATTTCAGTTATCACGATGATCTCCAGTTCCATCCATTTCCCTGCAAATGGCATTAATTTTCTTCTTCTTTATGGCTGAATAACATTCCGTTGTATATATGGGCCACATTTTCTGGATCTACTCGTGAGGTGTAGGGCATCTAGCCTTTTTCCATAGGCCAAAGTACTTCTTAAAATCTAAAACTGGCTGTGTTCTTAGTTCTGCTGCCTTTGCAGGCATCCAAAGAAAATCAAGCATCTGAGCCATGCCTGACAAGCTCCATTCATGGACCTTGCCTCTGTACCGACTACCTCACACCTGCTCCAAGCCTGGCCTCCTCTCTGCCCCGCATGTATCTAGCCTTGCTCATGGGAGTCCTCTCTCAGCTTAATGGGAGTAGTGATGTCCACACAGCTTGCCTTTCCAGAGAGGCATGGAGCAGAGAGCCACCTCCAGCAGCTGGAAGTACTGGTTGCTAAGGGCCAGCAGCCATCTTCTTTGGAGAACTACCCTGGGACAACCTGGGCCTCTACAGCAAACCAGGGCAGACTTCACTATCTGGTGCAGGCTGTGAAAGCCAAGTTATTTCCCTAAAGGGAGGCAAAGTTCCCTGGTGCAGTACATGCTCCAAACACCCCACTTTCCCTTCTAGCCTGGCCTAGCCTGATCCCCTCACTTCCCTGCAGCTTTTTCCTGCTTGCTACCCCAGCCCTCCTCTCCACTAGAGCATGCACTTCTCGGGTTCCCATCCTAAAACTCATGCTCCAGACAAAGGGTGCTCCCTCTAAGAGACCTTGCCTGGGCCCCCATGCTGGAACAGAGCCTGGTCCTCACAGTACCCTGTCCACAGTTCTATAGTTAGCAGTTAATGCACACTCCCTTGTTGGGCTGTTACCACCATGAGAGCAAGCCACATCTATTCTCTCATCATCTACCTAGCACCTAGCAGTGCCTGGAACACAATAGGCATACAAGAAAGACTAGATAAAGTTAGGCAGGAAGGCAGGAGGGAAGGAGGAAGGGCGGCCCTAGGGTTGCCTCTTTTGAATAGGAACCAGGGCTCCAGGTTTATCTTTGTCTGGCCAGGAACTCAGTCTGAATAACTTTCTGGTTTGGGACTTGCTGCACCCAGCAGGCAGTCCTGAGACCACACCCTAGGGGTAACATGAGATCCCAGATGACAGCTGCCATCTGCCGCCTCTCTCTTCTGCTCACTCTGATCAAGAGGCCCAGGCTGCTCTGCAGTGACCGTGAGCAACCCCGGAACCTGCCATGTCAACAGCTTGTCACAGTTCAGCACCTCAGGCCACTGCATACCCAAAGAGCTGCCAACTGACCTAGCCTTGGTCCAACCCCTCAGGGGATCTCCAAGCAGCGTGGGCATGCTGGCACCAGGAAGGCCCAGACCCATTTCTGCTGCCCAATTGGGGTACCAGATATGGTTCTGGGGACCCAGGCATAGGAAATGCCTCCTTTGTCCCCTTCTCTAGGACAGTGGACCATTCACCCTTTCTCCCCCCCCCCATCCTGAGTGTTCAGGAGGACTAGCCCTTCCCCACCCCATCCTTCCTCTCCTCCACCTGTATGTTTTTCATGCTTTGCTTTTGCTCACTCTCATGCCAGTCCCAAGGGGTTGTTCTGCCCATTCCTCAGAGGAAGAAACTGAGATCCAGACACAAGAAAAGGGCAGGGTGCATGGGTACCTGCCTAGCAAATGTGAGATACTGAGTTCAAATCCCAATGCTGAAGAGAGAGGAGGGAAGGAAGGAAAGAAGGAAGGAAGGAAGGAAGGAAGGAAGGAAGGAAGGAAGAAAGGAAGGAAGGAAGGAAGGAGTTTATGAAGGGTCTCAAGTGGCCTCCTAGACCAAACCACTGAGCTCCACTAAGCCTGTCTCACATCCATTCCAACCACAGGAGGCCACATTGTACCCCAGGAGCAGGTGGCCAGGGTATTTGTTATGTCCCCAGAGTTCCCCTTCCACAGGAGGGAGAGCTATGGGAGAGCAGGTCACACTGCAGGGTGATGGGAGCTGCTAAGGACCTGCATCTGCTCTGGCCTGGGAGCAACTCCTCTACAAAAAGATTGAGCTGAAGAGAGGCCCCAAAGTAGGGCTGGGCCGAGATTTCCTGGGAATGTCACACCCCCCAGTGGCCAGCCTTCTGTGGTACCTCTGGCTTCCTCCACAAGCTCTCTGGAAGGCAATTAAGACAGTTACCTCCTGTGGCAAGCACAGGAGACATGAGATTTAGGACTCCATCCCTGTGAGCTGGGAATGTGGCTTAGTGATAGAGTTTGCCTAGCATGCATGAGCCCTGGGTTCAAGCAGTACCACATAAGCGCACAAAGTTGGAAGTGGTGCTGTGGCTCAAGTGGTAGAGTGCTAGCCTTGAGCAAACGCAGCACAGGGACAGTGCCCAGGCCCTGAGTTCAAGCCCCAGCACTGGCATACACACACACACACACACACACCTTAGTTTCTGTCCTCAGGGTGCTGAAAATCCACTGTGTGGGTGGGGAGGGGAAACAATGAGAAACTCGGCACAAACTGATAACACTGTATCTGAGCAGCTAGGCCACGAGAGCCTACATGGACAAGGGGGAAGGATGGCTGGGGCTCACTGGTCCAGATGCTTGTGCAAGTGGGGGTCTCACAGTGAGTACAGGAGATGTGAGAGTAGTGAGAGTAGCAGCTAAGAAGAGAGTGCACTAGGCACAGGGAGGAACAGAAGTCAAGGTCCTGGGGTGGAAGGTAGCCTAGGGTGTCAAGAGTCCAGGAGGCCACTGCAGTAGGGCCATGTCAATAGGAAGCTAGAGAGATAACAAGGACCAGATCATATCCTGAAAACCACGATGTGAAGTTGGCTTTGATACTAGGTGAGATTGGGAGCCAGAGATGGTGTAAAACAGGGAAGTGATACTACCTAAATCATTCTTAATGGATTACCATTATTTACAAGTTATTATCAGCAGTAATGTTTATTGAGCACTTATTATGCTCCCACTTCATTAGGATCTGGCCACACCCTATTGCCTCTTGCTTCACCAGGTCTGATTACCTTGTCCTTGTTCTGAGGAGGAGACAGAGTTTCAGAGAAGGGTAGCCCTTGCAGTTATACCCAAGATTGCAGAGCTGGCAAACATAAAGCTGTAACCTGAGCAGATTTGTCCTTCTTCAGAGCTGTAAGGTTTTCCAAGCCTGGGTCTCAATCCTGACTCCAACCAACCCACTTTCTATGTGATGTCTACTGTTTAGTCTCATTCCTGTCCCAGGAGCAGGAACCTGCAGTCACTCCCAGCTGGGTGACTTTCAGGAGGTCACAAGATGGACATGTGTATGTCCTCCTAGAGTGGTCAATGAGTCTGGCTGATCGCAAGTACATAAGGGTTACTCATGCACAAAGCTTTGGGGCTACATCGTAGGACCTGGTGAAAGATACACTATGTAGTTCTAGTCCATGAAAAGGAGGCAGCCCTTGGTCCTCCACAATGGAGTCAGCAGTAAACCAGCTGCAAGGAAAGCAATGGAGGCCTGCCATGGAGCCTGATGCCTGGTAGGATTTACCAAATAGAGCTAGTCTGGGCCTTACCCAAGCTATCTCCTCCTCTTCAGCCAGTAAATATGCAAGAGCAGAAAAGACGCCGCCCATTTGATGTTGAGAAGCCATGTCTCACACCCGTATCAGAGTGAGCCCTCCACTCAATTACCAAAAGCCCATGTCGTGCCAACCCACCATGCCACCATTACAGAATGATTCCACCAAGACAAACAGTCATGTTTTCTTGGGCCAATTCAAATCTATAAATGGCAATTCACAGTAATTCCCATTCTTTGTCAAATCTCATCCTTTTTAATGCATGAATACATGTGTCTGAACATATCCATCCTCTTCCAGACCTGTTTTAGGCTATTTATTCCATGCACGTGGGAAGGGACGCTGGAACTGATCTGACCTCTTTTTTTCCCTGAAGGTCAGAAGGTAGGGCTTGGAGTTTAGGTAGATATGGATTCAGGCTGGCAAGCTGGTAACTGTGGATAAACTACTTGACTCCTCCGGGCCTCAGTTTCCCTGTCGGTGACAGAAATGACAGTGACCTTCCTGGCTGGCCACAGTAAGGGGAAGGGGATAATGTGTGCCACACTTTATCAAGTGCACCACTTCGGCTAGTGCTCTATCCATGTCAGCCACTTAATCCTTCTTGCAGAGATCCATAGCAGACACAGTTTCTCTGTTTAGGGTGGTATTTGCTTAAGTGTCTACTGCTGTGTAACAAGTTGACCCCAATCTTCATGTTCTTTCATGACCTGCTGGTTTCTGGAGCTTAGTCAGCACAGATTCTCTCACAAGGCTGAAATCAGGATGATGGCTACGCCTAAGGCACGTCTGAATGCCACTGAGGAAGGACTTGCTTCTGTGTATCAGACACATGATTAATGCTGAGAATTTCAAAGTAGATGTGTTGGGCTTTTTACCTTCCAAGAACATTTCCTAGGAGGTGTTTTCTGCTTCCTGTTCTTGTTTGTCATTGCTGTGAACACTCTGCCCCATGAAGATCACTTTTTCTTTTCATTGCTAAGGACCAAACTCAGGTCCTTGCACTTGCTAGGTAGGTGCTCTTCCTTCGAGTGAAATCTCCAACCCTGAATATGACTTTTACAGGGAGAGTTGTTCATTCCATAGTGGAAATGAAGCAAGCAGATCTTTTTCCTCCACCACAAAGCAGTCGCAGGAGGGTGATGACATTGGGAGAGCGGTGGTCGTGTGCTGGGTACTATGGGTACCAGAGATAAAGAGAGCAAACTCTGTGCTTAGGGAGGGCACAGAGTAATGGCAACAAGTAAGTGGGGAGGAACACCCTGAAGTAAGGTTTACCACAGTAAAGGCCACACCACTGTGGAGTCTGGTGTAGCAATGCTTCTTAAAGCAGAAAGAGCAGAATGCCAATAGCTATACACCAGAACGTGATAAATTATACAGGACTCTATGCATTCACACAAAGGGAGACCAAAGGAGGATACTCTCAGGGGAGGAACCCAAAGGTGTAAGGCCTCTGTGCCTCTGATCACATAAAATAATATTTATCAAGGAAAAAAAAGTCAATAGCTGTGAAGCTGAACCCAAGATTTTCCCTGTCCTTAGGGCCCTGGTGGCTTGATTCAAAAGAAGAGATTCTCTTACCCAACACTACCACTCTTCCCTCTTTTGCCCACCCCTGACCTCCACCTCACAGATGCAAAAGAAGCTCCTTGTAAAGAGGAAATCGCCATAATGCTTTTCAGTGAAAAAATCAGCTGCCTTGCTCCAGGAAGTTCATCTTGGCTGGTTAACCACAGGGGCCTGGCAGAGGCTGCAGAACACAGACCCTTCTCCTTTTAGCCTCAGAGCTGGACCCCGGAACCAACAAAGATCAACTTTCTACTCCTTGGCCCGCAATGTCTTCCAAAGAGAGCCAATCAGAACTCTTCCCTGAAATTTCTTTTTATTTTTTTTAGGTGGTAGGGGGGTAAAGCTGACTTGGAAGAGACTTCTTCTCCCAGTTGGTCAGGATACATGAAAAGATTTGCATGTAGCTGGGCACCAGTAGCTCACACCTGCAATTTCAGCTACTCAAGAGACTGAGATCTAAAGACTATGGTTCAAAGCCAGCCAGGGCAGGAAAATCCATGAGACTTTTATCTCCAAGTAACCACCACCAAGAAGAAAAGCCAGAAGTGGAGCTGAGGCTCAAGTGATAGAGCATTAGCCTTGAGCACAAAAGCTCAGGAACAGCACTCAGACGCTGAGGTTAAGCCCCAGGATCTATCTCCCCACCTCCTGAAAAAATAAAAATAAAAAGATCTGTAGGCAGCTGGGAGCTTTGGGGGAGATGGGAGATCGATGGAACCACAGATAGAAAGACAGATGGAACCCAGAACCTCAGATTTCAGCCTCCTGAGTAGCTACGATTACAGGAGGGAGCCATTGGTGCCAGGTGGTTGTGTTTTTCATTCACATCTTGGAGGCCTTTATTTATTACCGTGTAAGGTCTTATTTGTTTTCGATTTGAATCTTTCAGTCACCAATGCACAGGGCCTGTTGGATCTGTTATCCGGTACTGGAGGGGTTCCATAGTACTGCTAAGCAAAAAGAAACAGAGGCAAGGAAAAGAAGAAAGAAATCAGAAAGGAATCAGATAAGGAGAAAAGGGAAGGAGAAGAAGAAGAAGAAGAGGAGGAGGAGGAGGAGGAGGAG
>NW_012267322.1:2358808-2514153 GCF_000151885.1 Dipodomys ordii | reverse complement strand
GCGGGCGCCGCGCCGCCCGGCCAGCCCTCCCGTAACGCCGGCGCGCTCGCTGTGTTTCAGAGTATGTGGAGAAGCCGCTGAAGCTGGTCCTGAAAGTGGGAGGGAACGAGGTCACCGAGCTCTCCACCGGCAGCTCCGGACACGACTCCAGCCTCTTTGAAGACAGAAATGATCACGACAAGCACAAGGACAGAAAGCGGAAAAAGAGGAAAAAAGGGGAGAAGCAAGCCTCGGGGGAGGAAAAGGGCAGAAAACGGAGGAGGGTCAAGGTAAGGATGGCTGCGGGCGTCAGCCCCAAGATCTCCGGGGGCGGGGGTGCCCCACCTCCAGCCGCCGGCCTCGTCTGACAACTTCCTAGTGTCCAGTAAGACACTGGAAGCTTCAGATGGCCTGGGAAGTCCAGCTTGCTCTGTGGAGGAGCAGGGCAGGAAAGACAGCGAACTACCTGTGAGTTGGGAAGGCCTTATCCTTACACTGTTAAGAACTTGGAGCCTCGCACGGTGAGTTGTTGAGGAGCTGCTTCAAAGAAGCCTTTTAACCCAGGAAGGGTAAGGCATTACGCCCAGGGAAGCCTCACTGTTTGTCAGAATTAATACAAAGTGATTTGGACCTCTTGATTTTCATATATTATGAAATATTAGTGAATAACTGTTGATTCTCAGATCTCAGCCTCCTGAGTAGCTAGGATTATAGGAATGAGCCACAAATGCCTTCTAAAAGTTGAGCTGGTCATGGTTGTGCCTGCCCTAGAAAGGTTGAGGCAGAATCATGAGTCCTGACCAGCCTGGGCTACATACTGAAACCAAGTCTAAAAAAAGGCAAGTTTGAATGTTGTACTGGTAACACCAGGAATCAAAGTTAAAAACCACTTATATTTAGTAGGAAAGAATAAGTAGTGTTTGATTTGTAAGCTAGACAAAACAGTAACTGAAAACTTTCTCTCCAAGGATGATCCCATTCCTGTCTGGAATTTCCCTACAGTTCTGCACTAAATAAATTTTAACCTTTTACTGAATAACTTACTGTATCTTGAAAGTAAATGTTTTTTTGTGGGGGCTTTTTTGGTACCAGTCCTGTGGCTTGAACTCCAGGCTTGGCACTGCCCTTGAGCTTTAGTGCTCAAGCCTAGTGCTCTACCTACCACCTGATCCACAGCTTCACTTCCAGCTTTTTGGTGGTTAATTGGAGATAAGAGTTCACAGACTTTCCTGCCTGGGCTGGTTTAAACCACGATCTTCAGATCTTATCCTCCTGTGTAGCTAGCTACTAGTGCCTGGCTCTTGCTGGTTATTTTTGGCAATAGAGTCTAGTAAACATTTCTACCTAGGCTGGTCTAGGTAGAAATCTTCCAAGTGTCAGCCTCCTGAGTAGCTAGGATACCAGGCATGAACCACCAGCATCTGGCTATGAATGTAGCTTTTAAAAGACAAGAGTACTACAAGGCTGTTTTATACAACAGCATTCATGCATACTGCTGTGGAGTTTTACATTCTAAACTTGAACATTTTTTTCCTTTGGATATTTATCTCCGTTTCTAAATGTAGGCTTGTATTGCTGCTTAATGACTTTATAATTTACATCTATTGCTGACATTGTGATTCAAGAGACAAGAAATTATTATTTTTTTTAAAAATTACTGTTATAAGGTGATGAACAGGGGGCTTAAAGTACTGTTTTTATACCATTCATCCCCTTCTTTCACTTCCTTCATTCTCACAGTATAAGTTCAGCATAATTATTGATTAAATCAATATTTAGTGATTCTTTTTTGTTTTTGTGCTGGAATTGAGGCTAACTCAAGGCCTCAAGCTCTCACTTAGCTTCTTCCACTGAAGGCTGATACTCTACCATTTCTTGCTTTTTGCTATTTAATTGGAGAATAGAATTTTTCAGATTTGTCTGCCCAGACTGGCTTTGAACTCTGATCCTTGGCTTCATGAGTAGCTAGGATTATAGGCATGAGCCACCTGTGCCTGGCTTAGCAATGTTTTTTTCTTGACTGCATATTGTCTGTTATACCAGCCTTTGTTTAATAATACTTTGTATTGCCCTAAGTAGTCCTTTCAGTGAGTTTCATTGTGCACATTTTTGTATACTTTCATGAGAATAACTTCAGGAGAGACTTACAGTCTTGTTCCAACCACTGCCCTTTCCTGACTGCATTTATAAGTATCAAGATACACCTGTATATCTTGATGCCATTCTGCACTAAGATGCATTTGCATCTACCAGTTGAACAGAGTAGGGCAAGTAGAAGGTAAGTTTCCATTTTACTTTTTGTGAAGTGAATTTGCATTCAGTTCCACTTTCTAAGGACTAGAAACCATAGAACATTGGTAGATTCTGGGGTTGCTGGTGCTGTAGGGACTTTTGGAGTCTTTTTTTCCAAGTCAGTCTGGGCATGGGTAGGTGGTTCTTCTTGCTAGTATTACTTAGGGAAGGCATCTTCAGGTGCTACTCTGAGCTATTTTCTGCATTTCTACAGGTTTTCAGACTCATTGGTCTCTTCTTGAGAAAATTTAGCTATATGAAACCTATGGAGTCACACAGCTGGAGTGCGGGTGGCTCTGCTCTCAGTGCCATGCAGCAGGGACCAGGAAGGCATAAGGAGAAGATAAAAGAATAACCTTTCCAAACTTTTAGAATTTCTTTTTCTGCTTATATGTCGTTAGCTAAATTTTAATCCCTTGGCCACTCTACTAGGCCGACCCGGCCTCATGCTTGCTCAGCTGGTACTCTGCCACTTCAGCCACACTCCAAGCCCTGCTTTTTACTGTTTATTTTAGACATAGTCTCTCAGACTTTTCTGCCTGGGTTGACTTTGAACCTTGGTCCTCTAAATCTCAGCCTCTCAAGTAGCTAGGATTACAAATGTGAGCCACTGGCACCCCAGCAAGTTGTTGTCTTTTAATTAGGGGAAGTCAATAGGTTTATTGTACTCTGCTAAAACTCAGAAATCTGTTACTTAAGAAAATAAGCAAAAATTTGGGGAACGCAAGCTACCCAATACAAAATGCTTAGCTTTTTGTTGTTTGTTGTAGGGCTTGAATTCAAGGCATGGACACTGTCCCCAGCTCTTTTGCTCCAGGCTAGCCCTCTACCACTTTGAGACACAGCTCTACTTCAGGTTTTTGAGTTGTTAATTGGAGATAAGAGTCTCATGGGGACTTTTCTGCCCAGGCTGGCTTCAAACCATGGTCCTTAGATCTAGATCTCAGCCTCCTGAGTAGCTAGGATTGCAGGCATGAGCCAGCAACACCCAGCTTAACATTTGGTTTTAGATGTTGTACAGAAAGGTTACCATTTTGTAAGTCAAGTAATAAGTGCAAATTTTTTTCTAGACAGTGTCACCCATTCCTTTGCTTCCCCCAATTTTCCCCTAAAATGCTTAACTTTTTAAAGATGTCTTAACTGATTTTCTTTGTTTAGGTGAAAGCCTCAGACTATACTTTTTATCTGATTTATGTAACTTCAACCCCTCTGTACATCACCTTTATAATAACAATAAAAAATGTTTTAAGCCAGACTGTTTTTGTTTAAAATAGTAAGATCAATAGTAGAGAAACCCTACAGATAATAATATATGATCCTAACCAAAGCATTAAGTGTACAGTATGAGTTGAGGGTACAGTTCAGTGGTAGAACCCTTGCATGCACAAGACCCTGGGTTCAGTCATCGGCAATGCCAAAAAAATAAAATAAAAAATACGCTGTGTCTTAGTTTAACCAGACCGTAGTATAGATACTATCCCTGTGAAAGCATGGTGATTTCCCCTTCTCCCTTGAGTATTTGGATGTGCAACAGCTGGCAAAAAATTTACGTGCTAAGCTGGGTGCTGGTAGCTCATACCTGTAATCCTAGCTACTCAGAAGACCTAGACTTGGAAGATCACAGTTCAAAGTTAGTCTGGGCAGAAAAGTTGGAGAGAGTGCATCTTCAAAATAATCAATAAAATGCTTCACTTAGATTAAATGTTAAATTAAAATGTTCACTTAGATTAGTGGCATTTGGGACCAAGTGTGCCATGAGTACAGTTCAGAACTTTTTTTAATGGAGCCTCTTATTAATATTATTATTAATAGAGCCAATTGTGTTGAGGCATGGCTCAAATCATAAAGTGTCAGTTCAAAATCCTAATGCAGCCAAAAAGAAAAAGTTTCCATTCTAGATTATATTATACATTACCCTTTCTGACCAATGTAGCTTTAAGTTTTAAAGTTATATATGTTCATATTATCTAAAAGATGAAATAACAGTTCCTGAAAAGATGCTATGCAATCCAACCTGGCCTTGAATTCAAGATGCTCCTACTTTCATCTTCCAAGTGCTGGGATTACAGGTATGCTCCATCATGCCTAGCTTATGTCTCAGCTTTTCCCATTTTATGACTCTGTCCCATTGACTGTGATAAATAATAGTTCACAGTTACATCTGGGTCTTAGCAGTGATGAAGAGGGCTAGTGAAAGTAAGTGTACTGTCCTAAGTCCACACTGTTTTAAGTTTGAAGTGAGGCCTCTAGACCAAAGATGGGCAGTTGGCCATCTGCCTGGCTTTGTAAAAGTTTGCTGACTCTTGACACTGGCAGCTGGTACTAGTTCTTTTCACCTGGGGTGGGGGAAGGGAGGGGGAGGGGGACCACAGCCTCTAAAGCTGCCCTTGCTTCACATTTTATATTTAATATGAAGGAGGAATCTGTGTCTCTGTTCTACGTAACAGATATTTAAGCCTATAAACTTACAAAAGATTCATGCTGGGCTGAGAATGTGTCTTAATGGTAGAGTGCTTGCCTAGCCTGCATGAAGCCCTGGGTTCAGTTCCTCAGTATCACATCAACAGAAAAAGCCGGAAGTGGTACTGTGGCTCAAGTGGTAGAGTGCTAGCCTTAACACAAGAAATTCAGGAACCGCTGGGTGCCGGTGGTCAGGCCTGTAATCCTAGCTACCCAGGAGGCTGAGATCTGAGGATCGCGGTTCAGAGCCAGCCCGAGCAGAAAGTCCATGAAACTCATCTCTAATAAACCACCAGAAAACCGGAAGTAGCACTCTAACTCAAGTTGTAGGGCACTAGCCTAGAGCTGAAGAGCTGAGGGACAGTGCTCAGACCCAGAGTTCAAGCCCCATGACCGACAAAAAAAAAAAAAAGAAAAGAAATTCAGGACAGTGCCCAAGCCCCAGGACTGACAAAAACAAAAAACAAAAATTCATGCCAATTTTACATAATACCTATATACATACTATATATATATATATATACATATATATATATACATATATATAATACAATCATATTTTTTTAATGGTGAAAAGACAGTTCACTTAGATTAATGGCATTTGGGATCAAGTGTGCCATGTGTACAATTTAGAACTTTTTTTTTAATGGAACCAATCGTGTTCTTTGTTAGGTGAGAATGGAAAATAGAATATGAGTGATTCTCCATAAGTGTGATTCCTGTACCAGAACACCCTGTCTGAGCCAGCAAGTTCAGGCTCCAGTACTACACACACAAAAAATAATACATGCTTACTCATTTTCAACAGATAATCCTGAAACCTTTTTCTCTAGAAATTGTTTCTGAATATTATCCATATTGACAACAAAATGTTAGGCCATTTATTTCACCTATTATGTAAAGATGGCATAATTTATTAGTGCATTTTCCCCTTAATAGCATGTGCTTGGTTCTAATTCTTTCACTTTTTCAAATAGTAGTGTAATAATAGTCTTGTTTCTATGTTTTGTGAAAGGGAGTTTTTCTAGAGCAGTGCTAAGATTTATTCTTTATTCCTGCTTGCTAGGCAGATGCTTTTTCACTTTAGCTACACTCTTGGCCCTGAGATTTATTCTTTTGTGTCTTATTTAGGGAAAAATTTCCCAACTCTTGGGTATCAGATATTCTTTTATCTGAAGATCCAAGGCTTTGATTTTATACATTTCCTTTTACATTTAAGTATGTAATTTGTTTTCTAATATTGTGGGAAGTAAAGATTAGATTTTATTTTCTTTTTTCATGTAAGTAAGCAGTTGTCATGGAGCTAACAATTTTTCATTGATTTATAATACTCCCTCTATGATAGTCCTATGTGTGGGACCATTTCTGGCCTTCCTAATATATTCTCTTGGTCTGCTTGGTTATTCCTATGTCCAGCTCATACTACCTTTATTACTATCACTTTATACTAATATTTGAGGTCTGGCAAGGCATATTATCATTATTGGGTTTTGTTGTTTTACAATGGTCAGGGGTAAAGAGTGGGGGGGAATAAACCTAGTGCATGTTAAGCAAATGTTCTACAACTGAACTACATTCCCAGACCTACAATATCTTATGCCCTTTTTTAAGCTATTCTAACTCTTGTGAATCATTTATTCAATATGAACTATGCATTGGCTTGTCATCTGCCATGATAAAACCTTGTTTCAGAATTTTGATCGGTATTACATTGAATTTGATTACTTTGGAGAGAACTGCGTTTCTCTTCATGTATATAGACAGTATAGCTTCTTTATTCAGGTCTTCTATGGCCTTCAATAATGTTTTATAATTTTTACCAAATGGTTATGGGAATCTTGTACTAAATGTATGTACTAAATGTATGTACTAAGTGTTTACTTTTCTGATTGGTTGTGACATATTTTTCTTTTATAATATGTTATTCTCTCCCTTTCCAGTAGATGGCAGTAAAACATATTAAAAAATTCTCCATTTTTAAGGTTTTTTTGCTTTCCAGTGGTTTTTTTCCCCCATTAAAACTACAGTGAATCCTAGGTTTGAAGCCCACTTGCGCAGGAAAGTCATTAACACTGTTATCTTCAATTAACCACCAAAAAGCCAGAAGTAGAGCTGTTGCTCAAGTGGTTAAGTGGCATCCTTGAGTAAAAAAACTAAGTTTAAGAGTACAAGCCTGGCTGGGAAGGTGGCTCAGTGGTAGAGCACTTGCCTTGCATGCATGAGGCCCTGGGTTCGATTCCTCAGCACCACATAAACAAAAAGAAAAAAGCCAGAAAGTGGCACTGTGGCTCAAGTGGTAGAGCGCTAGCCTTGAGCTGACGAGCTGAGGGACAGCGCCCAGGCCCAGAGTTCAGACCCAAAAAAAAAAAAAAAGAGTACAAGCCTCAGTCAGGCACTGGTAGCTCATGCCTGTAATCCTATCAGAGGCTGAGATTGAGGACCATGGTTCAAATTAGCCCTTCAAAAAAGTTTTCTGGAGACTATCTCGTTAACCACTCAAAAACCATAAGTGGAGCTCTGGCTCAAAGTGATAGAGTGCTAGCCTTGAGGAAAAGAGCTCAGGGGTAGTGACTCACACCCTAAGTTCAAGCCCCAAAAACTGACCAAGAAAAAAAAATATGAGACTCATAGTTCAAGCCCCAGTGCTAGCATACACATGCGCGCATACACAATCACATACCAAACACAGACTAAAATGACTTACATATTTAAAGGTGTTGATTCTAAAATCTTTCTAAATTTTCTCTCTTTGTTCCACTTAGGAGGATAAAAGGAAGCGAGATCGAGACCATGTGGAGAATGAGGCAGAAAAAGACCTCCAGTGTCACACCCCCATCAGATTAGAATTACCACCTGAGAAGCCTTTTACAAGCTCAATAGCCAAACAAGAAGGTTGGAACCATTGAGTTATCCATCCTAAGGAAGAAAGCCATTGCCTTATAGCTAGGGAAAGTGACTACTTCAGTTTCTAAGTTAAAGTTTAAAGATCGGTGAAGAAAACTTAAAATTTTCTTCTTTTTGTACAAGAACTTTAATTTTGATGCTAACCTACCTTTAACATGTTTTTAAGATAAATAGAATTTTTATATGAGATAATTATAGAAAGCAAGCTAAAGAGAGTACTACTGCTAGAATACCCCTTTTTAATATTCCTCTTTTCTGTCTGTTTGCTTTAGAAGTAGAACAGACACCTCTTCAAGAAGCTTTGAATCAGCTAATGAGACAATTGCAGAGGTAACTGTCTTTCCAACATTTCTATAAGATTTAAGGGGGAGTATAAGGGTCCAAAACACTTTTCATTTGTGATTACTGAAAGCCATGTTTTGTTTTGGTTTGGTTTTGGTTGGTCGTGGGTCTTGAACTCTGGGCCTGGGTGCCGTGCCTCAGCTTTTCAGCTCAAGGCTAGTGCTCTACCATGTGAGCCACAGTACCACTTCTACTTTTCTGGTGGTTTATTGGATATTAGAGTCTCTGGGACTTTCCTGCCTAGGCTGGCTTTGAACTGCAGTCCTCAGATCTTAGCCTCCTGAGTAGCTAGGATTATAGCTTTGAACACCATATTTTATGTCCTAAATCCAAACATACTTGTTTCAATGTGAATGGTAAATATTTGGGTAGGTAATAAAAGTATTCCAAGAGAGTAACTTAGATGTTCTTATTTGGTCTGTTTTAACTGCAGCTTAAAGGTTGTTTATGTAATGACAAATTTCTCTTTTACTAAAGTAATTTCTGATATCAAAATTTGAAACCAGAAATAACAGTATGTATTTCTTCTTGGCTGATA
The DNA here is from genome assembly GCF_000151885.1 of Dipodomys ordii. Lineage (NCBI taxonomy): Eukaryota > Metazoa > Chordata > Mammalia > Rodentia > Heteromyidae > Dipodomys > Dipodomys ordii. Next base: position 2,505,638 of record NW_012267322.1, on the reverse strand, counting down.
GATGGAAGTATTTCTGTATATTTATATGGGAACCTGTGAAACCTGTGCTGTATTTGGCATACTAAGTCTAGGAGGAAAAAATATGGTTTCTTAAGGTTTATGCCCTTTACTTGTTCTGTTTTTGTTTTTTGGAGCTGGTCCTGGGGCTTGAACTCAGGGCCTAGGCACTGTGTCTGTTCTTTTTTGCTCAAGGCTAGGGCTCTACCACTTAAGCCACAGCTCCACTTCCACCTATTTTTTTTTTGGATGATGGGGGTTTAATTGACTGTAAGAGTCTCACAGACTTTTGTTCTGCCCAGCTTTAAACTATGATCCTCAGATCTCAGCATAGCCAGGAATAAAGGTGTGAACCACCAACAACTGGCATTATAGATTTAAAAAAATAAATAAAGCCTCTATATTGTCTATTGTCAGCACAACTTTGTATTAAGGTCAGTAGTTGTTGGCTTCTTTTTTGGTGTCTAAGCAATTGAGAATATGACAGCTCTAGGTTTTTCACTTAAGTAAAACATGCATTAGTTGACCCAAAGAAGTAAACAATATTTATCGTGGACGGTAAATATTTGACCTGGTATGTCTATAAAATGTTTCAGCTTCCTATTTTAGAATAGCATATAGGTTCATAATGTCACCCTAAAAAAATTTACTTAAGGAAGTATTCAAAAGTGCAAAGATGTTAGCATTGCTCAGGACATTTTGGGAAGTAGAACCCAGAATCACATATTTTTTTTCTAATTAGCCTTAGTGATTGGATGATTCTTTACCCTTGAGGGATAAAACTAGGCCTGGTTTTAAAAGAAATGTACTAAACCAGGAAGTGGCACTGTAACTCAAGTGGTTGAGCACTTGCCTTTAGCTATAGAGCTCAGGGATAGCGCCCAGGACAAGCATTCAAGCCCCATGACCGACAAAAAAGAAAAGAAAATCCCTAAAAATGTACTTAATCAAACCTTGTAATTCCATTTTTTGTGGCTTTATGACTTCATATAAATTGAGAGTATGATTTGCTCGGATTGTTTTAAGTGGTCATCTATAGATTAAGATGATTGATATTCATAGTAACTATTATGAACTGCACAGATTTCCATATGGATATTTTTACATATTGTCCTTATTTACTTTTGCAGCTTAGATACCTTTCAGTAAAAAGTAGCAATAGAATTATACCTGATCAACTTTCAGATTTTTTTTTTTTTTGCCAGTCTTGGGGCTCAGGGCCTGGGCACTGTCCCTGAGTGGTAGCTCAAGGCTACCACTCTACCACTTGAGCCACGGAGCCACTTCTGCCTTTTTCTGTTCATGTGGTACTGAAGAATCAAACCCAGGGCTTCATGCATGCTAGGCAAGCACTCTACCACTAAGCCACATTCTCAGCCAACTTTCAGATTTATAATTGCAAACATGATTTTTCTCTCTCTGAGCCTCAGTATTTTCATGTTAGTGAGGCTACCATTACCTTAATGGCTTTTGTGCAAATCAGATATAAAATACCTCACTTGGCCCTGAACCTGGCAACATGCTGAAAACATAACATTGTCATTGGACTTTTCAGAAACACTTTTGCTGTTATTTGGCATAAGAAAGCTTTGTATGCCAAATTGTCAGAATAGAAAGAAAATCTAGTGACTCAAACATGCTGAGCACTGTCAGCACAGAAATACCAATGCCAAATACTTCAGTACCAGTATTGTTCCTTGATGATGGACATACTATTGACTTTACCCTATCTTCCTTTATGACACTGACTTACAGGGCCAGGGTGAATTTTCTCTATTCCATCCTCAACAGAATTTTTTTTCTAGTTCTGATTTTAACATATAACCAAATGTGAAAACATACTGATAAAGCACTGTTTTCAAATAAACAATAGAAATTATATGCATTGATTGAGAAAACACGCATTTTTGCATCAGGAGTGCAAGCCTATTAGTTACAGACTTAGTATGGAGGAGTGCAGATGTGTATTCATTTATCATTTCTGCTTTTTTCTCAGTGGTAGATAAATGAGATATTCAAATCTCCCAAAGACTAAGATATTGGTCAGTTTTTCTAGGTTACTTGTTTTGCTTTCTTTTTCCCCCTGTGGAGAAGATTACCAAGGTTACATGTTTAGAAGAAAGGGTCTGTGTCTTAAAAATACAAGTGTGTACAATGGAAATAGTGTGTACATTAGAATAAGATTGTGTCATTTGCAGAGAAATGGATGTATGTAGAATAAACCATGTTAAATGAGGTAAGCCAAGCTTAGAAAGACAAAAACAGTGCAAATTGTCTCTCATATATGGAAGTTAGATCTAAAATACACTGGGCATGATAAATTATACAGGACTCTAGACATTCATACACAATGAGACTAAAAGACGGTTTCCTTAGGGGAAGAACCCAAAGGTGACGTGTAAAATTTTACTTATTAAGTAGTTGCCAGCCTTGAAAAACATTTCTTCAGTTTTTTTAGTGAAAAACATTTTAACATAGTACAAATTCTTTTCACATCTGAACTTCTGCTTCTAGACCAGGAGTTTTTGGTAGAAATAAACCACAATTTTGCCTTTTGCATCTCTTCACAGAAAAGACCCAAGTGCTTTCTTTTCATTTCCTGTGACTGATTTTATTGCTCCTGGCTACTCCATGATTATTAAACATCCAATGGATTTTAGTACCATGAAAGAAAAGATCAAGAACAATGACTACCAATCCATAGAAGAACTAAAGGTAATTATTATTTGTTTAGTAGAATGAACTGTGAACAGACTAAACTATATCTTTGTTAAAATGAGTCAACATCTTGTTAGAAACTTGCATATTTAATGCTCTGACACTTTCTGATTGACCTTTTATTTTACAAAGAGAGTCCAAATCTTTTTTTATTCTCTAAAAGGTGTTTTTTTTTTAATGTGAACTGAATGATAGAAAACCAGACAACTCTTTTTATTCTACTTCTATTTATTTTTAAATTTTGAGTACTGAGGAATTTAACTCAGAGCCTCATGCTTGCTAAGCAGGTACTCTACCACGTAAGCCACAGCTGTAATCCAAGATTGAAATTTTTAATTCAAGATCAGTAAAACTAATATTTTAATAAAAGTTACACGGAAAGAACTTAAAAGCCACAAATATCACATACATGCCAATGTTATCGTTGAGTTTTCCTCTATCTTTAAATAGTCATAGTGTGTTTTGATTTTATGGGCATACTTTTTTGGTGTGTGTGTGTTAGTTGTGGGGCTTGAACACTGGGCCTGGGTGCTATCCCTGAGCTTTTTCACTCAAGGCAAGAGCTCTACCACTTGAGCCACAGCCCGTGTCCGGTTTTCTGGTGGTTAATTGTAGATAAAAGTCTCATGGACTTTCTTTCCTGCCTGGGCCAGCTTTGAATTATAATGCTCTGATCTCGGCCTCCTAAGTGACTAGGATTACTTGAGCCATTTTGCATTTTAATCTTACAAAGAAACCATGTGTGTTTAAAGTTTTCTTTGTACTAATCTACCACAAATTTAACTAGCTTAAATAATCATCTTTATTATTTTCTATGTAAACATGTTAGTAGTCACTTGATCTAAGGGCTAGGCCCTAATCAGTTACAGAAGGAAAATAAGTTAGTAAACAATTGTCTTCCCATTTAGGGGTGGGAGAGGGGAGTCTACATGTTCTCAATCAACTGAAATTTATGAAGAACACCAGCATCTAATTTTCTTTACTATTAGTGTAAGTTAATAATCTGAATTCCATTCTCATTAAAGAAATAGAAATATTTCCCAACTTTTCTTCTGGTGAAAATTAGGCCAAACTTATTTATTTCAGCATATTTTAGATTTTGTTGTTGCTTGTTCTTTTTCTCTGGTCTTTCTCTGTGGTACAATGGAGAGTTGTGTGTCCCCTGAGTGTTGGGGTTGCTAAGCAGAGTCAGGTTTCTTACATTGAAGTGAGGTGTTTTAATTTCTTGGAGTTTTTCCACATTAGGAAAAGTATGCCCAAACATTTCACTTCATGAGTGACCAAGTGCCATTACATAAATGCCAATAAAGGTTAGTACATTGCAGTTAAGATTTAAGAAATCTAAAGGTTGCCTAAACAAATCAGATTCATGATGATTAGAATATTACTTCCATGTTCATATGCTTATTGTTCTCTTACCGGTTATCAATCCAAATAGTCACTTAGTATGTGTTTATGTAGTTATGTACTATCTTGTTTTCATTTGCCTTCTTTTCCCAAATAGATGTTCAGTAATTCTTTACAGAATGAAAGCTTTTGTTTGTTTGTTTTTTTGGTCCACTCATGGGGCCTGAACTCTGGGCCTGGACGCTGTCCCTCAGCTCTTCAGCTCAAGGCTAGCACTCTACCACTTAAGCCACAGCGCCACTTCCAGTTTTTTTCTTTTTTGCTTATGTGGTGCTGAGGAATCGAACCCACGGACTCATGCATGCAAGGCAAGCGCTCTACCACTGAGCCACCTTCCTTCCCAGCCCATGAAAGCTTTTTAGAATGTAGCAAAGGTCCTTCAAGACAAGTCTTTGGGAAGACTTAAGAATAAACTAAAATTATTCATTTTTGTGCTCATGTGTTCTTGTGTGCGTGTGCGCATAAGGAAGAGCTCTATAGATTTCATCGGATTCTGAACCTGGAAAATCTCAATGCTGAGAGACTTGGCCAGAACTAAGGATCCACACTTAATAGCAAATTTATTGTGGCCTTTAAATATTCTATACACGCACACACACACAATGCTGAGAGACTTCACACACACACAATACTGAGAGACTTGACCAGAACTAAGAATACACACACACACACACACACACACACACACACACACACACACACACACACACACACACACACACACACACACACACACACACACACACACAACACACACACACACACACACACACACACACACACACACACACTACTGAGAGACTTGACCAGAACTAAGGACACACACACACACTTTTGTGCTGGACCTGAGGCTTGAATTTATTATCTGGGTGATGTCCCTGAGCTTTTCACTCAATGCTGATGCCAGAGCTTTGCTTCTGTTTTTTTACTGGTTAATTGGAGATAAGAGTCTCATAAACTTTCCTGCCTGGGCTGGCTTTGAACTATAATCCTCACATGTCGTCCTCCTGATAATAAGCATGCACCACCAGCACCTGGCTGCTTACATATATTTTTTTAAACAAGACTTTGTTTACCTATTTTCATTCCATTTAAATGGTATAAGCACCAGTGGCTCACACCTGTAATCCTAGCTACTTAGGAGGTTGAGATCTGAGGATCATGATTCAAAGCCAGCCTGGACAGAAAATTCCAGGAGACTTATCTGCAACAAAATACTCAGAAAAAGCCAGAAGTGGCTCTGTGGCTCAAGTGTTAGAGCACTAGCCTTGAGTACAAAGAAGCTCAGGGATAGCACCTGCGCCCTGAGCTCAGACATCACACAAATTAAAAATTAAAACAGTTCAATTGTAAGAAACCTGAATGTTTAGCAACACCAGCACTCGGGACATACTTCTCTCCATTGTACCACAGAGAAAGATCAGAGAAAAACACCCAAACTTTTCTATTAAGCAAAGTCTAAAATTAAAATTAAAAAAATTAATGTTACAAGATGTCACTACTATCAAATAACGGGATATGAATGCTTTTGTTTTAGATTTGTAGGAGTTCATAGGGACAGATGTCTGGGGGAGTTTTTTGTTTGTTTTTGTGGTAATGGCGTTTGAACTCCAACCTGTGCATTTGGTAAACAGACATTCTACTACTTGAGTCACACTCCTAGTCCTTTTTGTTTTTACTTTTTGAATGAGGTTTCACTTTAAGCTGATGGCAGTCTGTACCATGATCCTTGCTTTCCACATGATTGGGACAATAAGTACACACTACTACACTCAGCTTTTTATTGGTTGAAATAAGGATCTCAATAAACATTTTGTCCAAGCTAGTCAAAAAAACCACAGTCCTCCTGATTTCAGCCTACCAAGTACTAGGATTGTTATAGGCATTAGCCACCACTCTCCCCTGAGAGCTTTCTTGGTACATCCACTTATAAATGTAAGCATTTCTTAAGCTTGAAAAAATGCAGTGGGCTTGAGTACTTTAATACATAAACCTACTTTGAAACTTAAGCCAGAAGTCATTTGGTCATTTAACTACTCCACTTAAATGTTTTAACTCCTTGAGGTTATTTCAGATTGACATGATTTTGAAATACTCTACAAATTATATTTAATTTATGGTAGTGTCCAGATGCATAAAAAAATAAGTTTTGCTCATTTAATTTTCAGTCAATATTTGAAAAAATGTTTAGCTTCTAAGCGGAAACCTAAAATAAGTGTTTTAACACAATAATATTTGTACATGAACCCGATTACTAAATACGAAATAGAAATTTTCTTCAAATTCTTTTTATATGAAGATTATACTGAAGAAACCCATTTGAAACTTCCTGAAGTTAAGGTTTCTTCTATACAGGTGCTAAGCCTGGTGCCAGTGGCTCACACCTGTAATTCTATTTACCCAGGAGACAGATCTGAAGATTGAGGTTCAAAAAACCAGTTGAGGGGTTGGGAAGGTGGCTCAGTGGTAGAGTGCTTGCCTTGCATGCATGAGGCTCTGGGTTTGATTCCTCAGCACCACATAAGCAAAAAGAAAAAAGCCGGAAATGGCGCTGTGGCTTAAGTGGTAGAGGCTAGCCTTGAGCTGAAGAGCTGAGGGACAGCACCCAGGCCCAGAGTTCAGGCCCATGGCCGGACCCAGAAATAAATAAAAACAAAAAACCAGTTGGGCAGAAAAGTCTTTATCTCCAGTTAACCAGCAAAATGTCAGATTGGTAGTACGGCTTAAATGGTAGAGCACTAGCCATGAATGACAAAGACTAGCAAGAATGTGAGGCCCTGAGTTCAGAGCCCTGGTGCTGACACATGCACGTACAAAATACTTAAGAATTTAGAAGCACATTTTGAAGTATTGGCTTTTTTGGTGAGTCTTAAAACTTAAGTTGCTATTAGTGTTGTTTAGTAAACAGGATATTGGAATTTTTTTTTAGTATTTTTTTATTGTAAAGATACTATACAGAGGGGTTACAGTTACATGAGTAAAGTAATGAGTACATTTCCTATTGAACATTGTTACCTCTTCCTAGAATTTTGTTTTTGTTTATTAGAGGGCCTAAATGGTTTCAGACTGGGTGAGGAGTTGTTCTAATGAATGTTTCCTCTTACTATTCTCTCTATAGGATAACTTCAAACTAATGTGTACTAATGCCATGATTTACAACAAACCAGAGACCATTTATTATAAAGCGGCAAAAAAGCTGTTGCACTCAGGGATGAAAATTCTTAGCCAGGTAAAAGGAACTCTTTGTCACAAGTATAAGTATTGTAAAAATCTATATCCCTTTGTTAAGTTATACTGATGCAAATCTACTATAATGTTGATCCTCTTTATTGATAGTCAGAAATTGGGGAAATCAAATGAAGAAAACTAAAGCAGCAAAATTCTCATTTGTAATTGTTAAAAATAAATGTGCCACTTACAATTATTTCTTTAGAGATTTTTAAATAACTTCCTAGATAGACTTATTTTGCTATGGGAGAACAGCCTGAATTCCAAGATAAGATTGAATTAAGTATGAGGCCTTTTAAGAGAAAAGCTCTCTGTTTTCCTTTGTGATAGTAGAATCTGTACTTCTTGATAAAGCACAGTACTCCTTGTAGAAAGAAAATACACAAATGAGAATATTTGGAACTGTCTCAAAGCCACCTCTCCACATGATCGTGCTCTTCGTTGAAGGACAGGAATTAATGAGTAGGAATAGGTATTTGAGGTGGGATAAATGTTTTGCAGAGGCACCAAAATGTTAGCATCAAGAGTTTATAAATATGTGATACAGTAAATAGCGGCAAGACAGATCTGAAGAGTAAACTTAGGTGGTAACTGCATCTGCTGAAAGAAAAGGAGAACCAAGGTAAGATTTAAGGTTTTCTCATATCCCTGAGTACAATGAACCTACTAATTGAGGGTGACTCATGACGTTCAAAGTCTGAGTTATAATGTTAGCTGTCTTACATTAACTTGTGGATCTTGGACACAACAGTAATTGCCCGGGGCCACAGTTCTCACTCATAAAGAATTACTCTGTAAGATGACTTATAGCATAAATGTTCTGATTCCAGTTAAGAGCTAGAAAGAGACTATGTAAAGATCAGCCAGGTACAGGAACAACTTTGCAAAGTAGAAATGAGTTGGGGGTGAGACCTGTAGAGGGAGAAAGGAATTAGATTTGGGGCACTTAAAATTAATCATGTGTGCCTGCTATCTTTTTCTTTGTGTAGTAATTATCTGTATCACAGTTTTACATTTAAAGAAATGCTGTGTTGTGCAGATGTCTGAATGTGGCTTGGCTTTGAGATACTCTTGGGTCTCCATAACTAGGAGAGAGAAAAAAATGATTATTCTTGTGCTTTGGTTTTTAGACATTGTCAGCTTCCATCTTTCCTAAGGATTTATTAAGAAGCTAATATAAACCAGTTACCTGTTTTGAGCAAAATTTGGAAAGGAAAAAGCAAAATATTTATCATTTTGCAGAATCTAGAACTAAGTATTTTCCAGGTTTAAAAATTCAGAACTGTTTGTTGTATTTGAAGTAAAAGTACATTCAGCTTGGCCCACAGTATGGCTCAGGTAGTAGAGTGCTAGTCAACAAAGCAAGCTGAGTGGGTTCAAACCTTCCTACTACTGCCAGAACAAAAAAGGACAGTCAACAATTATGATACTCACTTCTAAATATACATAGTGAATCTAATACTTTATTTATTTCCAGTCCTGGGGCTTGAACTCTGGGCCTGGGTGCTGTCACTGGGCTCCTTTTGCTCAAGGCTAGGGCTCTACCACTTAAGCCACAGCTTCACTTCCAGCTTTTTGATGATTGATTGAAGATAAGGGTCTTTTGAACTTTTCCAGTGCTGGCTTTCAACTGCAATCCTCATATCTAGCCTCCTGAATAGCTATAGGCATGAGCTATTGATATTTTAACTAGAGAGAGAGAGAGAGAGAGAAAGCCCTGCTTTCAAAGAAAACTTTCCTATGACTTCTCAACTTAATTGTGCATGTTGTATTAAAAATTAATAGTATCTTCTTTACAGAATTCTAGCTGGAATTAAAAGGGTTGTCAAGAATTTACACTGAAGTCATTGGTGAACCTTGAGTTACTATTGAGCAATACTGTCTAGCTTATACTGTATAGCTAACTACATGTTCCCTTTGACCACGGAGTCTAAGAACTTATCCTAAAGAGATTAAGATGTTCCTGATGAGATTTATCAGTGGAAATATAAGTGCCAGATTGGATTTACTACATATTCTATTTATTAAACACTTTTTTTTTTCTTTTTTCAGTTGTGGGGCTTGAACTCAGGGTCTGGGTACTGTCCCTGAGCCACAGCTCCTCCTGGTTTTCTAGTGGGTTTGGAGATAAGAGTCTCACAGGCTTTTCTGCCTGGGCTGGCTTTGAACTACAATTCTCAGATCTTAGCCTCCTGAGTAGCTAGGATTACAGGTCTGAGCCACCAGTGCCCAGCATTAAACACATTTTAAAGATTTTGTTTTTGTCATTGTGGGGCTTGAACTCAGAGCCTAGCTATTGTTCCTGAGTTCTTTTGCTCAAGGCTAGCATGCTACCACTTTAAGCCCCAGCTTCACTACTCCTTTTTGAGTAGTTAATTTGAGATAAGAATCTCACAGGGACTTTTTTGTCCAGGCTGGCTTTGAACTGTGATCCTCAGCTCTCAGCCTCCTGAGTAGCTAAGATTACAGGCATGGGCTACCACTGCCTGGCTTATTTTAAATAATTTTTAATGTTATGGCAGATAAATTATTTTAATGTACTAACAAAAATGTGTTTACCAGATATTGGGTATAATTTATCTTGCTAAAATATGTCCTGCTCAGAAAAGAATTGGCACAATAAACCCCTTCTTAACACTAGCCCTCTCTGGGTGACACATTAACCAGCTTTTGCTTAGTTTGTTATCTTTGTCTGAAGTCAGATATCACTTCAGTAGTTTTATAATTCATTTAAAATACAAGTCCATGAAGAAAAGTGACATCCATGTTGTGAATATCATCTGCACGAATAGAGCTTATTGTGATAAGAAACAATAAGGGGCTGGGAATGTGTCTTAGTGGTAGAGTGCTTGCCTAGCATGCATAAAGCCCTGGGTTCGATTCCTCATTACCACATAAACAGAAAAGGGCACAAATGGCACTGTGGCTCAAGTGGTAGAGTGCCTCCCTTGAGCAAAAGCAGCTCAGGGACAGTGCCCAGGCCCTGAGTTCAAGCTCCAGGACTGGCAAAAAAAAATGTTAGCTGTTGAGCACTGGTTGTGTAGCCTCAAGACAGTTATGCAGAATTTCTGAGCTACGTTGTCTATAGAAGTCTTTCCTGCTGCTGTACAGCAGCCCTGATAAGTTGACACTCATGATAGTGTCAAACTACTCTCTGAGTTCAAACAGAATAGTCAGATTTGTTCAGAAACTTCAAGCCTGTAACCATAGTGAAAATTTCACAGTACATCCCTGCAATGGAAAATTAAGCACGATTCAGAAAGTAGAAACAAGGTTTCTCTGGTTAGTTCTAAGAACACCATTAGCCATTCTGAGAAAAAGGAGCTGTGCTAGCAAGCATTTATTCTCCCCATGGCCTGTTGTTCTCCCACAAAGCAGAATGTATATCATAGTAATCAGTGATCACCATAGGATAGCAGAGGTAGTAAAGTCCTTCATATTCTCCAAACATCATGTATTTAATCATTCTGAAGGCTCAGAAGATAAGACAATCTGAACCCTTAGTCTCAATTCATTCTCTTCTGTTAACTGTCTAGTAGCACAGTAGAATTGAAAAGCTTTTTCACATTGGAAATGATCTGGATGAATTATTAAAGAACAGACTTTGTCCTGGTTCCTGGATAAGACTCCTATGATATAATTACATTAATTGATTTTCTTCCCTATTTCATGACAGGTTAAGTGCAAACTCTTGGGGGGGAAAGCATTACTTTAAAACTCAGTGACAGTCATACAATAAGAATGTTTTTAATGGCTTTAGGAAAGAATTCAAAGTCTAAAGCAGAGCATAGACTTCATGGCAGACTTACAGAAAACTCGAAAGCAGAAAGATAGAACAGATACCTCGCAAAGTGGAGAGGACAGCAGCTGCTGGCCACGAGAGAGGGAAGACTCTGGTGATGCTGAAGCACAGGCTTTGAAGAGTTCCAACCAGGACAATAAAAAGTAAGAGGAGAAAACACTGATTCTGCCTGACATGGGAAGACCAAGTTCCAGTATGTCAGTGGTGACCATTTCTGGTCAAGAAAGCCACTTTTAATGACCTGAGAAGCTCTGTTTATACAGCACTCTATGAATTCTGAATGAATATTTGGATTAACATAATTTTAAAGCAAGTAGATTATTTTTAGGGACTCATGTTGAACTGTTTGTTTAACTGTGTATCCATTACCTCATTCCACGAAGAGAAAGGAGTTGGGCAAATGCACACTCAAAGCTGTCGCTGAGGGCTGTGCATGTTTTCCAATAGACAGCAGCTGGCATGACCAGGAAGAGCCACGGGTCCTGGCAGCCATCCCCGTGGCTGGACAACAGTCAAGTCCGCGTGCTCGTGCTGCTTACCACAGCCCTCACTGGCAGCACCAAACTGTCAACTGTGGAGACATTTGCAGTTAATAGTTTGACATTTTTGCTGTCAAATGCAAAAGAGGTAAACGACAAATCTCTGTTCTAAGATTTATACATTTTAAATGTCTGCTTGAAATACACATTTTTAAAATTGAACTTAAATTTTAACTTGCTCTCCATTGAAAGTAGTATCCAAAGTAGGATTCATTTTTGTGAATATAACCTGAAATGTTTATGGTAAGTAATACTGAGCCAAAAAGGAGGGAGGGAAGTATGAAAGTTTTCCTTTGTCTTTCCATCATTGGAGTACAAAGCCTTAATTAGTGCCAGTAGTACAGCTGTCTCATATGCATATTGGAATTCATTTTAATGTTAATGGATGTTTGTTTTAGAAAAGACAAAGATGTGCTTGAGGATAAATGGAAGAACAGCAACTCAGAAAGGGAGCAAGAACAGATTGACCGTGCCGTGCAGGAGTCTGGGGGAAAGCTGACCCGGCGGCTGGCTAACAGTCAGGTGAGGGGGCCTCTGAACCCCAAAGCTTTAAAGTTCTCATCACTGGGACAGTAAGGAAAATTAATAACATTTGTTTATAAGCCACATGATTACTATATCCTTTTATGACTGGGTTTTTCCTGTGGAATTAGTGTGTTCTAAAATTAGCATGTGAACAGCAGTATAGTTTATTTTAAGCTTATAAGAAATGAGTTACATGTTCTGGTCGTTTGAAATCATAATGTTGAACACATTGTTTTTAAACCCACGTAGTTTCAAACATGACTTTGAGCGGGTCACTTCCCCTGGTCTTCATCTCCTTGTTTTGAGAACCAGGTAGCTCACACAGCTCTTTACAATTCTGGAACTTCAGCCAGGTAGCAATGGCTCACTCCTGTAATTGCAGCTGCTCAGGAGGCTGAGATCTGAGGATGGAGGTTTGGAGCCAGCCCAAGGCAGACAAATGGACAAAACTTTATCTCTAACCAGCAAAAACCTGGAAGTGGAAGGGCATGGCTCAAGCGGCAGAGCACCAATTATGATGGTAAAGGGGCTGAACAAAAGTGCAAGGCCCTGAGTTGAAAGCATTAGCAAAGGCAAAAAAAAAAATTCTGAGATTTTTTTTCTTACCCTTTCTTTTACTACCTACTAACACCTGTATATGTAGAAGACATGTATGAAAGTCATTGTTTGGGTTTAGTGAAGTAGTATGTAGTATTAGTTTGATTAACGCTTTCTAGTGTGGGTTGTGTATATGTGTATAAAATTATCCCATTTGAATACTTTGGGTCATTGCAGTGTGAATTTGAAAGAAGAAAACCAGATGGAACAACAACATTGGGACTTCTCCATCCTGTGGATCCCATTGTAGGAGGTAGGATCACAGAGACTGTGCATGAACTTGATAATGTATGGCAAAGAACAGTAAGCTTGTGTGGTAGTCAAATAGCATCCCTGTGACAACAAAAGCCAACACAGTGATTTAGGTAGGAAAAGCATAGTTTCAGAAGGCTTCATACATAGTCTTTGGCTCCACTGAGTCTGAGCCCGTGGTGAGGCAGAACATCCTGGCCCTGGGAACATGGAGCCGAGGCGATACATCTCTGAAGGACATGCCCAGTAACCTACTTCCTTTAGCTAAGCCTCATCTCCTCCTGCTTCCAAAACCTCAAAAATAGTGCCATATGAACCTTTTGTGGGTGGATGCTTCATATCCAAATCATACCAAGATTAGATTTTAAAGCAACAAATCTAAATAGTGATAAATCTGAGCATGGCTAGGTACCACAGGTACAGTGTACTTCTTGGTAACAATACCTATTTTTCTACTGTTATGGAGATACAGAAATGGACTGTTTGCTTGAGAAAATCAGTCTTTGAAGTTGTAGTTGAAGCTAGATGTGTACAGTCGGGAGCAAAACAGGAGACTCCTCTATCCCCTCAAACTGGGATGAGAGAAAGAAAACACACACATAAATATAATTGCAGGAAGTATTAATATGTGAATATCTGCCTTTCATGACTTAACAAGTACAGAGGGAAAGTACGTAAGACAAGGTACCTGCCTAGTGCCTTGAGTCCAGGGAAGGATTCCTTAAGATGATGCAGGTATGGGCGACAAGAATAGCAGTGGACTCATGGGTGATGTAGATGGTGAATAACTTGGTAGATTTGAACACTTAAAAGAGCAAGCCTGTTGTTTAGTGCTGTGTTTTACAAACAAAACTCATTTTTTAATTCCTACAGACTTTTTTGTCTGTTATGGAGCTTGAACTCAGGGCCTGGGCTCTGTCTCTGACTTTTTTCATTCAAGGCTAGTGTTCTACCACTTAAGCCACAGTTCCACTTCCAGTTTTTTCTGAGTAGTTCATTGGAGATAAGTCTCATGGACTTTCCTGTCTGGGCTGGTGATCCTCAGACCTCAGCCTCATAAGTATCTAGGATTATAGGCATGAGCCACCAGAATCCAGTTTCCTATGTACTTTCCATAGTAAAATTTTATATGGCTTTGGTCAAAGAAAGTATCCTAAGTATAAAATTGGCTTTTTCAATCAATTTTTATTGCTTTCATTTGTGTTCTTTTAAGTGTACTTATGGGGAGAATCTGGTAATGTGAGATGCAGACAACTTGTTTAGGCCCTAAGGTATACCTGCTGTTTTGAAGGCAGCATCTGGTCTCTGCATTGGCCTGCTTTCCCAGGTGTTTAGCACTCTGCTCCCCCCTCTTCCCCCTCTTCCCCCCAGCATGATCAGTCAAAATTGACTTGATCCATGAGTGGCCACTTTGCCATCTTCTCAGCTTCATCTGCACATTACTTGTCATAAACAGTGATTTATAACTTAATACATTGAATTCTTGCTGTCTTTGAGTATTTCGTCCTGATTTAATCTTTTACTAATCTTTGTCCTGGTTTATCTGTTGTCTTTTTTTTTTTTTTGGTCAATCATGGGGCTTGAACTAGGAGCCTAGACATTATCCCTGTGCTCTTTTGCTCAAGGCTAGCTCTCTACCACTTTGAGCCATAATGCCACTTCCAGTTTTCTGGTGGTTAATTGGAGATAAGAGTCTCACAGACTCTCCTGCCTGGGCTGGCTTTAAACTACAATCCTCAGATCTCAGCCTTCTGAGTAGCTAGGAATATAGGTATGAGCCAACCAATGCCCAGCTACCTCTGTCATCTGTAAATCAAACTGTTCTCTGGGAAGAAGAAGAGCTATAGGTGTTCAAAGTATCTTACCCTGATTGTCTGTGGTAACAACCTCTATAGCAGATAATAGTGTTACAAAGAGCAAACCTTCCTGTGAAGGACTGGGATTTGAACCTAGGGCCTTGGGGTTGCTAGGCAGGCACTTCGCCACTTGAGCCATGACCCCAGCCCTAGCAGGGAAAAAACCCACCTTTCTGGTTTTGCTGGTGGCACGTGTATCCTAATGCCAGCTTCTTCTGTTCTGGGATCCTTCTTCATATGCTGTCTGCTTATATCACATATTCTGAGCCTCAGTAAGGACTTCATAACCTGATTTAACAAGAGCACATTTTTAAAGGCTTATACCTTTGCAGTTAAAAATATTCCTTTAATAAACACTGATTTATACTTAATACATCATGAGTTCTTACTGGCTTTAGTCCAGGCTTGCCCTGGTTTGCTCTTTTACTTACCTTTCCCTGGTTTAAATCTTTATTTGGGAGTTTGGTTTTTTAACAAACATGTATAAGTGGCTGGTCATCAGTGGCTTCTGCCTGTAATCCTACCTACTTAGGAGGCTGAGATCTGAGAATCGAGGTTCAAAGCCATCCCAGGCAAAAAAGTCGGTGAGACTCATATCTCCAATAAACCACTCAGAAAACCAAAAGTGGCACTGTGGCTCAAATGGTAGACTGCTCACCTTGAGCTGAAGAGCTGAGGGACAGCACCCAGGCCCAGAGTTCAACCACCACCACCAACAACAAAATGTACAAGTGTAATATGATTATGAAGAATTCTACTGAGCAATACAGTTTAATGAGATAATCCAGGTTATTAATCTGACTACATTCCTGCCTTTCTAAGCTCCTATTTTTTTTTATCCTTTTGTTTGTTTGTTTAGTTTTGTTTGTCAGTTGTGGGGCTCGAACTCTGGGCCTGGGTGCTATCCCTGAGCTCTTCAGCTCAAGGTGAGCACTTTACCACTTGAGCCACAGTGCTACTTCCAGCTTTTTCTGTATATGTGGTGCTGAGGAATCGAACCCAGGGCCTAATGCATGCAAGGCCAAGCACTCTACCACTGAGCCACTTTCCTAACCCCTGTTTTTTTGTGTGTTTGTTTTTTTGTTTTGTTTTGCTTTGTCTGTGTGGGGCTTGAACTCAAGGCCTGAGCACTGTCCCTAAGCTTTTTTGCTCAAGGCTAGCACTCTATCACTTTGAACCATAGCACCATTTCCAGTTTTCTGGTGGTTAATTACAGATACAAGTATTACAGACTTTACTGCCTGGGCTGGCTTTGAACTGCAGTCCTCAGATTTCAGCCTCTTGAGTAGCTAGTATTACAGCCATGAGCCACTGATACCAGGCTAGATTTCCTTATCTTATCCAAAAAAACATCCTGATAGAATAAGGGCTATGCAACCCCCTCCACACCATGAAGATAACATGAAATAATACACATGAAAGCAGATACCCTGTGGATCATTTCTATGCATGCCTTCTTCATTGTGCTTGGTTTTATGTCTTAGAACCAGGCTACTGCCCTGTGAGACTGGGAATGACAACTGGAAGACTTCAGTCTGGAGTGAATACCTTGCAGGGGTTCAAAGAGGATAAAAGGAACAAAGTAACCCCAGGTGAGGCTCCTGTGTAGTCCATGTTTTTTCTCTCCTCTCTGTTTTAGGTTGGAATAGGAAGTGTAATTACCACTCATTGCTTTATTCAGTCACTTTCTTGGTGGTATTTTTGTAGTATCAATTAGCTATTTCACAAGAAACTGGAAACTCATATTAAAAGTGAGTTTTATTCTTTTCCTTCTTTGTGGGGAATAATTAACTTGGTTGTAGCTTCCCAGATGTAGGTGGCCCTCTGTGTCTGAGGACTGCGTTCACAAGTTCAACTCACTTATTTTTTCTTACTCTCTTAGCAACAACACAGTATGACTATTTACATTGTATTTGGTATAATAATTCATCTAGAGATGACCTTGTATACTAGAGGATATATGTAGGTCCTATGTGAGTACCATGCCATTTTATGACTCAAACATCCTTGGTATTTTGTATCTGCATGAGGTGTATTTTGTATCCACATGAGGTCCTAGAACCCATTTCTTGAGGATGCCAGGAATGATTGGACCTGTTTGGGAGAAAAAGTTTGTCTTAAATATATGACAATCAATTGAATAGATTAAAATAATATTTCATTTTTTCAACAGTATTATACTTGAATTATGGACCCTACAGTTCTTACGCTCCACATTATGACTCTACATTTGCAAATATTAGCAAGGATGATTCTGATCTAATTTATTCAACCTACGGGGAAGATTCTGGCCTTCCAAGTGATTTTAGGTGAGTCCCCAGTAAATATGCTGAGCACCACATTTCTCTAAAATGTTTTCAAAAGTACAATATATGAACAATATGTGATTTATGGGTAGATGTATAGTTATCCAAATGGTGAAAGAATGTGTTCAGTATATTTTAATTAACAAGTTATTCAAGATATTAACTGATAACTAACATCCAGGGATTTCTTAACTCAAAATGATGGGTATTTTGTGTGTCAGTGAAGTTATTTCAAACTTGATCAGTTGGGGAACCTGTAGAACATTTTCCCTGAGCTGTTGTGAGGTGGGATATGAGGACATGATTCCTGAGGCAACACATAGCCAGGTCTGTTTGACCATCATATACCTAGCTACGTCAGTTACACCCCACACCCCTATTCCTGTCCTAGGGGGTCAGTAACTTCTGTGTTCCTGTGTAAGATGCTGAACGCTTTGCATGCCATCAGTATAATGAGGTCACTTCCCTATTTACCATGATTGTGGCTCATGGCAGGACATTTAGCTTAGGTTTTCCCTTCATGGCACTTGTACCTTATACATAAGAATTTAACCCTGTAGATTAAACCGATCCCCTGGTTTTCTGATCTCTTAAATGTATGTGTGGTTTTGTTGCTTTTACAAGCAGGGGTCCGTAAGTTAGAAATGAGCTATGGTTTCAGAACAAACTGTTTACATTCTTAGATATCACCAGCTTGAACACATTCTTTCTGCATGCCAACTGTGTGCTAGGTGTTTTCCACAGGAAAACAGTGGTGATAAAGGGAACAGTGGTGATAGAGACTGGCTCTCCTGTCAGGTGGTGACAGTGCTTTGAAGTAATGAACAGTGGTGAAGAAAGGCAGGGCTGGTGATAGGTCTTCAATAAGGAATCAGACAGTCAAACCAAACTCAATGGAGGTAAGGAAAGCAACCCTGAAAGCACCCTAGTCCAAGAATTAGCCAAACCAAGACTCTGAGCTGGGTTTGCCTGGGCCTTTCAAGGAACAAAAGAAGAGTAGAAAGGAGCAAAGCAGGTAGAGAATAAAATGGAGTGATCACACTAGATCTTTGTAAAGACTGGGAGTTTCTGTTCTAAGTAAATAGGGAGACTACTAGTAGTCTATAAGTGAAGTTGTAGCTCGGTCTAGCTTATGATTCAAAAACCATTCTGTCTACCCTGTAGTCTATGCTACAGGGGCAAGACAAGAGCAGGAGTTTGGGAGACTGCAGTGGAGTCCCATCGCAGTGTTAAATGATAGAGACTTGGTGTGGTGGTACACACCTGTAATCCTAGCTGCTTAGAAAGTGGAGATTGGGAGGTTTGCAGTTTAAGGCCTGCCTGGGCAAAATGTTAGTGTGACTATCAGAACCAACAAGCCAAATATGGTAGCATACTATACCTATCATATTAGTTAGAACGTCATAAATAGGAAGCCCTAGACAAAAATGAAAAACCCTAGCTGGGCACTGGTGGCTCACTACTAGTTCGAAGCCAGCCTAGGCAGGATAGTCCATGATGCTCTTATCTACAGCTAATCACCAAAGGCCAGAAGTGGAGCTGTAGTTTAAATGGTAGAGTGCCACCCTTGAGTGAAAAACTTAACAGGACAAGGCTGGGATTGTGGCTTAATGGTAGAGTGCTTGCCTGGTATGCAAGTGCTTGCCTGGTTCGATTTCTTAGTACCACATAAAGCAAAAAAATTAATTAAAAAAAAAAAAAGCTAAGAGAGAGTGCCCAGGCCCTGAGTTCAAGCCCCAGTCAGTACCAGCACACACAAAATTACAAAAGCCTGCCCACAAAAAAGGGCTAAGAAAGAACTGAAGTTTTGTAATTCAAGTGATAGAGCTTCTCCCTAGCAAGCACAAGGTACTGATTTCAAACCCTATCACCACCAAGGTTGAGGCAGTCAGTAACTAGTCAGGAAAATTTGTACAGATGAAAATGGAGTGAGAGAGAAACCAGGAAGACTCTCAGGTTTTTCAGATTTAGCCTAAAAGGATGTCCTTATTATTTATTGATAAGTAGGTGATTTGGGAGCACCACTTGGGGAGAATTTTGTGCATTTTCAGGTTAAACTTGACTTGTCTATTTAAGTAGAGGGTGTAACTTTTGAGTTTTTAGTGTGTATTAAAATACTGAGGTGAGGGCTGGGAAGTTGGCTCAGTGGTAGAGCGCTTGCCTTGCATGCATGAGACCCTGGGTTCGATTCCTCAGCATCACATAAGCAAAAAGAAAAAAGCCGAAAGTGGCGCCGTGGCTCAAGTGGTAGAGCGCTAGCCTTGAGCTGAAGAACTAAGGGACAGCGCCCAGGCCCAGAGTTCAGGCCCCACGACTGGACCCAAAATAAATAAATAAAATAAAATACTGAGGTCACCAGGGGAGGAGCAAGAAACCCCAAGAACTGCCTGGGCCCTATCACTGTGCTTAGTCTTAATTTTTCTTTGCATAGCTCTCAGAACATTTCGTTTTTCACTTTGTTCTTATTATTGTTTAATTCTCTGATGATGACAGATTTATCACTGGTAAATATGTAAATGCAGCGATGCTCTGGACAGAAAGTTTTACATAAGGGTGTGTTAGCCAAGGACATCTGATTGAAAGAGTTGGCTGTGTCAGAGGATTTGAAGCCAGTGCTGATGATTTATGTAGAGTCATTTTCCCAACCCTCTGTCTTTCAGCATCCAGGAGTTTTTGGCCACATGCCAAGATTATCCATACGTTATGGCAGATAGTTTGTTGGATGTTTTAACAAAAGGAGGGCATTCTAGGACCCTGCAGGAGTTGGAAACGGTAAGAATGCTGCTAAAGAAACAGGGCAGTTTATTCTTGGCTCTGAAATATTAGTCACTGGGTGTTATGAAACTCAGGATTAGCCAGTATGACATCTGGACTCTATTCCCCTGAAAAGTGGGTGGAGGCTAGAGTGGAGGACAGTGTACAGAAAGGAATAACTTAACTACTAGAGTTCATGAGGGCCCAGATTGTCATTCTCCTGATCTTGGGGAGATAACCCTCAACAATGAGGGTCACAACCCAGAAGTTAGTGACTGCTATATATCCTAACTCACTAGCTGGTAACTGAACTGACTAAAATGGCAGGGTATGCTCTGTCCTTACGTGGTAATAATGCATTGGTAGGAGCCTTAGAAAATAAAGAGCTTTCTCATTGCTGTCTTCTAGCACTTACAAAGGCCTCTCCAATTTAAAATTTTTATTTTAAAGATTAGAACCTGAAAATGTTCCTTGTGGTGTAAAAGAGCATTGACACAATGTTAATGTCACCATAGTTAGAAAAGCCAGTGTCTCTTAATGGTGCTTTGTCCATTGACCACAGCTGCATAGGTGGTGGGTGTTCATAGGAGACTTGTCAGTAAGGCTAGCGTCAGTGCCTCAACGCTCAGTGTGACTGAGGTAAAATCCTAGCACATGAACTACTTTCCTCATTTGACCTGGAAAACACAATATACCCTTCCCATAAATGAAGCTGAAGTAATTTTTTTATAGAATTTTTTTTGGTGAATATAGTCATGTATTTTAAAATGTAATTGTTCTGCCCTTGTATGCAGCAGTTCTTTTTATAATGTATCTTAGACAATCAAAGTTTCATGTAGACAAAATACATGGTTTATCATTTTTAGAAAATGGGAATTGTTATATCACAATACAAATTTTTCAAGAAAGATGTCTATTGATGCCATGATGCACTTGTCTATGTGTGAGTTCTTAGACAGCTAGGATTATAGGAAAGTCCACATTCTGTGCTATTTGCATATTTTACAGCTATCTGAAGATAATTCTCTGGTAATAACCTACAGTCCCTTCTTGCCAGTCTTAACCTGTTACAAAGCTCCACTTAGGTATTTTTTAATGTTTACCAGTGGTCAGGCATCATTGGCACTTCAACTGACAAATACTCTCAAAATGGTAATGATTATATTTAATTTCATTTTAAAAGTTATATTCTAATACTGCTGTCCTTTTAATTAGCATACACTGGTTGTACAAGGAGGGGTTCATTAGGTATTTTCATGTATGTATACAATGCATCCTGCTTAAACCCTACCCCCTGCATCCTTCTCCCTTATCTCCTCCCCTTTCTTAAATCCAGCTCTTACTCCTTTTCTCTTGCTGTAAAAATTGACACTTAGCTATTTTCTTTTGCTATATGTTTTCATAAACTGTTGTTTTTCTTTATCCTTATAGTCATCACCTGAAGATGAAGGCCAGTCTAGCACCTGTGATACAGCTAAAGAAATGGAGGTGATTTTTTCCCCCTGGTACTGGGGATTAAACTCATGGCTTTGCACTTGCTAGCATTCACTCTGCCACCTGAGCTATGTTCCTAGTCCATTTTTAAATGGAGAAAGAGCTGAAAGACCTAGATGATAACACTTTTATTTATTTTTAAGTACTCATTAGATTTCATCTGATAAAAGTATTTTTGCCTTTGGAGAGTTTAGTAGTATAGTCATTATTTAGAAGAAACATGTAAACCATGGATCCAAAATCAGTTTCCATACAGCATAAATACATAGGCTCTGGGCACCCAGGATAAGGAACTCACTGCTTTGTGGAGCTGTCTGAACAAGGCTAGAAGATGAAGAAGCAGTCACTTTCCCAGAAAGCAGGGCTAGGCATGTGATGTCTTGAAACAGGTGAAACTACATGGATAATGACAAATTGGTCTGAAAGCAAAGCACCTGTGCAGCAAGCTCAGCAGATGACCCAGTATCCCTGGGTAAGAATAGGTGAGGCAGGCTGGAAAGGTGGCTCAGTGGTAGAGTGCTAGCCTTGCATGCATGAGGCCCTGGGTTCGATTCTTCAGCACCACATAAACAGAAAAAGCCGGAAGTGGCGCTGTGGCTCTAGTGGTAGAGCGCTAGCCTTGAGCTGAAGAGCTGAGAGACAGTGCCCAGGCCCAGAGTTCAGGCCCCACAACCGACAAGCCCCTCCCCCCCCCCACAAAGAATAGGTGAGGCTTCGGGTAGGAACCCTAGGATCAAGAATCTTCTGTGCGTTGCCAAAAAGCTGAGACTAGGATGGGATACTATGATCAGATATAGGAAGGGGAATCTGTGAAACTTTTCTTAAGCCAAAAAACACCTAGCATACTAACATTACAGTTGATAATAAGGATTTAGGAGGAATCAATGTGATCTGGATCTGGTGCATTCAATCTTATAGGAAAGAGAGTACACCCTAAACAGGAAGAAGGACATACCTTTCAGATGTGATAAATGTGATCTGGGTGCTGCAGGTGTGGTCCTAGAATCTCAGATCTGAGCTGTGGTATGGCAGTTGTGGATATAAACATAGCACTCAGGATGAACATAGTGAAGGCTAAATGATAGCACTTTGGAAAAAAGCAGTAGTCGAGTAAGGCAGGAAACTTGCAAAAAGATACTGAGCAGGAGAGGAGAGTTCAGCAGCATCAGAAGCAAACCAGTCCAAGAAGAAACCTGCAAATGTTACTTTGTAGTACTGGAGTCTAGAACTCAACAGCCTCTCATTTGCTAAGCAAGTGCTCTGCCACTTGAGCTATGTGCCTCCAGTCCCTGAAAATGTCATTTGTAACCTTGATCACAGCAATCTCAGTAAAGTAGTAAGGGGAGAAGGCCTAAAAAAGGACTAAACAGAGGTGTGAGGCCAAGAAAGTGAAGATTTAGATGGTATTTATACAGTCATGTTTTCATATGTTTAGTGAAGGAGCAAGAGTGAAAGAAATCTTGAGAATAGGAAAAGTTGGATAAGAAATAAAGACACTGGCTGGGGGAAGGGGCGTGGGGGGGGTGATGGGAAGGGGAAACAAAGGAGGAGGCAACAATGCTTGATAAGAAAGGTACTTATTACCTTGCCCATGTAATTGTAACCCCTCTATATGGTATTTTCACAACTTAAAAAAAAAAACTAGGGCTGGGAAGGAGGCTCAGTGGTAGAGTGCTTGCCTTGCATGTATGAGGCCCTGGGTTTGATTCCTCGGCACCACATTTGCAGAAAAAGCCAGAAGTGGCACTGTGGCTCAAGTGGTAGAATGCTAGCCTTGCACTGAAGAGCTGAGGGATAGTGCCAAGGCCCAGAGTTAAAACCCTATGACAAAAAAAAAAGAAAAGAAAGAAAAAAAGAAAAGAAATAAAGACTAAGCTGTGCTCATGCCTTAATTCTCACTACTCAGACTAAGATCTCAGGATCACAGTTCAAAGCCAGCCTTGGCAGAAAAGTCCATGAGACTCCCTCCAATTAATCACAGAAAAAGTTGGCAGTGGTGCTATGGTTCAAGTGGTAGATGCACTATCCTTGAGCAAAAAAGGAGCTCAGGGACAGCACCCAGGCCCAGAGTTCAAGCCCCAGAATGGGCCAAAAGAAAAAAAAGGACTATTGAGTAGAATTATGAGGATCCCGCTAAAATGGTCAGCTATAAATACATACTAGTGTCAGTTTGTACAGCTGAAGTTTTGCACTGCGCACTTTCATACTATTTGTATGTAAAGGGAAGGAGTCTGGTGTCCAGACTGGTTGAGCTTTGAGTGCAATACTCCAGTAGAAATGGAACAATGACTTTGGCTACTTATCTAAGTTGATGGCATTCTTATGAAGAATTGTTGAGGTTATGGAAACATTGAGTCTTACAATTCCAGAAATAAAACTCTCCCTTCCTAAGGTTTTCTTTCTCCCGTGCAGCACTAGCAGCCTGGTTTGGGTGCCTGGAGTTGACCCAGGAAGATTCTTACGCAATAGGTCTATAAGAATGCACGTTTATGGACTGGCTGGACTGAAACATGTACCCGAGTCTCCAAAACATGAGGCGTTGTTGTCAGTATTGAGGCAGTGACTTCTTAAAAGAAGTGTATAATGCAGATTGTATAAGATGTAATAATACTATGGAGAAGTGTTTTCTTGCCAAAATTTTAAGAATAACATTTTAAAAGGATGTTCTTGGGTGGTTGGGAAGGTGGTTCAATGGCAGAGTGCTTGCCTTGCATGTATGAGGCCTTGGGTTTGGTTCCTCAGCACCATATAAGCAGAAAATGCCAGAAGTGACACTGTGGCTCAAGTGGTAGAGTGCTAGCCTTGAGCTGAAGAGCTGAGGGACAGTGTTCAGGCTGAGTTCAGCCTCACAACTGATCCCCCAAAAAAATGGGAGTGGAGGGTTCTTGGAAGGCATTTTTTGATAGTCATATAATTATAATAGATGGAATAGCTTTGCCTAGAAACATAGCCATCTTATTAATTTTTACTGACTTAGCAAGCCCAAGTAATTGCCTTTTTTTTTTTCCTTTTGAGGCAGATTACAGAAGTAGAACCAGCAGGGCGTTTGGACTCTAGCACCCAAGACAGACTCACAGCACTGAAAGCAGTAACAAACTTTGGTGCTCCCATTGAAGTATTTGACTCTGAAGGTGAGGCTCTCAGGACACAGTGTGTGGGAACTGCATAGCATAGGCATTGAAGCATTACTGCTGCCTCAGTGGCAACCATCCACCACAGGAAAACCAGGGCCAACCACATGAAGTGAATAGTAAAGCATGGCTGTGCTCGTGGTTTCATTTGAGGGGAGGAGGCTAGCCAGTAAGAAACAGAGCCTGAATAGTATGATTCACACTTCCACACAGGATGAAACAGGCGTGCCCATGTCTTCTTTGGTGTCTTCTTACCACAGAGGCTGAAGTGTTCCAGAGGAAACTTGACGAGACCACCAGGTTGCTCAGGGAGCTCCAGGATGCGCAGAATGAGCGGCTGAGCACCAGGCCCCCTCCCAACATGATCTGTCTCTTGGGTCCCTCGTACAGAGAGATGCACCTTGGTATAGTATGCCTCCAGCAAGTGTCAGGGAGGAGGGGCGTGCATAAAGGGAAATTGCTGAGTAGTGACAGCACTGTAAAGTGGTGGCACAAAATGCTTGTTCTCTGCATTTGTACATTCACTGCTGTCTTGGATTTTTTTTTAAGGAGTCACTTTTTGATACCTGGAACTATTTTTCTTTTTCTTTCTAGCTGAACAAGTGACTAATAACCTTAAAGAACTTGCACAGCAAGTGACTCCAGGTGATATCGTGAGCATGTATGGAGTTCGAAAAGCAATGGGGATTTCCATTCCTTCCCCGGTCGTGCCACACAACCTCATAGATTTGACAGAAGGTGCGTGCTCAGTTTCTCTGGGACAATGGGAGGCTCTTGTATGTAGAACTAGTGTATTTCTCACATTTTCAGCAAAGTTGCAGTAGTGACCTAATCACTGCTTCTTAGCCTTGAGTGTGGTGCAAGGGCTCTCAGCTAGAGGTGGCTCACCTCCACTCTCACTCTAATGACATGGCAGAGTGTTCAGTACTGTCTTCTTCCTTCAGAGCTTGAAGACCCTAAGAAGGCTGATGTTGCTGAGTGAGGACCTGATGGGAGCTCAAGCTTGCTGGTATTTGATTATATATTATGTACATATTTTCTTCATTCCAAATTTGGAAATGCCTTTCAGAAGATATTAACTATTCATAAATTGTGTTTTTAATTAAACTTTGGAACAGTTAATTTTATATGTTCCAGAGATTGGACTTGTATTAGGTAATAAAGCTGAACCTGGAACTCCGAAGAGTACTGTGCATATCCATCAAGTTCCCCTTGACCTGCCCTGACTCAGAATATGATTACATCTTAATGGACCAAGTTCTCAAGATAAATTGGAATCCCTTATTTTTTACCCTCCCCATTAAAGAAATTATACCCAGGTAGTTCTGCAACTCATCATAATTCAGAAATCAGCCCTTTGTGAGCAAGGCATATAGCTTTGGCTATTGTCATACCTGAGTGGGTCTTTTTTTTTTTTTTTGGTCCAGTCATGGGGCCTAAACTCTGGGCCTGGGCACTGTCCCTCAGCTCTTCAGCTCAAGGCTAGCGCTCTACCACTTGAGCCACAGCACCACTTCCAGCTTTTTTCTTTTTGCTTATGTGGTGCTAAGGAATCGAATCCAGGGCCTCATGCGTGCAAGGCAAGCGCTCTACCACTGAGCCACCTTCCCAGCCCCATGTGGGTGGGTCTTAATGCTACTTGTATTTTACATACAAGGCAGCCTCATCTGAGAGCTGGAGCATGGCTCAAGTGGTTGAGCAACTGCCTAGCAAGTATAAGGCCCTAGAAAATAAAAATAAATCAGCCCATCTAGTGAGATCTTTCATTTGTATACCACAAAAACAAACACACTTAGAATAATTTTAGGATCTGCTAGTGTAGCTCTACTCCTGATGGGAGAAGGCACCATGTAGAAATTATGTGGTTAGTAATTAGGAGCCTTCCCCCATCCCACCTACCAGAAAAGGAGAGGCTAGGAGATTCTTAGTACTATAACATATCTGGTATTTTTGTTTTTTCATTTTTGCAGTTATTTGGAACAATAGCAAAAAGATGAGCCAAATAAGCTAAAACCATCCTCCAGAAGACCAACTCAGAAGACAGTTTTTTTCTGTTTACTGTTTTTCAAAGATCACCTCAGGGCATGCATCTGAGTATTTTTTATCTGAAAATGGCTGTTTGTTTAGCAGTCACTCAGCTAAGATGGTGATTTTCTTCTTTTAGTTCAAAAGATAGCCTGTTAAAAAGCCAGAGTGGAGGTATATTGATGTAAGACTGTAAATCTCAGGAGGATCCAAAGTTCAAGCCAGCCCAAACAAAAATTAGCAGTATACCCCTCCCCCATCATCTCATGCCAGGTTCCTGTCATCTCACCTAGATTGGAAACTGGGTAGAAAGCCTGCCCCGAAACAGGAATGTAAGGCCCTGCCTGAAAACAACTAAAGCAGAAATGGCTGAAGTGGTAAAATACCCACCTAGCAAGCACAAATCCCAGAATCCAAACTAGTACCACCAAAAGCAGTAATAAAAAATAACAATACCCAAAAAATGGGGATGGATACATAACCTAATTCATTGAACAAATTATGTTTAATACTCATATGGCCCGTCTGTGTAAAACCCAAACTGGAAGCTATTCTGTGTTTTTCTTGACTTGAGAAAACGCGAATGAATCTTAAAACTTACAAAGAGGATTCTCTTTTTTAAAACTTAGTTGAGATGTTTTTATGCAGGCTATATCTAGAGTCTTACTTTTAGTCTCTGAAATACAATTTGGTAAGTTCCTTAAGACCAAGAAGATGTTTATATTCAGAAGACCTTAGGACATTCAGGTTTCTGCATTGCTAATTTAATGCATAAAAAGCAGCTAAATAAGCACTGGTACTTTATACAATGAAACATTTAAAACAAATGGTATATATCTATAAATACAGAATAATTGTTTGATGCACCGACTCAAAGCATATTTCTATACAGTGGCCTGTTACACACATGCAATATAGCATGAGCAATGCTCATCTTCCTTAGGAAGCCATCAGAAGACTTCTGTATTAATGTCCCATAGTTAGTAAGCTGCCTCAATAGGAATTTTAAGCAAGTCTGATCCATAGAGAAGGGTGTTATTAGAAATATACTTGTTGCTGTCATGAAAACAAATGACACATCAAGAAATTACTTAGGGCTGGGAAGGTGGCTCAGTGGTAGAGCGCTTGCCTTGCATGCATGAGGCCCTGGGTTCAGTTCCTCAGCACCACATAAGCAGAAAAAGCTGGAAGTGGCGCTGTAGCTCAAGTGGTAGAGTGCTAGCCTTGAACTGAAGAGCTGAGGGACAGTGCCCAGACCAGCAAAAAAAAAAATTACTTGGTAATTTATAAAAGATCAACTGCGAGTGAGTCTATGCCCTGAACATCAAAAACTTATAAAATAATCTTAGCACAGTACTTTAATTGCACCTAACAATACAGGAATGGTAACTCCCAGCTGGGCTTTCTGTTGCTGAAATAAAATCTGACTTACATGTTGGGAGGTTGGCAGGTGTTGACTCAGGCTGGGCCTTGCCTCCACTCTCCTGGCAGCTGGAACCTTCCACCTTGCCAGGGACACTAATCACTGCTAGAGTTGAACACAGAGTTCAGTGCAGGGCTCACCTGAAACCAATCCTCTTGTGACAAGAGGATATATAAACAAATCAACTTAAACAAGACTCTGCTCCTTAGCCCAGTATTTTAACCATAAGAATCCTTTACACAGTAGGTTCTTGTGCTGTCCCTGGCCCCAAAACAGGTCCTGTCACTCCCCTTTGCCCCATTGAGGGTCATAACTCATTGCAAACCTGGCAGGTCAGGTGTCCTAGCTCTAGTCCTATGAGCAGGATTTTCTAGGTAACTCCAGGTTTGTAAGGGGCTTCTAAAAATCCTGTGGTGTTGTGAAGCTCAGTGGGTTTAGAGATCCTGGGAATGCACTAATCATGAAGTGAAGACCACTCCATATAAAGGAACAAGCAGTTCAGTCATTTCTCACCTTGAAACAGTTCGCCTTTTTTCAGCTTCTTGTGGAACTGAAGCAGAGTATAAGATGCGATCTTCCAAAGCTCGTTTTTTTCTTGACTCATTGAAAGAAAGGGTTCAGCATTTGTGAGAGGCTGGCCTAGCAGGGCTGAGGTTTGAGTTCAAGGTCTCACACTTGAGCCATTCCCCTAGCTGCTCCTCCTGATTTTGAAGCTTTCCAGATTTCGTTGTGAAGACTCATGTCAAGAAATAGCACAGGCTGTCCAAGTCCTATATACAGATACTATTCTCCCACTGTCAACACAAAAAAGACAGGTATGGTGGTACATACCTATAATCCCAGCACTCAAAGTGGATAGAAGAGGATTGTCAGTTCCAAACCAGCTGGGATTACACAATAAAACTTGTCTCCAAAAAAAGAAAAATGGTCAGGCATTGGCTAAAGAATGTGAATAAATAAGCAGCATGTAGCCTGGTGCTTGTGGCTCACACCTACAATCTTAGTTACTCAGAAGGCTGAGATCTGAGGATCCAGGTTCAAAGTCAGCTCACAGAAAAATCCCAAGAAGCCGGGCACTGGTGGCTCACGCCTGTAATCCTAGCTACTCAGGAGGCTGAGATCTGAGGATCATGGTTTAAAGCCAGCCCCGGCAGGAAAGACTGTGAGACTCCTATCGCCAGTAAACCACTAGAAAACCGGAAGTGGCGCTGTAGCTCAAGTGGTAGAACGCTCGCCTTGAGCTGAAGAGCTGAAGGACAGTGCCCAGGCCCAGAGTTCAAGCCCCACGACCAACAAAAAAAAAAAATCCCAAGATTCTGATTTCCTATTAACCAGCAAAAAGCCAAAAGTGGGTGTGGCCTCATGTGGGAGCATAAGGTTCTGAGTCTCAGAACTGGCAAAAAAAAAAAGACGTAGTTGATAGTTGAAGACTGTAAGAGAGAACTCAATGATGGTAGTCAGGAAAAAGTAGAAAGATTATACCTTATTTCAAGCCTTTTCAGCTTATTGAACATAGTCCCAGAAGACTTGTATCAAAGTTGCCTGATTCTAAGTCCAGGCTTGACACTCCTTGCTGTAAGCCACATTCCTTAGGATTTATACCCCAGCTAGGTTAATCCCATAAATACCCAGGTCACTGGACAGTAGTCCTATTTACATGTGGTGAGTGGTTAAAGAAATGATACACTGCTGTAAACTCCCCTTGCCAGAATGCTTGTCCTGCTGGATAGAACAGACCCATACTGCACAGCCCAGCCTACTCCTCCATTGACCTATAAAGCATTGGTCTTTTGTGCATGCTCACAAGTACATTCAGTACACCAGCTGACATGGAAACATAGCTTGACAGCAGAGGTTAAAGTGTCATCTAAGCAGCCTTGCTGCCAGGACCTGGCCTTGGGCCAAATGCTGTTTCCACAGGGTTGGGTCTTGGCTTGCTCAGTGAAGGAGATTGACCACTGGAAATCTTCAGTTCAGCCCAAGGCCTTGAAACTTGGCAGTGTCTGTACAAACGAAGTAAGTTCGTAGCTCGCCTTTGCCCTTAACGTTGATCAGCCCCCGGCATTCACAAGAGTAGCCTAGTCTCTGGAGGATGGTACATGTCTCTTCAGTAACCTGAGCAAAAGAAAGCCGCATCAGAAGCAAGAAGCCTGCTTGAACATAGGCAGGTTGGTCAAATATTATCTATACCTTCATTCTCTGTTACAGCCATGCTGAGGCGTGGCAAGCCCTCCACAGTAGGAGGGTCTTTTCTCCTGGGTCACATTTCCCCCCAGGGGTTGCTACCTGGATTTTGCCCAGTTCTCCAGTGCTCTCCATGCGGCTGGCAACGTTGACTGCATTTCCCCAGATGTCATACTGAGGTTTTCGGGCTCCAATTACTCCAGCAATCACAGGCCCATGGTTCATGCCTGAAGGTAATGTTTGCAGTTGGCCACTGAAGAAGCAGAGCTCAAGACATCTGAACTGGGAGAGCCCACAGTCCATCCCCAACCACAAAGGGGTGCCAGCTTTCTGAGGTGCCTACGCAGTAGGGTCTGTGGTAGGAGAAAGACGTGCCCTGCCTGGCTCTGGTCCAGGCTCCATGAAGCAGGAAGGCTAGTTTTGTCAGGAATACTTCTGACATGTGCCATTCCCCCTCCATGTGCTAACAAAGTGCCCACTCTGAGCTAGCTGGCTAGTTAGGTTTGCTTAAAGGTCTCCTGTTGATAGCCAGAATTTAGGTTCTGCATTTTCTACAGTTGTGTATTCTTACTAAAATCATCAAAGACAACCACAATGCCAAGTCACACAATTTCAACCAAGCTGCTGACAACTTCAAAGCAGGTAACCTGTACCAGACAGACTTGGAGCCTCTTGCAAGAGAGGAGACCCAAATCAGTAAGGTCAGGGATGCCGCAGGAAAAATTAAACATCCAAGATACCCAAATGATCATAATGAACTATTTTCAGAATATTTACTCACTAAAGAAGGAAAACCTAGCAGAAATGAATGAATTTCTAGAGAAATACAAATTGCCAAAACTGAAGCAAGAAAATAGAAATTAACTAAACAAGCCCATAATGTACAATAAGAGGAAGCAATCAGAAGTCTTCCAATAAGGAAAAGCCCAGGCCCAGACAGATTCATCACAGAATTCTATAAAGACATTTTAAAGAGGAGCTAATACCCATACTCAAGCTCTTGTGTGAAATAGCAGCAGAGGGAGCAATCCCAGACTCATTCTATGAACCAATAACCCACATCCCCAAACCAGGCAAGGATCCAACAGAAAAAAGAACTATAGACCCATCTCTCTGATGAACACAGATTAAAACTTCTCAATAAAATAGTAGCCAGGCTTGTTTAACATATTTAAATCAATAAATGTAATCCCCCACATTAATAGAACCAAGGTCAAGAGCCACATGGTTATCTCAATTGAAGCAGAAAAGGCTTTTGACAAAACATCCATTCATGCTCAAAGCTCTGGAGAAAATAGGAACAGAAGGAACATTCTTTAAAACAAAAGCCATATTAAACAGACCAACAGCCAATATCATACTAAATGGGGAAAAGCTAAAACCAGTTCCCTTAAAATCAGGAATAAGGCAAAGATGCCCACTCTCCATTCCTTTTCAGTATAGTTTGGAATCTGTAGCAGTAAGACAAGAAAAGGGATCTACATAGGGGAAGAAGAAATTATTCCTATTTTCAGATGGCATGATCTTATACCTAAACTACCCCCACTCCCCCCCAAAAAAAACTCCACTCCCAAACTAGAACTAATAAATCACTTTGGCAAAGTAGCGGAATATAGAATTAACCCACGATAATCTTAAAAAGAACAAAATATCTAGGAATTAACCTAATCAAAGATGTAAAGGAACTATTCTGTGAAAACTAAAAATCTAAAGAAAGAAACCAAAGAGGACACCGGGAAATGGAAAGATCTTCCCTGTTCTTTGATAGGTAAAATAAATACTGTGAAAATGACCATACTGCCAAAAATGATATACAAATTCAACACAATTCCCATCAGAATCTCAACAACGTTCTTTCCTGAAATAGAGAAAACA
Organism: Dipodomys ordii; assembly: GCF_000151885.1. Lineage (NCBI taxonomy): Eukaryota > Metazoa > Chordata > Mammalia > Rodentia > Heteromyidae > Dipodomys > Dipodomys ordii. Next base: position 2,473,525 of record NW_012267322.1, on the reverse strand, counting down.
ACCCAAAACTTCATATGGAAAACAAAAACCTAGAATAGCCAAAGCAATTCTAGGCAAAAGAAGCAATGCAGGAGATAATGACAATACCAGATTTCAGACTCTACTATCCAGCTTGGTATTGGCACAAAAGTAGATCCAAAGACCAATACAATAGAAGATCCAGAAATAAAACCACATGCATACAGTCAGTTGCTGTTCAACAAAGGAGCCAAAGGCATACAGTGGAAAACACATAGCCCCTTTAACTATTGGTGCTGGGAAAACTGGGCAACCACATGCAGAAAACTAAAAGTGGATCCCAGACAGACCAGGAACACCTGCGGCTGCTCTACTCCCCCCCCCCTCCCTCCGCCTCTGCCCACCAAGCCTCACCGACACGGAGGCGGAAGGAGTTGAAGGAGTGCCTGTTGATCCCATCCAGCTTGCTCATCAGGGCGATGCTGAAGTCTACCATGACGCCGATGTGCGTGTGCTGCCGCTCCAAGTCCTGCAGCATGACCATTCTGCACCCACAGCCCCTTGACCACAGGCACCCCATCTTCCCATACCCCACAGGGCTATCCAAACCCCACAGAGCTTCACCACCACCGAAAATCTCCAAGCAGGGCTGCATAAACAGCTTCACCCCACCCCCCACCCCCTCACAGGACAGAGTAGGGTACTTCAGTAATGGGAGTACCTGGTTCTCATGCCCCGAAGGGACACTGAGCCCCGCAGCTGCCATGTAGGTGCTGCCAATGGTCTTGATCTTCTCCACGCCACTGAACTTGGGCTTCAGCAGCAGCTGTGGGAAGCCAGGCAAGTCAGTGCGGCCCTGAGCAGGTGCTGCAAGAACGCGCGCGCACACACACACACACACACACACACACACACACACCCTCTCCTCTGAACTCCTTGAAAGGGCCAAATAGCAAATGATCTACCCAGGAGGCGCCAGTTGTTGGCAGAGTTCTGCCCAACCTGTTTTCTTAAGGTAGCTGGCAACAAGTGCCTCACCCAGTCAGGCTGTTCCAAGGACCTAACTGTAATCTTAGCAGCTGCCCAGCACAGAAGCTGAATTAAAGGTGAGCTCAGTCAGTGCACACAATACATTCCTTTATCATGACACTGCATTTTGTCTAGCTCGTGTGCTGTGGTGCTGGGGGTTGACCTAGGCCCTCTCCTGTGCCACCCCCGCCTCAGCCTGCACCTCGTCGAAGTCAGCGATGATCTCGTTGAGCAGGCGCAGACACTCCAGCCCCTCCTTGTTGACATCACACTCTGTGTAGAACACTTTGAAGTCCGGCACAGATGCAAACATGACACAGACACAGTCATAGGACTGATGGTACCAGTCCTGTGGCAGGGCAGGGAAGAAACGGCACTGTAAGACCACTGAGCCTCAAAGTGACAGCTGCCGCTGAGCAGTCCGGAGGGGTGGGCAGAGCCCTCAGCCCTGGCTGTCAACTTCAGAATGGGCTGGTGGGGAGAGGAGAGCTGAGTCTGGCTAGGTGAGCACCAGCTGGGCCTGAAACCCAGGTGAGAAGAAGCAGGAGACAGAAACTGGGTTCTGCACTGAGCAGAACACTGGTGGAAATAGTCATGTCAAAGAAATTTCCAGGCTTGGCTGGGAAGGTGGCTCAGTGGTAGAGCGCTTGCCTTGCATGCCTGAGGCCCTGGGTTCGATTCCTCAGCACCACATAAGCAAAAAGAAAAAAGCCGGAAGTGGTGCTGTGGCTCAAGTGGTAGAGTGCTAGCCTTGAGCTGAAGAGCTGAGGGACAGTGCCCAGGCCCAGAGTTCAGGCCCCATGACCGGACCCAAAAACAAAAAAGAAATTTTCAGGCTAGGCCCTCATGACCATCCCAGAGAAGTCAAGGCCACACACTAACCCAGACTCCCAACTACAAGCCCAGGTTTACATATCACCACACACTGCCTCCAGGGCGTCCTGACTCCACACCCCTTCATTCTGACTGCGTACCTCATTTAGCTTGTCTCCAATGAAGTGGGCAGCCACGTGGGCTGGCAGGACATTCTCCAGGAGAAGGCGGTTCACGTTTTCCATGGTCTCAAACTCCTCATGTTCCTTCTTGAACTTCTTCTTCCACAAACAATCCAGGCGGCAGTAATAGTCGATCTGCAAACTGGGGAAAGTCAGTGTCCTGCAGCGGGCCCCACCTGAGGGGCTGGCTGGGAGCCCAGGCTAGCCCACAGTGTGCTCATGACAAGCCTGTGGCTGTTACCTGGGGAGCGGGGATGGGGTGGGGATGACTGGGAGTCCCTCAGCCTTAACCAAATCCTAATTTCTTGGCATGTGAGGCCCTCTGCACCCTGCTATCCTACTGGGGGCCCAGGAAGCTAAGGAGCTGTGCATACCTGTCTGGACAACATGACCAGAGTGCTGTAGAACAGAACCAGGTAGAAGTTGATCATGGTCTTCAGGTCCCTTGGTGAACAGTCCAGTGCACTGCTGGATGAAGGGCGGGAGTCAGTGGTGCGCTAAGAACTGGGGTACAGACAGCATGTGTGGTGTGGGCAGGGACACATAAGTGCAGCTGCACAGGGAAGAGGGACCCTGGGGACTGTAGGAGGGGGCTCTCTGAGGGGAGATCTAAGTCACCCAGGAAGGGGCCAGGAGGCTGGGGGGAGGGGTGTCCAAGGAGAGCCAGGAGGCTGGGGGGAGGGGTGTCCAAGGAGAGCCAGGGCTCCTTGCAGGAAGCCAGAGAATTGAGAGGCAGAGCAGATGACCTTCAGAAGGTTTTTCTCCATGGATTACTAAGATTTCAGCCATGGTTCAAGAGAGACAGCCCCCACCCCCTGATCCAGAGCTTCTAGAGCCCCCATGCCCCAGCCCGCCCTGAATCTCAGGAAGGGACCAGGCCATTGTGCTGTGCTTGCCAGATGAGCAATCCAGCTCAGAGGGCTCGGCTGGCTCAGGTTCCTCTCATCATTCACTCCCCAGAAACAGGTTGAGCCTGGGGCCCTGTGACCAAGACTCCCCAGGGAGCCCACCAGTGAGACACTCCTCGGCCCTTAGCACTGCCCCTTGGCCATGTCCGATAGGACCCCAGACACAGATGACCCTCCCTCCCCAGGAAGGATAGAGCAAAGCCACAGCTAGCCACAGGCAGATGGCAATGATCAGGTCCTGGCAGTAAGGTGTGGCAGGACCTACCTTATGGTGGTGTTGGCCTGGGTGAAGTTGCCTGGGCTGTGGGCACAATGGTCCTGCCAGCACAGGGAGAGGTTGAAGAGCACCAGGTAGGCCACCAGGGCCACCGTCAGCAGGAGGACCTTCAGCTCCAGGCTCATCCGCAGGAAGACCGAGCAGGCGATGAAGCCCAGGATACAGCTGCAGCTGTAGTACTAGGGGTGAGGTGGTACCCCACTGTCCATCACCAGGAGGTGTTAGCACTAGCCCCCCCAAGCCCCCTAACGTCCCCCAGTTCCCTATGGTCAGCAGGGCTCAAGTGTGTTGCCACCCTTCTGACCATCTGACCACTTCCCAGAGCCAGTAAGCTCATTTATTCAAAGCCATAGCACATGAAATTATAGGTGCTGTGTAGAGCTCATGGGCCAAGGGCAAGGCTGCTATGGGCTCACCTGAACAGCCTCCTGCCTCCTGCATTCTGCCATGAGCCTGCCCTCCCCAAAGCGTAGCCCTGCCACATTCCTCCCCTGCCCACATCATGCTGCAGAGAATCCTCCAGCCTGATGGTCCTGCTCCACCCTGACCCGGACCCCACTTCCTAATTCTCCCTCACTCCCTTCCCAAGTCACAAACCCCTAAACCCTACCAAGGCAGCCACCCTCAGCTTGGTCACACTGTCCTCTCCCCATCCCACCTCATCCCTTGACAGACACGTGCAAACTCCCTGCGGCCCCTAATGCCCCATGCCATCCTGATTGTCTTTGAGCCCAGCACTAGCATTGCTACCTACACGGCTCTGGTCAACCTCTCTTAAGACCCACTTCCTCAGGAAGAGGCAGCAGCATCTCAAAGATGTCCTCCAATACAGCTGGAAGTACACTTAGCTGCCTGGCCCCGGCTTTTCCTCCCTTGGAGACACTGGGCTGGACACAGTGCTCTTCACACCAGAAGCTGCAGTGGCTGAGCTGAGCGTCCCATTGAGGACAGAGCCCAGCGGGATCTAACGGGAGGAGAACAGATACTCACTGGGAGGAGGACACACAGAGTCCTGTCCTTGCTCCTTGAGGCCGGCAGGCTGGTCTCATTGCCACCAGGCAGCCCCAGGGCTGAGTCGAGCATCAGTGGCTGCAGAAGAGACAGATCCCTGTCAACATGCACCAGGGGACCGGGACTCTGGGCAGCCTGGCAGGCCTGCAGCCGATGCCATCTCAGCTCTGAAGCATCAGAGGTGACCTCAAAACACAGCCATTACTAGAGAGCCTGCGAGGGGGGACTGGCTCTAGAAGGAGCCAGATCCAGCAGGAGCCAAGACAACATAGAACAGGAAGCCAAGCTTCCCTGCTAGCAAAGAAACAGAGGCCCAGGGAGGGTGAGCCAGGACAGAGTGGGACCAGGGACCTCTCAGGCTCACACTGCAGCGCTTGCAGGGGTCACAGCAGATGCAGCGGGGAGAGCACTGAGACGACAGGTTCCCAGGGTCAAAGATGGTCTCCTGCACCCAGGATGTGTGCCATGGGCACCTGGGGTCCCTTCCATGACTGACCAGGTTGATGATGGCGACAGTGAGCAGGCTACCGATGGTCAGCACAGCCAGAAACAGCCTCAGAAGAGTTCGTGTCTCCACCCATCCGGAGACGGCCTGCAGCATCCCCTGGGCTGGGCAACACCTCTGTGGAGACATGAGATGGAGTCACCAGGTACACAGCTGAGATGAGGGGCTTCCAGGGCAGTGAGGACAGCTCTGCAGCGCGCCAGGACGCTGAAGGCTCACACCACCAGCAAGGCTCACGGGGGTCCGAGGAAAGGAGGGGGCACAGCACTGAGCTCCAGGCCGAGGACTCAGCTACACTCACCAAGAACTCAGTAGCAAAGCACAGACTTAGCACCAGCCCCAGCAGGCAGGACACCAGCCCAAAGGACACACCCAGGGGCATCATCCTGAAAAGGAGGAAAGGCCTAAGTGCAGGGGTCCCATGCCCAGGACCCCCCTCTCTCTCAGCCTCTAATCCCCAGCTCACAGTCGCCTATCCCCTAAAGGCTACTCTGCACACAGCCAAAGGGATATTTGAAAACTAGTCCAACTGCCTCAGTAAATGTCACACAAGGACAGGCCAAAACAGGAAGGTCGTGGCCAGCATCAAGCCCTCCCCCTTGGGGCCAGGTACAACAAGAAATAAGTGACCCAACCCTGGGGACCTTATATAAAAGCATTCCCTTATTAATCTCTATTGAGCACACCCAAAGCCACAACATTGGCCCAATTGCCTCAGAGGCTGACCTCTGTTCCCTCTGACCTCTGCCCATCTCTACACACACACACACACACACACACACACACACACACACACACACACACACAGACATGAAAAAGGATTATAAACACCTCTGCCCATCTCTACACACACACACACACACACACACACACACACACACACACACACAGACATGAAAAAGGATTATAAACATCTAAGTCCAGAGGTGGCCGCAGAAGTAACAGGTAACTTAGCAAAGTAAGAGGCATTAGGCAGCAGGGAGGCCTGTGGCACATTAGTTACAAGTAAGAATTGGCAACTCCAGTGGGGCTGCAAGGCCCTGGTCCCTGCACTGGAAGACTCCAGAGTTAGAAGTCCCGTGCAGCTTTGCTGGGATACAACCCTTCCAGCTCTACTTCAGTGAGCTCCATCGTCTTCCCCCCCCCCTCAGACTAACCTGGGCATCACCAGGGCATGGACGAGCAAGATGCAGAGGAAAACCAAGCTGGCGCAGGCGAAGTCATAGCGGGCCCGAGGGATTGGTGCCAGGCGGTACTGCAGCAACAAAACTATGAGGGCCCGCCACCTGCAGGACTCCCTTCCCAGCTCCCCTCACCCCTGCTTGAGTTCATCACCTAAGTGATGGAAAGAAAGTGCCTCCTCCCACCTCACCCCCCCCCACAACGGGAGTTCCAGTGTTCCACTGATTAGCATTCATTCATCTGCATCTAGCGGCTCGATTTCTGTTGCAAAGCAATCTCCTCCTCCCCGTGCCCAGCCAGGCCTCCATTTCCAAGACCCCTGAAGAGCTCATAGACCATGGACAAGAACCAAGTTCATTTCCTGGTGACCTCACTTGGGAGCCCAGGGACAAGTTGGTCCCTCCCCTCCAATCCTGGCACCTAGCACACAGACCTCCTACTGCCCAGCCCCACAGCTCTGGAACTGCCCGGAGAACAGGCTCCTGTGCATGAGCTGGGCCTAGCAGGCTCCGGGTCACCTGGGTGTGGGTTGTTACATAACAATACATGGCAGGTCCCACCAGGAGCCAGGAGCTGCCCTACAACATCATTGTCCACTGTGGAACAGGACGCATGGCCGCAGACAGGCGGGAGAACCCCCAGGTCCTGACCATGTCAAGACTGAATCTGAAGCCTGACACCCACTGGCCCCTATCCATTCATTGCCTGGCATTGGATGGAATAAAAATCTTCCAAACCCACAGGGCAAATCCTGGTGAAGGGTGAAGGAGTAAGAGCAGCTGGAAAGAGTCAGCAAGTTTGGGGCTGCATTGAGCCCACCCCACCCTAGCAACCAGCTGTAGAGGCTCCCATGAGCCTCTAGGGCCCACATACAGCTCACCCCAGGCCTGGCTTCCTCTGCCCAGGGGCCTCACCTCTCGCTCAAAGCCCTCCTCCAGGAAGAAGGGCCCGAAGGTGTGGAAATCATCAGACTTGGAGCAGCAGGGCCTGGGCAGGGGAGGGGGGAGCAGCAGCATGAGATGGGGTGTGACAGTGGGGACCCTTAAGAGGCAGCTCTGGGGAAGGGGAACCCAGCCACGGGTATGAGCATGTAGGTGGGCCTGCCATACAGAGGACCCCCCTCCCCAACTCAAGGGACAGTGGAGGATGGGCTATGATCGCAGGGCCTCACCTGGTGGAGCTGAGCCCCTCGATGGCCGACAGCATCTCATCGTCGTAGGAGTCATCCTCTGAGCGCCCTTTGGGGGATGCACTTCTGGAAACAGACACCCCCAACTGCACTACCCAGGAACCCCACGTCCACTCACTCCGGAGCAGGTGTGGATTAGCTGGCCACAAGTGGGGTAAGAGGCGCATGACAGAGGTCTTGAGCCTCATTTGGGACAATGGAGAAGTGGGTGAGAGCCACTGAGGCCCAGGAGTGCAAATGAAGGGCCACGTCTCCCAGCTAGCATCAGAAACAGAGGCCAGACTCACGGCTCCCAGCCTGTGGCTTCGTCTGCTCCCCTCCAGGGTCGGCCCGCACCCCACCCCCTTCCTCCAATAGCCCTTTCCCAAGGACCTGGAAGTCCTCTTCCAGAAACAGCAGAGTTAGAGGCTGGGCAGAGCCTGGTGGGGCTGCCCCACACAGGGGCGGGATGCCTGCCTGGAGGAAGTGACTGAGGCACAAGCCAGCCAGGAGGGGGCTGTGCATACCTGTCAGGGGTCCGGTGGCGCCGCAGGGGAATGGCCTAAAGTGGGAGGGAGGGGAGGACGCAGTGACTGTCTGGCCCATGAGCCCCGGTCGATCCCTGGGCCTGAGTTTATCACCTCTGACCTCTGTGCAAGGTGTCAGGGACTGTCCAAGCTGCAGCACCTTGAGCCAGGGCTCAACTAGGGAGAAAAAGGGCAAGGGATGCCCCCAGCCCCCTGGAGAAGTCTCCACATGCCTCCAGCTCTCCACAGAGCTGGGGCAGAGAATGGACCCACCCCCAGCATTTGCTCCCAGTCCTACCTCAGCTGCCAGAGCAGGAGGGGACCTACCTTGGGCCTGCGCCCATTGGGGATGAGTGTCTCGCTGCTGCTTACGCTCTCGCGGTGGTTGAGGTGTGCAAAGGGCCGTGCTGCCCCCCAGGACTCAAGGTAGCGGGTCACACGCACAGAAGCCCGCATCTTCAGGGCCGCATCTCCCTTGGGCCTGGGGGGTTGTTGGCTGGGTGGGGGTGGCTGCTGGCTCTGTAGACCCATGGACAATCTGTTCCATCAATGTCCCTCTCAATCCACCCCTCCACTCTCTCCAAAATGTCACCCTGCCCACACAGCCTGCTGGGAAATAAGACAAAGCTCCAGCCTGCAGCGCCTGGGGACAGCGCTAGACAGCTGCTTGAGGGAGCTGGCTGAGGCCCCAGGCAAGGGACCCCAGCTCAGTCCCATGGCTGTCCCCAGGCTAAGAGGAGACTGGTGGTCACCCAGTCCAGAGCCCAGCCCTGCCCCTTGGGCTCTTTGAAATAGGTGGCCTCTGGGCCTGATTCCCCTGTCGCCTCTCCCAGGAGGCCAGCGAAACACAAGTGTCTTGCCCACATGTGGCCAGCACGTGTTCCTTCTTTCCAAGGGGGAGAAACAGGCAGGAAAGGAAAGCTGCTGGCAATCACAAAGACACAGCAACCGAGATACCAGCTGACCTCCAGAGCAGCCTTCTAGAAAGTTCCAGGTAGACTCCAGCCTCCAGCTTGGATACATGCCCTGCCTAGCACCTGTGGCTTAGCCTGGCCTACAGGCTCCTCTTCTGGGCCACTGAGCCCGAGACACCCTCCCCAGCCCCTGGTGTCTCCAGGCAAGGTTGCCAGGAAGAGCTGGACACAAGGAAAGGAGGAGAAAGAGCCCTGAGATCAGCAGAGACGAGTTTGGCACACAGTGGAGTCTACAGATTCCCTTCTGCCCTTCTCCCCCACAGAGACTCCAGACATCTCCTCCTTGTGGGCGTTCTGAGCCTGCCACACCCTCATCAGCAACTCTGCTAGACTCCTTCACTCGATTAGCCCCCCAGGGGTGGGTTTTGGAATTTTGGGGGTTGCTTGATCCATTCCAAAGCTACCTGAGCACCTACTCTGAGCTGGGTAGCAGCCTGAAGAGAGGGAACCCTTGGGGGCCCTCAGAGGAGCAGGTCAGTGACCCCACAGGGGCTTTCCCAGACACGAACGCCATGTGAATGTGACCTCAGTGGAGCGAGGCTACAGGCATGGTGGAGGGGCTCTGGGGCTGCCCCCCAGCAATGGCTAAGGCTGAGCAAGAGGAAGCTGGAAGGAGCTTGTGGCCTGCACTTTTGAGCAAGCCCCAAGGATGACTCACCAGCCTCAGCCAGACTGGGGCAGCGACAGGCCAGGCACCCAGAGACTCACTCAGGTCACACAGTCCTCCCATCACCACAAGCTGGGTCTCAGGAGAAGGGGTGGCAGCACTGGGCAGATGGAGGAGGAGCCTGGAGCCCAAGACCCTCTCAGCTCCCTGCCTAGGGCTCCCTGGCCAGCCAGGCTTTCCTGAGTCTAACTAAATCAATGTGTTAGAAAAGTGTCTTGAAGCTGCGGGCTGGTGGCTCACGCCTGTAAGCCTAGCTACTCAGGAGGCTGCAATCTGAGGATCACAGTTCAAAGCAGACACATCCCTGTGAGACTCTTATCTCCAGTCAACCACGCCAAAAACCAGAAGTGGAGCAGTGGCTCAAAGTGGTTAGAGCACTAGCCTTGAGCAAAAGAGCTCAGGGACAGCACCCAGGCCCTGAGTTCAAGCCCCACAACTGACAAAAAAAAGTGTCTCAGACATGCTCAGCCTCAAGGGCTCCCCTCAGCAGGCAGGCCCAGCTGGGCACCATTTGACAGGAAGAAAGCTGAGGCGTCGGCCTTTAGCCCCTACTCTATGCACAGCCACAGGAAGTGGGTTCCTAGCCAGCCAGCCACTTCCACGGACTTGAAATCCACCCTCTGTCCATCATGTCATCTCTCCAGTGTGAGAATGATACTCCAGCATCACCCAGCCCAGCCTCCCTCCAGCCACGGGAGCCCACATACCCGAGGGTCGATCACCAGGTAAGTGCGGATGTTCATCTCTTTCAGGTAGGGGTCCCGCTGCTGCCCCTGCCCATCCTCCACCTCATAGGCCTTGTCCAAGTGGTTCAGTGTTGCCTCTGTGATGTGCACCCGGCTGGAGAGACCCGAGTCAGAGAAAGCAGCACAACCCTGGGGGGCAGAAGGGGGCTCCTCCCACTGCCTTCACACCTGACCTCCTCCGCCCCCCCCATGTGAGGCCCAGGCTCCACCCACACCCAGCAAAGCCTCACCCTGGGACTCCGGCCGCCTCCATCCTATTGGCCAGAGACACATCATGGGACCACACGTCATACTGCCACTTGCGCAGCCCGATGACCCCACACAGCACATTCCCTGAGTGGATGCCGACACGCATGCTGATATCCACGCCCGTGGCCTCCCGCACCTGCCTGGGGCAGAAGCAAGTCCCCCATGCCAGCCATGAGTCAGAGTGCGGGGCGTAAGGACAGGGCTCCCTCCCCCAAAGGCTGGGCAGTGAGGGAGGGCTGCCCCAACATTCTGGTCACTGCAGCTCTCAGGGCAGGGGAGGGGGGTCCTGCAGTTCCATCCTGGTACCCCTGACTTGGCTGGGGCTAGAAAAGCTGGGTTTAAGAAGGCTAGGTGTCAGTGGCTCACGCCTATAATCCAAGCTACTCAGGAGGCTGAGATCTGAGGATTGAGGTTCAAAGCCAGCTCAGGCAGGAAACTCCATGAGACTCTTATCTCCAATAAACCACCAGAAAACTGGAAGTGGCGCTGTGGCTCAAGTGGTAGAGCACTAGCCTTGAGCTGAAGAGCTGAGGGACAGTGCCCAGGCCCAGAGTTCAAGCCCCATGACCAACAACAACAACAAAAAGGAACAAGATGCTGCCCCACACCCAGTACAGACAAGGAGCCCTGGGCTTCTCTTCTTACGCTTCCAGGACTAGGAACCCTAAGCAACCCCCACCCCCACCATCCCATAGACATACAAGGTGACCTCTACATCCCCAACAAGAACACAAGGTGCAGGGGAGCAGCTGGCACCCATGTCTACCAACAGGGCTAAGGAGGAACCTGCTAGGGACACCCAGAGTGGGCAAAGGGGCGACACCGCCACAGTGCTGAGTCAGGCAGCCCGGGTCTCATGGGTGGTAGGGCCAGGCTAGACCCAAATCTGCCATGACTCTCCTGGCTGTCCCAGCCACTGTAGGAAGACGCCAGGATGAAGCATGAACTGGCACAGCCCTGCCTTCCCACACTGTCCATGTAGCCCTGCCATGTGACCATGACACAACCTGTGACCACGACAGTGACCTGGCCCACAGACCTGGAGCACCTCACAGAGAGGAGCCCATCAGGCTTCCAACTCCATGAAGCTGGACTCAGAGGCTTCCAGAGAGAAGCAGGAAGGAGATGGAGCCTAGGTGTTAGACCCAGTCTGGAAGGTTCTCCTGCTGTCTGCCCTGAGCCTCTCTTGCTGTCAAATAGACTAAGTCTTTAGAGAGGCAAAGCCCAGCTGCCTATTTTCACATCACCCAATTCTGTGCCTCTGCCATGCTACAGTCTTGGAGTCCCTGGAGAAGAAGAGAGGGAGGGAGGGGGGGGAGGACAGAGGCCAGAAGCCTGGGCTTGGCCCTCCTGTGTGGCAGCCTCAGGCTCCCCATCTGTGACGGGGTAAGATGCCCCTGGCCATGCCCTCTGCACCTACTTGATGGCTTCGCATATGTCCAGCCCCATCTTCACACAGTTGCGGGCATGGGTGGGCAGGGATACGGGCAAGCCAGACACGCAGTAGTAACAGTCACCCAGGATCTTGATCCGCATGCACTCGTTGGCCTGCAGGGTGAGGCAGAGGCCTGATCAGAGCCAGGCCTGGACTGGGGCCACATCCTGGACATGATCTGGACTCCTTCCTGGCCATGACCTGCCTCCTGGGGCTCTGGGCATCAGGAATGGCTTCTGAGCTGGTGAGGGGGATCAGCACCCCTAGGTCCTGCTGGGTGCGGCCCTGCCTCACCAGGAGGAAGCCCCAGCTTCTATCTGCGATGAGAGTGGCTTAGTAAGGGCCTCTGCAGGAGGGGCTGCCTTCATTTCCATTGTCTATGCAATGTTTGAGCACCTGCTGTGGACTTTGGCCCTGGACTAGGTCAGGCGTTGACCTGTGCAACTGTGGGCACCCAGCCTGATGGGTGTGGGTCTGGGCACTGAGCTACACAAAGACAATCAACGCTGTCCCCAAAGGCAAGGTGCCAGGGGGCTCAAGAAGCCAGAGGCCTCCCAGCAAAGGTGACATCTGAACCAGACCTAGCAGAACAGAGAAGCACGCCACACCAGCACCTAGAAGAAGAGCATTCCAGGCTCATGTAAGGGCCCTGTGCTAGAAAGCTACTGAACAGCCAGCCAGGCAGCCAAGGTGGCCTGCATGGACTGAATAAAAGTGGGTGTCCTTAAGCCACTGGTCAAGAGACGCCATGCTGCTAGGCTGGGCAAAGGGAGACCGAGCAGAGCAAAAGTGAAGAGGAGAGGCAGAGAAGGAAAATGTTCATCGAGGGAGGGGCTCGAGGACTGTATGAGGATCTGAGATGCTGATTTGACAACCAGCCCTCAGTCAGTGTGGCTGGGCTGCCAGGTCCTGGTGGGGGCAGGGTCTACCCTAGCAGCGACCATCTGACACTGACCTAGTGCCCAGACATGAAACAGCTCGCCTTCACTGTGAACAGTCCCTTCACCCAGCCCTCCTCAGTTACCCCAATTTCAGTATGTGCTCAGTACTTCCTGATGGCCCTGGTTGGCACATGCCAAATTCTTTTGTTTGTTTTTTGTTTTTTTGCCAAACCTGGGGCTTGAACTCAGGACCTAGACGCTGTCTCTGAGCTTTTTTGCTCAAGGCTAGCAGTCTACCACTGGAACCACAGTTCCCCTTCCAGCTTTCTAGTGATTAATTGGAGGTAAGAGTCTCACAGGACTTGGCGGCACAGGCTGGCTTCAAATGGTGATCCTCAGAGCTCAGCCTCCGAGTAGCTAGGATTTCCCATGTGAGCCTCCACCACCCAATTACATGCCAAGCTCTTGAGTGTCCAGAAGAAATTAAAAGACAGTGTGGAGAGGGGCTGGGCTCCAGCAGCCTTCACCCTTCACCCTTTCTCAGGTACAGTAACACCGCTGGACCCAAGGGAAGCCTGAGCCTCAGCAGCACCTCACACACTGGCAGTCTGCTGTGTCCTCTACATATAGTTGTTGGGGACAGGTTCTGAAGCCTTGTGGGGTCTGAGAGCTCTGCTCACAAACCACCCCACCCCCTTACATGCCCACCCACCAGTCTAGAAGGCACAACAGCTGCTTCTATGCTACTCCACAGCCACGTCTTCCAGGAAGCCCACCCTGACCGATACCTGACCACACTTCTGCAGACTTCTTTAAAGCACGTAAGCTAAGCGCTGAGAGCAGCAGGAGGGCAGACCGAGGCTCGAAGCCTCTGCTAGCCCAACCATCACTCCATGCGCGTCTGACACTGTGGTCCTGTCCCTCTTGTCCTCCGCTCAGTCCTTGGCATACAGAACTTCCATTTCAAGTTTTATGCACCCTGTTCCCCTCTGCCCAGACACTGTTCCCTTCTTCCTTGGGTCTCTTTCTTTGGTTTCTCAAACTTTTGGGCAGCCATGATTCACCTAAGGCCTTGTCATACACAGACTCTGGTTCAGACCATGTCCTCTGCATCTCTCAGGCCACCAGATGAGGCCACCTGCCCCGCCCCACTTCAATTCTTCCTCTACACCCTGCTGAGCTGCGGGGCCCTGTGGCTCCCTAGGTGTGCACTGTCCGTGTCTTCCTGGTCTCTGGAGCAGAAACAAGGTCCTGACTGCTACAGCCACCCAATCCCACATCTACCCCGCAAAGAGGTTTGCTGCTGGAGCACTAGATTTAAGCCACAGCCTCGAATCCTGTTCCTCCTGTGGAGGAGGCAGCAGAGGCGTTATGGTGGTTGGCGCACAGCCCTCAGCGCTCACCTTGGCAATCTGGTCAAACTTGCCGAAGAGTTCGTTCAGTACCACCACCAGCTCTTTGGGGGAGCAGTCACTGGCCAGCTGGGTGAAGCCCACGATGTCTGCATACAGGATGCTGGGGTGGGGTGCAGGTCAGGTTAGGCAGTGGACATCCAGCCCTGGACTCAAGCTGCTCCTGCCTTCCTCCAGAGCAGGAAGGTCTGGACCCAGCCCACCACTGTGGAAGGCAGAGAGCAGGCTCTCCTTGGCAGCCCAGTACCCTTAGCCTGGCCAGGCAGGAGGGAAAACCCCCAGGCTCAAGGAACAGAGCTGGGATTTCCGGCAGACCTCCCTGTTCCCATCAGCCAACTCTTGCAGCCCAGATAAGACCAGCAGGGTGAGCTGGGTGAGTGGATGCCGCTGGGGAGATGAGGCAGGAGGGACCCCAACTGCCCTCCTGGCACTTGGGGAGTGGGCCCGGCTCAGCGGGGGGGGGGGCATCACCCACCTGACGTTCTGGTGCCGCTTCACATAGAGGCTGTGGAAGTTGTGGTCGGGCATGTAACGGCAGCCGCCGTTCTCCTTGAGCCGCTCGATGATGGCTAGCTTCATGCCCATGGAGATGTGGGCCGGCAACACAGACAGGAGCAGGTTCTCCTGGGCACAATGGGCAGACCAGCAGAGGGACCAAGAAGGACAAGCAAGGCAGCATCAAAACTCCAGGCTGACCGACCTGGAAATGAGCCTGCTGCCCTCTTGCTCACTCTGCCCACATTCTCTGTTTGCAAATGTCCAGCACTGGCCCAGGTGGGCACACAGCTTCCCGTCCCAGCAGCCCTCTGCTGGCCCAGATTGGGGTCAGCTCATGACTGATATGGCTCTCAACCAGCACCTCTATGGAGGGGCGGGGGGAATGGTCAAGCTGTGGCCCCGTGGGGAAGCAGGGCCCCCTCACCTGCTGGCGCTTCTCTACACGCAGCTTCCGGCGAATCTGGATGCACTTGACCGTGTAGGTGAAGAGGTCCCGGGAGGCATCCTGCATCTGGTGCTTGTGGAAGGCACCCGTGAAGTTCCCGCACAGGAAGATGATGGTGTTGGCCAGCAGCTGGGAGGGGCCGAGAGCTGGGCTCAGCATCCAATCTGACTTGTCCATTTCACCCCAGCACCAGCCCCCTGGCAGATGCTGAAGCCACCCTGCCCATACCCCTTACCCTAGCCCACTCAGGGAAACTGAGGCCCAGACAGGAGCTGGTCTCCTAAGTCATCTGTGGCTACTGGACCAGGACTTGGGTCTTCTCTGCATCACTAGTGCTTGTCTTGTCCAGTGGGGCTCAGACACTAGAGCCTGGGGAGTTAGAACTTCCAGGGGGAGAGAGTGAACCCCTCACAGAGCCGAGACAGAGGCAAGTGCTGAGAATATCAGTGCTGAAGCGCAGGGCCCAACTGGGTGCCTGAAGCGTTGGAAGGAGGCATCCAAAAGGACACTGAATCCCTAAGCTCTGTTGACTTATGTGTACATCTGTCCACTCAACACAAAGGCACAGACCCAGCCCAGGACATCCCACACCCTGACCCAGCCTGGGGAGCAGGACCCCCTGCCATGACAATGCACTGACCCAGCAGGTAGGGTCTGGGGGTCACAGAAACACCCCGCCAGCAGAGTGAAGGCCAGCACTGAGGACTCTGGACCCAGTTTACCCTGGTAACCCATGCCCTCCTCAGAGGCCTTAAGCTGTCCCCAGCAAACCACTTACCTGCAGCCCCACCTGGACGAAGGGCTTCGTGAAGATTCCCATCAGAGCACCGAACACCAGGAGGTGGGAGGCAGAGGAAAGCACCCCCACGGTGATGGCGCCCCGCATGCTGAGGGGCAACAGCGTATACCCCACAAAGATGATAAACAGGAAGAAGGGCACCTAGGGACAACGGGCCAAGAGGCTGGAGTTGGCCACACTACCTGGGGCACAACCAAAGCTGAACTATGGGACAGCCCCCACCCAGGCCCTCTGTGCGCAGGGTGCCCCTCTCCACAAGACAGCCTAGGCCACAATATCCACCACCACTACCTGCTGGAGCTGAGCCCCCAGGAGCAAGATGCCATGCGCCTATGACTCAGGGAGGATCATCCCTGGTGGGATGGAGACACGCTACCTCCCACTGCTGCCGTCTTCCCTTCTCCCCTGTATCCTCCCCTTCCAGGGCAGCGCCACTCCCCCCAATAGCCTGCAGTCTGCGTGTTTCAAGAGCTTTGCCCCACACAGCCACCGGCCCAGGAACACAGTGTAGCACCCTTGACCACAATGGCCACCAGGCCAGGGAGACACAGCCTGGGTCTCAAGTAGACTGAGAACAGGCTCTTGGGGATAGAGGCATGGCCCAGTTAGCCAAGCCCAGTTAGCAAAAGTGTCAGGCATAGAGTTCAAGTCCTGGTCGCAGACCAAAAAAGAAAAGAACAGGCCTGTCCTCAGCTGAGGGGGAGAAGCATGGGTGAGAACGCAGCTGCTTCTCCTGGAGCTCTAGGACCAGCATGCCTGGCCTTCAGCCCTTCTGGGCACAGGAGCCATTTGGTGCCTTTGTGCCTTCTGTCATCTCTACAGGGGGCCACTCAAAAACACCCCAGCCAGCCAGGGTTCAACCAGTGGCTCACACCTGTAATACGACAGACTCAGGAGGCTGAGATCTAAGGACCACAGTTCAAAGGCAGCCCAGGCAGGAAAGCCTGTGAGGCTCCTCGCTCCAATTAAACTCCAAAAAGCTGGCAGCAGAGCCGTGGCTCAAGTGGTAGAACATTAGCCTTGAACAAAAAAGCTCAGGGATAGCACTTAAGCCCTGCATTCAAGCCCCAGGACTAGCACAATATATATAGATATAGATATAGAAGAGTCATTCCAGCCAGAAGTGGGTTGCTCCCACTTTAGCCCCATCAACAGAGAGAATGGTAGGGCCAAAGAAGCCTGGGGCCTATCCTCCTCCCGGAGCCATGACCCAGAGCCACAGCCACGGGTGAGCATAGGTCTGCTCCCCATGTCAGAGCAGGTCCCACCCTGTTACCTGCTCCCACGCACAGGCTGTCCTCTTCCAGGAGTCCCACACCAGCACATAGCCCAGCATCATGAAGCAGGCCCAGGTGAGCAGTGCCAGGGCCCACAGCCATCGCTGCACAAGGCACTCAATGTACACCAGCACATAGAGAGCTGTGAACACCATGAGTGTGAAGAATGCTGTGCCCAGGACGGCCTGGTGTCCAGAGGAGTCCTGGTGGAACAAACAGATACTGAATGCCTGGCCTCTGTCCCAGGTGCTAGCTTTCCAGGAAGCCTGCCCAGCCCCACTTCTGGTGCCTCTGCTTCCCCTAACCTCAGGGCTGTGAGGCTCCACTAGGGCTACCCTTACCAGTCTCCTCAGAAGCCTAGCACCCTCCTCACCCTACCCTAGGATATCATGGCCCTAGGAGGCAGAGCTGGGCTCTGTGTGCACCTGCAGGTGACAGTAGTCAGGGCCTCCTCTTAGGCAAAGTCTCAGAAAGCACCTGGAGAAGAAGAGGTTGCAACCGATTCTTCCAGAAGGAGGGATGAAGGCAGGCAGGTGCTCAAACAAGGGCACAGAGGGCGATGGGAGGGGCTAGGAAGAGGTCCCAAAACTGGCACTGCACCCAGAGTCCCTAGGGCCCCAAAACCCCCAGGAGGAGAGAGGCTGATCTGGGGAGTGACCCCTGAAGGGCTCCAGCCATTTGACACAGATTAATTTTCTACAATCTATTTTCTTCCATAGTTCTCTAATCAAATGTATACCAATAAGAAAATTTAAATTGTAGGCACGCAGTCATATGTCATATGCCAAGGGCTGAATAGCCGCACCCAGCTAGTGGCTGCAGCGAGGCAAGTGCCAAGCCAAGATCAGAGAGCATGGTGGAAGCTGTGCGAAGAATTCTGAGATAGGCTCAAAAGTGCAGGTATTGATTACTGATGTCTGCCATAGTGTGGGAAGTATGGAAGAGTGACAGATACACAAGCCATCTTTCCCTGAACTCAGGTCTGTAGTAGACCAAATCGCATGGTGGTAAATGGAAGGACAGTTTATTTGGCCCAATGAATGCAATACCTAAAACCTCTCCAGACTTTAAATTCATTTCACACTGACCTATCTTCTGGCAACCTGAACTCTGTAGAGCATTTCAAGAGGAGACATCTAAGATGCTGGGAAAAATAACAGCTGGCCTGAGCTCTGAAGAACAGTGTCCCCACCCATGTGCAGCCTGATGCTGCCCAGGGACTTACCTTGTGGCTGAAGGTGATGGCGATGAGTGCAATGCAGGCAGCAACGGCCACCACCAGCAGCACCAGCAACAGCGGTCTGTGCTGGCTGGTGAGGCGATACTTCTCATAGAGTGCCGCCTGGTCAGGACCCTCTTCTCCCTCATTAAGGAAGTAGCGCCCCTTGGCTGGCATCTTCCTCTCCAGAGCCCTGGCTCACCAACTAGCTCAGGAGCTCCCACAGTGTGGGGGCATCTGTCCACAATACTCTCCTCTCTGAGTCTAAGCCTCTGGCCTCTCCAGAGCTGGTAAAAAGAGCTGGGCGGAGGCCTCCGGGGCCTGCAGCTCCATGGGCAATACAGCTGCACTCTCCAGCCACCAGGCTGCATTCACTGCACCACCGACATCTTCCCAGGCATCCAGGATGGGCTGACCAGACACAAGAAATCCTTAGCTCTGTGGAGACAAAGCAGATTTAATGACAACCAGCCAAGCCATAGCAGAGTTGTCATGAGGAGGAGAGCAGGGCCAAGAGAGGCCTTTCTAGAATTACAGTAATCCTTAAGGAAGACATTATCCATGTGTGGCTATTTACAAGTTAATTCAAATTCATTAAAAATGAACTATGTACGAGGTAAGCCAAGAGCGAAGAGACAAACGGTACATGGTCTCCCTGATAAGTGGATGCTAAATCCAAACTGTTAGGTGATACGACAAAACTAACAGGACTTAAGAACACAAAAATGAACTATGTAGGTCAGGTATGGATGCCTGTAATCCCAGTTGCTACAAAGGTAGAGAATGAGGCCATTCTGGGAAAAAAAGTTTAGCAAGACCCATCTCCACCAGTAGGCCAGGCATAGTAGTTCACCTGTGATCTCAGCTACAAGGGAGACAGTGGTAAGAGAATAGTGATCCAAAGCGAGTCTCCAGCAATTGTCAGGCCCTACCTGACATTTACCTAAATCAGAAAGTGTTCAAGTGGTAGACCACCTGCCTAGCAAATGTGAGTCACTGAGCTCAAACCCAATTAGCACCATAGAAAAATTTTAAAATAAAACTACAACTACTATCTGTAACCATAGCTACTCAGGAGGCTGATATCTGAGGATCGTGGTTCAAAGCCAGCCCAGGTAGGAAAGAGCATGAAACTCTTATTTCCAATTAATCACCAAAAAGCTGGCAGTGGAGCTGTGGCTCAAGTGGTAGAGCACTATCCTTGAGGGGAGAAAAAAAAAGCTCAGGCATAATGTCCAGGCCCTGAGTTCAAGCCCCAGGAGTTCAAGCCCCAGGACTGGCAAAACAAAAGCAAACAATAAACTACTAACATGGCACACAACTACAATCCCAATTTTTGAGAGGCTGAAGTTGGAGGGTTATAAGTTCAAAGCCAGCCTAAGATGCATAGCAAGATTCTGCCTAAAGATGATAGACAGACAGACAGACAGACAAAAAATCCAGGCCCTCAGTTAGTTACACAAGCCATTCTGCAAGGGTCCAGAGCCACACCTGGCTGGCTGCTACTGCAGCAGGCTGTGTAGACAGACACAGCATTTCTGCTGAGCCCCATGTGCTCACCACTACTGTGGAAGTCTGACGTGTTACTCCCCTCCCCCAATCCCCCCTCCCCGCCATCCACCCAAAAAAAACAAAAACAAAAACAATGCAGGTAATGTGTTGTGTGTGCTGTGAGGTAGGACTCGAAGTTCATTTCTTTTTCCACATGGAGACCTAATTATCCAACAGTGTTCATTTATTTCAGCGGAACAGCCCCCATAGCAATCGGGTAAGCCTGGTGGAGGTCAGCATCCAGACTGTTCCACTCACTGGCTTCCTGGGATGTCTCTTTGAGTCTTGTGCCTTCAGCTCTTGATGGAGCCCGGCCGCTCCAGGGATTTGGGGCTAGCCACAGGTCCCAGATAAGCCAGGAAGGCTGAGGGGCCTAGGCTCAGCCCCATGCCCACTTCAACCAGAGCATCTCCACATCTGTGTTATGTAACTCCTCCTCAGGAGACTGTATTTTCTTTTACTCAGCATCAGGACCTTGTGCTTGCTAGGCTGGGATAGTGTCAGCCCTACTCTATTCCGCTTTTGCTCTAGTTATTTTTTCAGGTTGAGCCTGGCATTTTTTCCCCCCAGGCCAGCCTCAGACAATGATCTTCTAACCTGTCTCCCATGCAGCTGGGATTACAAGCATAAGCCACCACACCCAGCCTTGTATTTTCTTAAAAGGATTCACTGACATAAATTCAAAAAGTTTATAAGAAAAGGAAGTTTCAGACAACAGAAGCTTCTCTTCCCTTCCCTTCTTTTCCCTTTCCTTTCTTTACCTTCTTTTCTCTTACCTTCCTCATTTCACTGGAAGCATATTCCAGGCTTATGAAACTCAGCCAAATGGGCTCCCTCTCTTCCCAGCACCATTTTATACTTTTTAATTAATTAATTTTATTTATTTATTTTTTATCAGTCATGGGGCTTGACCTCAGGGCCTGGGTGCCATGTCTGAGCTCTTTTACTCAAGGCTAATGCTCTACCACTTTGAGCCATAGCTTTACATCCAGTTTTCTGGTGGTTAATTGGAGATAAGAGTCTCACGGATGTCCCTGCCCAGGCTGGCTTTGAACTGTGATCCTCAGATCTCTGCCTCCTGAGTAATTAGGATTACAGGCATCAGCCACCAGCACCCAGCTTACCATGTATTCTTAAAAGGCTTGTTAATCACACCTGTGACTCAACACCCCTGCCATGCCTACTCCTGCAAGGCTGGTTCTCACTCTCCAATCACCGAGAGGTGAGAATGACCAAAACCATGTGGTCCCTAGACACAGCAGCTGGGCCTGCACATTGCCATATTTCCAGGAGGTGATCTGTGTTAAGGGAACAGCCCTGGAGGCCAATCTCCTCCAGGCCTGCCTGGGATTGCAGAGAGCAGGCAGGCTATGAGATATGGGAAGGCTCAGGGAAGTCAAAGGGACACAAATAGCCATCAGTCTGGACCTCAAAAAAAAAAGCTAGAAAGGGGTCAGGGGAACTCAAAATCTTCAATGGCAAAAGAGCAATGGCTCGCTGGCCTTGAACGAAAGCAGCTCAGGAATCGTGTCTAGGACCTGAGTTCAAGCCCCAGAATGGGCTAAATAAATAAATATTCAGTGCCCACGTCCTGAGTTCAAGCCCCAGTACTAGCACAATAAAAGAGGAAAATAAAGAGGATATCCAGAGACCCTGAGGCTGAGCAGCCCCCCATTTGTGGCCCCTGAGCCATCTTGGATATAGGAGATCCCCACAGACTCTATTCCATAAGCCCACAAACCCAGGGACAGATGGGAAGATTCAGCTGTGTTCCCTGGGCTGTGGCTCCTGTGCCTGTAGAGGTCCATAAGCCATGGAACCTGTGGTAGCACAGGTGACCATTCAGACTCAGGCCAGGGTGGCCCATGGGCACAAAGCATTCAGACAGCTACAGAACTGGTTTCTATGACAAAACAGTGATTTGTAAACATTGACAGCTAATTTTAAGAGTTTTTTAAATTGTTATTATAAAGGCTATTTACCCAGGGATTACAGTTATTTAAGTCAGGTAATGAGTACATTTCTTTTTGGACAGTGTCACCCCTTTTTTTTAAGTGGTACAGTCCAGCAATTTGCCACCTCTAAATCCTATCAGTCTTCATTCCACAAGAGGCATAACTGAGCACCAGCTAAATACATCTAACCCTGAGCTATGGGTCTTGCAAAACAAGATAAGATCGCTACCCCTAGCAGCACCCAAGCCAGGGCACCCTTAAATAGCTCACAACTAACCACAACACCCCAGGTTATCTACACACACATTCCCACTCATCTGCATTCAAGGAGGCCGGCCCTTTCACAGATGCAGAGCTGAGTACAGATATCACAGCTGAGCCCCATATCACATAGTCTGAGTCACTTGGTCAAGGGTTAGGATTCCAACTTGAACCTGCCAGCTCCCAAACCACAGCCCAGAGGCCCAGCCTTCCCCACTGTCAACCCAGGGACCAGACCAACCCAGACAGCAGAGTGCCTGCCTGCACGTGCGCGCGCACACTCACACACACACACACACACACACACACACACACACACACACACACACACACACGTCCCACACAACAATAAACATTACAGCACAGGGGGCCTGAATGTCTCTCCAGGCAAAGCCTAAGACCAGATCCAGAGGTTTACAGGAGCATGCATGCAAGGCAAGGCACACACACACACACACACACACACACACGCACACACACGCACACACCCAGTGTCTGTTCCAGATGCTGGGACATACACAGCCCAGCCAAGCCAGCATGGAGGCAGGAGCCACTGAGAGGCTCTTGAGAGCCCGTGGCCAGTAAACACTCCTAGCAGGAACCTAATTAGGCCACTTCCTGGGCAATGGGGAAGGGGAAGGGGGAAGAGAAGTAGATGGGGCGGGAGAGGGTGGTGCTACACTGGACACAGAAATTCAGCCATCCAGGGATCTCCTCCAGCTCCTGCAATGGCCTGGAAATGCAAGGTAGGGCTGGCTGGGAGGGAAGATCTTGCATCCACTGCTGGAGACAGCCCGGGAGTCCATGGCACTGGCGCCCCTGAAGCCAGCTGCAACCCAGTAGTCAGCTTAGCGACCCCCATGGGGCAGGTGCAGTGGTGCAGAGGCCCCTCTGACAATCACCAGGTCTTCCAGCCGCTCCCTCAGCTGCAACCAGGAAGGGCCTGCATACACACTGTGTGCCCTCTCTACCACCAGCTGGTCTCAACTTGCGCACCTGGTATGGGGCTCATCACCCCATTGGAAGGCTCCTCCATCCCTGGGCACAGCTTCCAGTTGTAAGTCCTTCCTTCCTCAAGCCCCCTCCTCTTCTCTGCTGCAGGGGGACCACCTCTGGCTCCCATCTAAAACTCCAAAGCCTCCTGGGTAGACCAGAAGTTGGCGTCCTGGCTCCTGGCTTCCATCCATACCTCACGACAACCTGCTGGCAGAGCAGGGCCGGCAGGCTTAGTTTTCATAGGAGAGCAGCCCACGGTTGTTCAAATAAGGAGGAGGATGCTGCCCACTTCTGCTGGGAAACTCTGGATCCCCAGGGGTCCTAGAAGCCAGGTCTGGTTAAGTCACCACAATCCATTCCAAGCCCAGTCACCAAAACCATTTCTGTGATAATCCTCTTTGGAATAGTTGCTAACCTGGGGGAAAGGAAGGTAAGATGATGGCAGTCTGCCTGAAAATGAAGTCACTGGGGAGAACCAGAGACACAGGCCTGACTAACACCTCTAGGGAGCTGGATCCAACTGTGCCTGAAGCACAGGCAACCCAAGGATAGTGCAGACACTCAGAACAGTCAGTCTCAGCTCGAGCCAGCCTTCATTTCTATCGCTTGCAAAGTCCCAAGATCCATTCTGAGCTTTCTGATTCAGTGTTTACATCCAAGTAGACCTCAGAGTCCTCCAGGGCTACGTGGGAGGTGGGGGGAGCTCTACTTAGCCATTTAGCGTAGCTCCTGCAGGCACAGTTAGAGGTACCTTCTCCCCTACCCCACTTACATTTCTATCATGGAGCCTAGGCCTGGCCAGGCCACAGAAGACCTGGGGCTGCAGAGAAGAAGAAAACCCAGGATGTAGAAGTGAGGGGACACAAGGGGATCACATTCTTCCCAATGGCCCCCAAAATCCCCCCTGGAGGAAGTTAGGGAGCTTGGGGTCAGGAATCCCAACAAGCAGTGTGTGGGCCTGGCCTTCCTGCTGCCTCCAGTGCTGCGACTGGGCCATAGTCAGACCTGCTGAGCTCCAACCAGTGCCTGGTCTGTGAATTCCTCTAAATCTGCACCCCACCTGTAGGGTGGACGGCCCTCCCACTTCATGGGTATGGGAACGAAGACACGGAGAGGTCACAGGCTAGGAGCTGGGGCCACCGGGTCGTCCTTGGTCACCTCAGAGTGCGGCCATCTCAAAGCTTTTTCCCAACAAGGCCCAGACCAAGGGAGTGGGGGACTAGGGACCCCATCTGGGCTCCTCTGCCCTGCAGGACAAGGTCCCTACCCCCGTCCTGGAGGCCTCCTCTCTGGAAGCCAACTCCCACCTCCCTCCCCCTTTCCTGCCTCCCCAGCAGGAGATCAGTTTGTTACCTCCAGGTAGACCTGCAGTGAGTCTCTGAACACCTGCAGATGGCAGCCAGGTGCCCCAGCAGGAGCTGCGTGGGCAAGATGGGGCTGCGTAGAGCCACGGCAGGGCTCTCCCCAGGTGTTCCGAGGGCCCAGTAGAAGTGGCTGGCTTGGAAGTGATTCCAGAACACCCCCCCGCCAATCACAGATGGGACAGAGCACCCACTTCCTCCCTTAACCAGTGCATGAGATCCAGTCTGGTTTCCTCTGGCCAAACCCAGCAGGCACCAGAGCTGTTGAGGGCCTGGGCTCTGGTGACCTCCACAGAAAAGGGAAATGGGGACTCAAAGGCCTACAGACAGAGGAAAGGAGAGGGGAGAGGACAGAAGGGAAAGGGAAGGGTGGGGAAGGAAGGGAGGGGAGAGAGAGGCCTCACAGGGTCTTCTCAGCCTCTCAGCTGCAGGCCCAACCCACATGAAACACACATTTCCCAGGCACAGGCGGTTTGTGAGCATTGGGGCACACTCTGTCTAGGCAGGACCCCTCTGTCTGTTAAGACAGTCTCAATTCATGGCATCTCCCATGGGAGCCCCCGAGCTTTGTGCAGGAAGGAGACAGCCCTGGGGTACTCTGGAGGGACCAAGGATGCCAGTCCTGCTGGCCTCTTCTCTGGTGCCTCCCTCCACAGCCTGCCCAGTGTCTGCAGCCCTACAGGCCTTGGTCTTTGCAGGACTTGGCTCATTCCTGCTCCAGACTCATGTCTGGCAGCCATGGATCAGATCCCCAGTACCTCCTCCCTAGGCTGTCCCTGCAAGTAGCCTTGAGAAGGGTCTATGAGGGAAAGCAGGTGGGTAGGGAGGCAGGGAGGCAAGCAGGGCCTGAGGAGGTCAGGAGGTGGGAGTATCTGTGGGCACAAGAGGAGAGCAAGGGCAGGCCTGGGCACACAGGATCGGGGAGGAGCATGGAACCACCCAGCCCTGCACCACTGGCCACAGAAGTGTTAGTGTCACCTCACAGTCAACCCCATTTTTCTCATCCACAGACTAGGGTGCAGATGGCCATGGGGTCTGCAAAGTCATGATGCGTGAGCTTGCAGGACAAAGCAGTGTATGAACCCAGAGAAGAAGGCTCAGTACCCAGCAGGCTGGACGAAGCCAGTGAGGTCAGAGCCCAGCTGAAGAGTCCAACCTGGACAGAGGTGACAGCAGCAGGTTCCCCAGGACCTCTACCATCTCTCCATCTCGTGAAGGTAGCCTGCCAAGCCCCAAGCTAGCACAGCTAGCCAGCTGACCTCAGACCCCAGGGACTATAGTCTTGGGTTAAGAAGCCTAGGTGCCAGTCAGCAGCCTGCTCTGTAAACCTGGATGAGCCTCTTGCTAGACCTGGGCCTCGGTTTCCCCTCTTGCCAAGGAGCAGTGTTGCAGACCTCTGAGGCCCAGCTCCAGGCCAACTTTGTGAAAAGCATGAGGACTCAAGACAGATGGAAGGGGAAAGATAGGGGGTCCCCCTGCCCCTAAGGGAGAGTTCTAGGGGTATATTTTACATCTCTCCCTTAAAATAAAACATAAGCCTGGCACCAGTGTGGCTCATGCCTATAATCCTAGCTATTCACGAGGCTAAGATCTAAGAATCACAGCTCAAAGCCAGCCCAGGCAAAGAAGTCCATGAGATTCTTTTTTTTTTTTTTTTTTTTGGGTCCGGTCATGGGGCCTGAACTCTGGGCCTGGGCACTGTCCCTCAGCTCTTCAGCTCAAGGCTAGTGCTCTACTACTTGAGCCACAGCGCCACTTCCGGCTTTTTTCTTTTTGCTTATGTGGTGCTGAGGAATCGAGCCCAGGGCCTCAGGCATGCAAGGCAAGCCCTCTACCACTGAGCCACCTTCCCAGCCCGATCTGTGCATTTCTTAATGTCAGCGTGCATTTCTATGTTAGAAGCAGGCCCTAGACTCCTGGGTAGACAGGGATGAGTCAGCAAGACCCCCCGGAAGGCAGGAAGTCACTAACAACATGCACATCTTTGACTTACCAAATCAGCTTCACACAATTTTCCCTACTAACCCTCACATGGGTGCAGCCACATCCAGCCAGGGTGACTCACGACAGAAAATGGCTGAAAACTGTGTGTCTACCGGTCAAAATCTGTTTTAATTACAGAGCACCTTACTATATACTACATCCTTACGAGGGAATAAAAACCCATATGGACCAAGTAATGCTGCACAGATAAGACTTTGATGAGCACGCTGACAAACAAGGCTTATTTTCATGGAATGGCTAAATCCCCCTTCTCATTTTCAGTTTCTATTTCTATTGTCACATTGCTTGCACAATGAAGAAATCATTTGGGGGTAGGGGAAGGTGTGGGAAGCAGAACTGGGGTTTAACTTCGGGGCTTTTTCCTTCAAGGCAGCAATTGACCACTTGACCCACATCCCCACTTCTTGCTTTCCATTGGATAAATTGGAGATAAGCGTCTCAAGGATTTGTCTGCCTAGGATGGCTTTGAATGGGAATCCTCAGATCTCTCTCTCTGAATAGCTAGGATTATATGCATGAGCCACCCCTCACAATTAAGAAATTCTTAATTAAAAAAAAACAACAACAAATGATCAGGTCTAAGCTTCAGACTGCTATGTCTGTTTCCTGAAGGAGACCAGGGATCTTACCACCCAGGCCTCTCTGCAAGGGCTTTATGGGGTCACTCAAGCTGGGTGCTGAGCTGCATCAGGCACACAGTACCCACAGCTGGAGTGGGCGGGTGGCACCTATTCTCATCAAGTGGACAGGAGTGAGTGGGCCTGGAACTGGCACTTTCCACCTCACCCCTGCCAGGAGCCATGGCCCTGCTGGGAAGCTCACCCCTAGTCAATTGAGTGACCTGGCTCCTGGCTTACACAGCAGCAGCCTCTACATCAGCAGAGCTCCAAAGCCCCGAGCAGCAGCCAGGCTGTGGTCAGGTAGTAAGGGTGCTGGTCTGAGCAGGGGGGAGCTCACAGGCAGTACCTAGGCAGCACAGGTACCCTGAGAGATGGAAAGCCACCTAAGCCCTCTGGGCATGCTCAGCAGGTGGGCAGTCTCCAGTCTCCAGTCTCCAGCTCTCTCCCTGGCCCAGCCAGTCTTGGATCCTCACTTGCTGGTGCAAAGCTCACCTGGGGAAGCACCCCGGCTTTAGCCTCTCTGAGGTCCAGCCTCTCTCTTAACCACCTATCTGCAGCTCTTACAGTGAGCTCCGCCCACACACATACATCCACAGTGGTCCTGACTACAGCTGGTGCTGGGCTCCATCTTCTCCTCTTCCCCTCTAGATGGTGCATACAAATAAGTAAAGGCTCTGACAAGTCCTCCCGGAAAGCAATCTGTACAATTCAACACAGCTAAACACCTCACCATTGTTTTGGTTCCCTTCCTTCAGGAAGGGTTGTCTTAGGTGTCTCTAAGGGCAGCTTTGGAGCTCCTGCCCCTAGAAGTCCCCTTGGGCAGCTGAGGTTCTACTAACCCCTCCCCTTTCAGACAATCTGAGGAGCATCCCCAGGCTGGAGCCCCCCCCCCCCACTCCAGCTGACACTGGGTCAGAAAGGCACACAGGATGTTCACCTGCTATAGACCAGGGACCAGCCTTGTGGAGGGAGGGAGAGAAGTTGAGGGAAGAGACTTGGGCTCTACTGTTCCACCCCAGACCCTGGGCAGTTCCTGGGTAGGGAAGCCACCTGCTCTGGGAGGGGGGGGGGGCAAGCTAGAAGACAATGCCCAGTACCAACAAGGGAAAATGGCTCTGGTGTCATTTCCTGTTTCTCCCATACCATACATGAGTGTCCCTGCCACCACAGACAGGGTCCACCGGTGGACCCTGTGCCCAATGGCAGACCCAAGGCACGAATTCAGCTCGACCTCTTCCCAGGACTGTGACCTAGCCAGATCAGCCCCTGTGTCTGGGCCTGGTTCCTCTAGGGTCCCCAAGCAGGAAGCCCAGTGAGGTGCCCCATCAGCAAGCCAGAGTCACCAGCTAGCCCAAGCCATCCAATTACCAGCTAGCCCAAGCCATCCAATTACCAGCTAGCCCAAGCCATCCGATTCACCTCTAATCCAAGACACAGAGATCCTTCCTGAGCTGTCGTGAAGCCCCCTGGGGCATGTGCCTGTGGGGGCAGGGGCTGCCCCAGGAGGCCAGGCTGAGAGCCGGAAGAGCCCCACACCCCAAGCTACAGCAGCTTCCGGAACTGCACCCAGGCAGAGGAAGGCAGGCTCCCCCACGGTGGTTCCCTGAAGCCTGAGCATACTCCTGGTCCTTCACCTTCCAAACTCCAACCTTCCACGGCCCAGCTATGGGCTGGGCACAGAGGACGTGCCATTCAGCTCAGTGCCCAGGAACCTCTGCCCCTAAAACCAGACCTTCCCTCAGGATTGTTCCCTAGGGCTCTCCACACCTGTCAGGGACCCCCCAAAACACTAAGCCCCTGTAGTGCTCACCCCTGGCCAGACACTCCTCACAGCCGCTGGGCTTCTTGATGGCTACAGGGTTTGACCTAGTTCACTTCCCCAAATAAGCCCCGCCCTTCCATCCCCAGCCCTGCCTCCTAAAACCACTGCCTACCCCCTCACCATAAGCTCCTGGCACGCTTCTGCGCCATCTCCTCCAGCCGGGCTGCTCCATGCCCCAGCCCACTCCTGGCAGCCCACATTTTGGCAGGCCATTTGCTTCTGGGGACTCAGTTTCCCACCTGCATGGTGAGCACAAAGCCCCTCTCCTCCTGTCCTCTATTCTACCAGTTGCCACAAAACAAACAGCACTGCACAGGCAGGTCTTCCATCCCCACACACAGCTTAGTGCCTCAGACCCCACAAGGGCTCTCTTGGCTCCTGGCAAGCTCAGGGGGAGGAGCTGAAGCCCCATAAGCAGAACAGACCTGAGGGCCTGGGTGATGCATGCTGGGGTGGTAAAAAAGGAAAAGCCGGGCACTGGTGGCTCATGTCTATAATCCTAGCTACTCAGGAGGTTGAGATCTGAGGATTGAGGTTCAAAGCCAGCCCTAGCTGGAAATGGCTCTTCTTTCCTTTTTTTCTTTCTTTCTTTCCTTCCTTCCTTCCTTCTTTCTTTCCTTCTTTTCTTTCTTTCTTTCTTTCCTTCCTTCTTTCTTTCCTTCTTTTCTTTCTTTCTTTCTTTCTTTCTTTCTTTCTTTCTTTCTTTCTTTCTTTCTTTCTTTCTTTCTTTCTTTTTTGTTACCCTTGGAGCTTGAACTCAGGACCTAGGCACTGTCCCTGTGCTTTGTCACTCAAGGATAGTACTCTGCCACTTTTAACCACAGCTCTCCTTCTAGTTTTCTAGTGTTGAATTGAAGATAAGAGTCTCACAGACTTTCCTTCCTTGGCTGGCTTCAAACTGAGATCCTCAGTTCTCATTCTCCTGAGTAGCTAGGATTACAGGCATGAGCCACCAACACCTGGCTCCCTGAGACTCTTATCTCCAATTAACCACCAGAAAACTGGAAGTGAACCTGTGCCTCAAAATGGTAGAGTGCTAGCCTTGAGCAAAAGAGCTCAGGGATAGCACCCAAGCCCTGAGTTCAAGCCCCATGTCAAAGAAAGAAAGAGAGAGAGAAAGAGAAAGAAAGAGAGAGGGGCAAGGAAGGAAGGAAAGAAGGAAGGAAGGAAGGAAGGAAGGAAGAAAGGAAGGAAGGAAGGAAGGAAGGAAAAAGAAGAAAAAAGATGGAAAGAAAGAAAAGAAAAGAAGAAAGGAAATCTCAGGGTCAGCCAGGGGGCAGTGAGCCCAAGTCTGCACAGCAGGCCGTGCATCTCAGCTCTATGCTGAGAAGCAGATTCCTTACTTCTCTGGGTTCAGTCTCTAGACAAAGGAATGGCTG
The DNA here is from genome assembly GCF_000151885.1 of Dipodomys ordii. Lineage (NCBI taxonomy): Eukaryota > Metazoa > Chordata > Mammalia > Rodentia > Heteromyidae > Dipodomys > Dipodomys ordii. The sequence goes on along the minus strand of NW_012267322.1, from coordinate 2,443,414 downwards.
CCCACGGTACCCACACTCCAGGGCTTCATACAGAGGCTGGCACACAAGCAGTGTGACCAGTGAGGGCCATGTCAGTTGGCTCCAAACACCCTGAGAAATCTTAATGGGAAAAGGACACACTTCAAGGGCCATGAGTCGCAGTGTTACTTCCTGTCAGACCCCAAAGCTGATCTTCTCCTCCTTCACTCCCTACCAGAAATCTGGCTGGGGAGCGGTCAGGGGTGGGATGCGGAAGGGACTGCGCCTCTCTGGGCTCAGGGGAGTCTAGATGTTTCAGAAGCAGCAGCCTCCCTGCAGCCCAGGCCTGTGTGAGACTGGTACCTGCAGTGACTTCACAGGGCTCATCCTTCCCTTCTGCCAGACCCCGGGAGAGGGTGGGAGGCCTGGGCAGGTGGGGCAGGCAGGGAAGGCAGAACACGATCCTCATAATTAGGAAGAGGTAGAGCCAGGGTGGCTGCTCCAGAAGTGGGGAGAACTGAGGCCAGAAGACAAAGACCACAGCTCCCAGGGACAAAACCTAGGCCCCAAGAGCAGGGGACATGCCTGTGGATAGCACTTCCCCATAGCTCCAACCAGAAAAACGCACACTGACCCCAGGCCCCAAGTGGGGGCCAGGAAATATGCCACAAATCAGGGGTGACTTCAGCAGAGGTCTCCCTGTGCCTCCCTTTTCCTTAGGCACAGAGGCAGGGAAGTCCTTCAAGAGGAGCCAGAAAGCAGCAGCAGGAGCTCACAGCAAAGCCAAAGGCGGCTTTCCAGCAGCTGTCTCAGAAGCAGATGCAATTGAGCCCCCTTCTCTGGGTCAATAGGGTACCTATGGGGACAGCCCAGACCAGGCAGGTAGGATACCAGGTAGGTACCCGGTAGGAGGCCAGGGGAGCACTGGGTCTATCTGGCGACAAGTCCTAGGGATGGTCCAGGAACAGCCGTAGAGAAGCAAGGGGGAGGGGCAATTCTGGGCCTCAGAAGCCAGAAGAAGGGGTCATATCACCTGGGGAGTGTCATGGCCAACCACCTCATCTCCCAGGCCCAGCGTAGCTATCCCCAGCCTAGCCTGACCCCAGGGTCCAATTGAGTTTCTGTGCTCAGGAAATGCCTGAGAAGAGCAAGTGACTGCAAGAAAATATGGCCCCAGGTGTCCTAAGGGGAGAAAGACCATCTAGGATGGAGCTCCTGGTCCAGGCTCTCCTCCCACTGTCTAGTCTTTTCCGGAAAGGCTTCCTAGGGACAGCAGGGGATGACCAGCTGCAGCCAAGTGGGTCTGTGCCCAGTGTTGGGCAATGCTCAGCCATAATCAAGCAGTTATGAAACCAGTGGGCAGTGGCAAGTTGACTGGATGCTGTGACTAGCTGGGGGCTCCATGCTGCCCTCCTTGGCAGGACAGGGGGTCCCTGGAAGAAGAGGGGCTGATAGGCTGACCCCACCACCAGGTGGCAGGGGCTTCTGCCTTTGCTTCTCCAGAGCACCTCGTTTCAGATGCCTGGGAAGCATTGGACCCTCGTTAATCACCTGGCACTGGCTGTTTTATAGATTAGGAAACAGCAGCAGAAAGCTAAGGGATGCAGGCTAACAAGAGGCCTCTAGCCTGGCACTGCCCATCCTCATTTCCCAGGGTCCCCCAGGACTGTCATCTCCCAACCAAGGCCAAGCAGAGCCCTGCGGTAGTGACAATGACACACAGCCCGCACTGCCTCGCCAACCCTTCCGCCCACCTGATACACGGCATCAACGCAGCCCAGCGCACAGCTGTGAGATACAGTGGAATCCAGCTCTGCCTGGGGGTGTGGGCCAGGCCCCAGGCCTGCTGTGGCCTCATTCACAGCTCTGGGCTACACAGTCCAGTTTGGCCCAAGCAATGCTTCCCCCTTCTGCACCCGAGCCACACAGGGTGTGAGGTGGGTCTCTGCCTGCTGCCTGAAAGGCCCAGGCTAAGCCCTGCTCTGGTACCTGGGCAAAAGGAAAGGAAATGTGGCCAACCCTCAGCACAATGGATCTCAGCACAGGAGAGGATGAGGAGTAGAACCTGGGGACAGATTTGCCAGTGATTCAGGATGACCCCAAGCAATGCACAATGGCATGATCACCCACGGCCCTGTTCAAACAGAGCCTGGCCACACACCCAAGAAAGCCCCAGCCATGTGAGAGACCCTGCGCCACCACACAGGCCCAGAGATAGGGTCACATCAGGGAAGACCACCTCCCCTCACATAACCAGAGCCTGTTCTGAGCTCTGACCCACCAGCGTCACTGAAGGCAAGGCATGGCGTCCTGACCCCTCTGTTCCCAAACCCTGAGGCTCAGCACACTGTAGTGTGCACCCATGGCCTGGTGACCCAGGACAAAGCAGTGTCCCCATCCCCCCCCCGGGTCTTCACCTCTCCTGTTCACTGGGGGTGAGGGACACCTATCGCATCGAGGGAGAACAGAAAGGGATCAATCCAGCCATCACCAACCACAAAGAAGAGTGCAGGTCCCTGAGACCCTGCTCTTCCTTAAGAGAAACATCTTTGGCCCGTCATCCTACCCCCATCTCTCATGCCACGTGTTCACCGCCTACTTCATTCCCCCAAAGTCTGTCAGGGGAGCGCCGGGCCCCTCTCGGGGTGATGGTCCTACGGGCTGCCCGTCACCTTCACACTGGTGAGTCACTTCTTCCGACAAAACCCCACTTAAGACTCCGACTCCACAACACTCCCACTTCCCTGCCCAGACCACTGAGTCTGGAACAATCCCTCAGCCTCCCTCCCCATGCACGCCTAGAACCCAGAGCCACAGAAGAAAAATCAGAAGACCAAAGTTCACTAGAGATGGGAAGATACTTGCCATCCTCCTCACTGCGGTAAAGTGCTCCCTGTAGCCCCTCATTCTGCCCCTCCCTGCTCCTGCCCTGGGGCTCAGGTCTCCCCATCAGCCTCTGTCCAACAGCAGTGCACAAGCACCTTGATTTTAAATGCGTTCATCCACATACAGATAAGACCCCCCCTGCCCCCGACCCACCCATGCCCCAAGTGGAACACAGCCTCTGCTCTGGGACCCACATCTACCTGTGGCTCAGTGACCAGTCACACCAGTCTCGCAGGCAAAGCCAGCCCACACTGTGGCTTTTAGTCCTGTGGTTGAGGCCTGGCCTGGCCCCACAGCCAGGCTCACTGCCACCCTCCTGTAGTCCCTGCTCCTGAGCCCCAAGGCAGCATGGGGAAGAGGCACTTGCTCTACCCTGGGCTGAATGATAGCCCTCTGTCTCTTGGGCATGCGCCACGTCCAAGATTTTCCTTTCTTCTTTTTTAAAAATTGTTTTCTCTTACGTGAGGTAGTAGGCATGGAACCCAGGCCTCTATGTGTTCAGCAAATACTCTATCCCTAGTCACACCCCACTCTTCACTCTCGTAGGATTCTAATTTTTTAACGTATTATTGTTTTTCTTTTAGAAAATAAGTTTCCTCTCCAGTTTTGTTTTTTTTTTTTTACTTTCTGTTAGAAAAGCCTCACTTGTAAATGTAAAATTACAACCTTCAAAAGAAATGTGGTCATCTGAGCGTCTGTGGTTCCCAGAATGCTAAGAGAGCCACAGCGCGGCCGTGCTAACGGCACTTTGGCTGGCTGGCAAAGTTGGTGGCCAGTTGTCTCCATTCCCCAGACACCCAGCCGCCCCTCCCAACTGTCTGCCCTGGAGGAGATGGAGAGCCTCACTCCTCGCTCACCCTGCCTGTCCAGCCACAGCCAGGCCCACAGACAGAGTAGCTCCCTCTCTCCCACCCCACCGGGGTGCCGGGCCTGTCCCCTCAGGCGGAGGCCAAAGGGCCATGCCACTTCATCCCTGAGCCCCACTTTACCTGGCTCTCCTGGGCCTCACCGCAGCCGGATGGGGCTCAGTTCCTGTAGGGAGGTGGCTGGGCCTTGCCTGTCCGTCTGGAGGCGTCCAGTCTCACACATGTGCAGCTCCCTCCACTGGCTACCTAAGGAGCATGAGTCACCTCTGGGACCCACCACTTCCTGCTCCGGAGGCGGCAGGGCCAAGGCCCGGCCCTGCACTCTGCTCTGATCAGCTCCTGCTCCGCCGCACGCTCGCCTGGGCTATGCAAGGCCCCTCTCCCAGCCACGAGCCCTCCACGGGAGTGGGGGGAGCTGCCAGGCCAGGCTCCCAGCCCCAATGACTTCATGGAAATTTGAAGCTTGAGACTGGAACAATCTTGAAAAAAAATATAATAATAAAATATGAACCAAAAAACTCCATTAGAAGCCCCAAGACGGCTGCTCCAAGCAGGAGTAAATGCATCCTTAATAAGCAATTAGAGGCAGACAAGCTGGCACAGAGCCTCGTCCTGGCTGGGCCGCTCCCAGACAGGGCTCTTCACCTCCGTGGGACTCCCTGAACTACGCAGACAGTGAGGTGGCCCAGGATATGGCCTAAGACACCTTTCTCTACCTCCCATCTGCCCCTGGGGGGGGACAGGGCAGGGCGTGGCCCAGGCTCAGCCCTGGAGCTCCAATTTCAAACCACAGAGTTGAACCAAGGCACAGAAGCTCAGGACTCACCCCCCCCAACAGTGTGTGTGTGTGTGTGTGTGTGTGTGTGTGTGTGTGACAGTACTGGGGCTTGAACTCAAGGCTTGGGTGCCTGTCCCTGAGCTCTTATTTCACTCAAGGCTTATGCTGTACCACTCGAACCACAACTACACTTCCAGCTTTTTGATGGTTAAATTGATTCTGGTGCCCTACATCTTGTATATACATTTTTCTAATTTGGGGAGGGGAAGGGAAATAACAAAATGCTGAAATAAGGACACAGGTTGACCCATTGTAACAATGAGATGTACAAGACACTATGTTGAAAACAAACTTTACAACTTGGGGGGGCAGGGCGGCGGGAGGAAGAAGTTGGGGACGTGGGGAGGGAAGGGATGGTAGGGAAAAACAAAGGAGGGTGTAATAATGTTCGATAGGAAATGTACTCATTACCTTACTCATGTAACTGTAACCCCTCTGTACAATAAAAATATATATTTAAAAAAAAAGAGTCTTACAGAGTTCCTGGTCAGGCTGGCTTTGAATGATGATCCTCAGCTTTCAGCCTCCTGAGTAGCTAGGGTTACCCACGTGAGCCACCAGCTCCGCTTCTGTCTTCATGTCAGGCCTCCTAAGATCATAGGGAACTTAGGAGAGTGGGAAGGTCTGAAAAGCAGGGACCTCCTAAGACTGTGATGGGGGAGGGCGGGTGGAGGGGAGTCAGCCTGACCCAAGGGACACCCTCCCAGAGCATGACTGGGGACCCTGGCTTTATCTTCTTCTCTCTTGACACTCCGACTGCTATGTGAGCTCCTCAAAACAAGGGTGTGCCTCTCCCCACTTCAAAGCTGGTGTCAGCCATGCCTCTTCTGGGCCTCCTGCCCCCTGCTTCTCCTGCTACCACACCTCTGCTGCTCCCTCTTCACATGGGTGACCGTGATCAGCCTGTCCCCAGCAGTGGCAGCACAAACAGGCCAAGAGGAACTGAACACAAGATGCGATTTCAGAGACAGGCCCTGTAATAAGGGCTAGCCGCTGTCCTAACCGTGTGCCATCTGGTGGACAGAAGTAGGATCCACAGCCATAGGTTGTTCCAGAAACCCCATGAGGGATTCAGGTACCTAATGGGGAGCCTTTCAACAGACATCTCCAAGACCTGGGAGTTCCAAAGCAAGGCAGGAACAGGTATCACTGAGAGAAAACAAAAGCCGTGGACTAGAAGATATTCAATCACATCTAACTATCCTTTCCAGGATATATAAAGATCACCCACAAACCAATAAAAAAAAAAAGTGGCCTAGTTAAAGTGATAAGAGTTGCAGGCCATCCAGGGTAATTTAGTGACTCTTTGGTTGAAATTTTTCTTTTTAAAACTAGACAACATCCTTGCTACTTGGGAGGCTGAGAATAGGAGGATCATCATTGGAGGCTAGATTGAGCAGAAAGTCCACAAAATTCCATCTCGACATGAAGGTGCTAGGATGGTTGTTTGTGCCTGTCATCCCAACAATGACAAGCAGCCTCAAATACATGAATTCTGGTGCAGGCAAATGCCCCAACAGGAAATGAGACCCTCTCTCAAAAAATAACCATGGCAAAAAGGGACTAGAAAGCCTGTAAATCTAGCTACTCAGGAGGCTGAGATCTAGTTCAGAGCTAGCCCAGGCAGAAAAGTCCACATGAGACTCTTATCTCTAATTAACCACCAGAAACTAGAAATGGTGCTGTGGCTCAAAGTGGTAGAGTGCTAGCCCTGAGTGTAAACGCTCAGGGATAGTGACCAAGCCCTGAGTTCAAGCCCCCACAACTGACAAAAGAAAAAGAAAACAAGCAAATGAAAAAACCAATTAGAGGTAAGGCAGCCCCTGCCTGGTGAACATCAGGCCCTGAACTCAAACCCTTAGTTGCATAACAAATGTAAACAAAAAGTTAAGCAAAATATTTAAGTATTTCAACAAAGAGGATATGGAAGCAATTCATAAGTGGCTGGAAGAGTATTCAGCATCACTCTATAAGCCTATGCAAATGAAAACCACATTGAGCTGCCACCATACCACTCAGCTGAAACTAAAATGGAAGTATCAAGTGTTAGCTAGATGTGGGGTGACTCCAACTGTCACCTTCTGCAGCTACCTTGAGACACTGCTTGGTAGTGTGGATTCAAGCTACTAACATGCTTCTGCCCTGACTCAGTGAACCATGCTTAGGAATTTACCCAAAAGAAGTAAGTGACATATGCTCACAAGACTCACATCCAAACACTCAACTTACAATCATAAATGCCAAGCTGGAAACAACCCAGATGGGCCATAACAGGGAAATGGGTGAACAAACTTTCAGACTCATGAGGGAAAATTACTGAGCAGTGACAAAGGAGAGATGGTTGGTAACACACGGCCACCTGGAGGAACAGCTCAGGTATCAAACAGGGTAAGGATCCAGACGTGAAGAGCATCACCATTTCCATGGATACAAACCTCAGCAAAGAGAACCTCCATCACAGTGACAGAGAGTCAGACAGTAGCTATCTCTAGCTCTAGTGAGGCTGATTTGAAAGGGCACAAGGGACTTTCAGGGGAAGAAAGGTCCCACAGCTCAGCCTGGTGCTGGACAGCAGCATGTGCCAACAGGAACTCCATCAAGTGTCAGGCCGTTAGCAGTGTATAATTGCACATACCTTTGCTTTTCTCTTTCTTTATTTTTTTTTGGTCATGGAGCTTGAACTTAGAGCCTTAACATTGTCCCCTAGCTATTTTGCTCAAGGCTGGCTGTCTGCCACTTGAGCCACAAGTCCAATTTCAGCACTTTTTGTTGGTTAATTTGAGGTAAGAGTCTCTTGGATTTGCCTGCCATGGCTGGCTTTGTACTGCTGTCCTCAGATCTCAGCCTCCTGAGTAGCTAGGATTATAGGTGTGAGCACCAGCAACCAGCTCATACATCCTTTTCCAGTGGCATTGACTGATTCCCAGAGGCTCTCAGCTTACCACGGAGGGCTGGGTGCGGAGGATATAAAGACTCAGGAAACCAAACAGGCCTCACCTGAGCCTGTAGGTGAAGGGCCAGCCAGAATGCAGTAAGCCATGACTGAGACTGCAAGGATTCAGTGCTGGGGGCAGCAGTGAGCAGGGAACAGAGCAGGGGAGGGATGGTAGGGGGCAGGTTGAGTCCTGGTGCCTGGAAGTGCACTGGTGGAGGGCTGGGTAGCAGCAGCTGCCCCATGGGTGTTGCTGAAGGAGAACCTCAGGGAAACATGTGGGGGGTTTTAAGGGGGACACACCGAGGTCTGGGCATGAGAGGGGCAGCCCACTGCAGGAGGGAGCTGGGGTAGGCATTCAGGTCATGTGGCAGGGGCTGTGTCTGACAGCTGAAGTTCCTGCCATGGTTGGCAATGCTACCCACCCCCAGGTCTCTCCCTGGAAGACACAGTAGTCTGACTGCAGCCCAGTCCTGGCATGCTGGATACCCCTCATTCACTCTCCTGTGAGGCCCTCCTGCACAGAGATCAGCCTCTCGGGTTATGAGGAAAGGCCCGATTTCACCACACTCTGCAGAGAAGGAAACTGAGGCTCAGAGACACCCAGTCATCGGCAGCAAGGAAAGGCAGGATGGGAAATCAGACACATTGCTGCCTGACTCTGCAGCCGAACCCTCAGCCAGTCCCCCCCGCCACCTCCACCCCCCAGCCCTCCAGGGCATGAGAAAGGACCACCTTGGAATCGAATGCTCCCCACACTTCTATGGGGTCCCCAAGACTCTGAGCCTTCCCCTGAGTAGTGCAGCCTGGGCCTGAGCAGCAGAACACAGGGAAGACTATTTGCCTTTCCTGTCCCAGAAGCCACACATGTGCTGTCCCAAGGGCTGGGGACAGGGACTGGACCCAGACCTTGCCATATGAATCCTTGGGCCTCTTAAGACTCAAATGTGCCTGGCAGCCTCTATGGAAAAACGGGTCCAAGATGAGGCTAGCAGCAGAGGGCAGGCAGGACAGGCAGCGTCAGTCAGCCAAGCAATAACCCCCACCAAGCACTGAGCGCACAGCCTGGCCCCTTGACAAGTCTACCTGTGGAGGCCATAATACCCCAGAAAGGAAGCCCATGGTACCCTACACCCTTAAACTCAGCAGCTTCTGCAGGGTCTGAGTGAGGAGGGCAGCAACCATGTCAGATAAGGCTGGCCACGTGTACCACACAGCCCTGACCCCTAGACCATGAAAAGAGCTTGGTTTTTGGTCAGTCATGGAGCATGAACTTGGAGCCTCGGTGCTGTCCCTGAGCTCTTTTGCTCAAGGCTAGAGCTCTACCACTTTGACCACAGTGCTGCTTCTGGTTTTCTGGGTGATCAGTTGGAGACAAGAGTCTCACACACTTTCTTTCCTGCCTTTGAACGCTGATCCTCAGATCTCAGCCTCCTGAGTAGCTAGGATTAAAAGTGTGAGCTCTTAGAACCCAGCAAAAAGATCTTTTTAACTTCAGCCTTGTAAAGCCAACTGGGCCCGGCCATGGGACATTGGGGAGCCCTGTGTGAGTCAGGACACACCTTTCCACCTGTGTGGTGAGCAGCAAGAGAAAGGACTTAGCAGGACACAGCCAGAGAGGCCAGTCAAAAGTCAGTCTCAAGATCCCAAGCCCTAGGTCCTGGCTCAACTTCATGGCTGCCCTCCTCAAACAGCTCTATAGCTGATCTGGGCCTCCAGAGCAAGTCTGGCCCCTGTCCCAAGCAACCCAGTGTCTTCCCATCCTGCTCTCCCTGGATCCCGCTGGCCAGCTGTCCATCTCCTTTCTCAGCCATTGCTCCCACTCTCTACCTCCTGGACCAGGCTGAATTTTGACTGCTCCTGGATCAGGTGCAAAGGCCACCACTTCCAGAAAGCCTCTCCAGAGCCCCATTGCTGGAGTTTTGGCCAACAGTGCCTCTATATGGAAGGCCGATGGTGTTTACCTCTTTCTTTGGCAGCTGCTTTGCTTTCTGTAGGACTCAAGTGGCTCTGAGGCTTCTGTGGGCACTCTGTTTTCCCAGTGATGGGGAATGGGAGCAGAAGCGGTCAGCCTCCATGTGTCTGCCTTTGGGGGTCTACCTGGGAAGTCGAGCCCCTACTCTGTGTGCCCAGTGGAACCCTACCCAGGCCTTGGTGTGCCCCAAAGTCTATCCTTAGTTAGCCCCACTGGAAGAAGCCCAGGGCCACATCGCCCAGGAGCTGAGGACCTGAGGCCTCCTGCAGGGCCAGCCTCCTCACACACCTCAACCACAGCAGAGCCTCAAGCCCGACCCACCCAGCCAAGCCGGACTTCCTGACCCCAAGACATCCAGTAGTAAGTGGAGTCATTCATTAATGCAGCAAGATCACAAAGCAACTGTGATAGGACAGGGGGTGGGAATAATGCCTGAAAACGAAGCACAGATAGACAGATGGCACACAAGTAGCCTTCGGATCCCACTTGAACCCCTGGATCCAGCCAGGCCTGAATCCATACCAAAACTGCCCTTAGACTTTTATTCAGAGCAAACATTAGGAGCTCATTTCTCCTGCTGGATCAGAGCTGATGGCCTTTAAAGAGTTTTTAAAATACTGGACTGTCATCCCTTCCTCCCAAAGCAGGTTTACCTACTTATCAGGGGCCCAGAGTTCTGTCTCACCCTGGTCCATTGTGACTATGAGTCAGAGGTGGTCCTTGGGGTCGGTTAGGGTAAACCCCAAAACTTTTCCAAATGCACCCGCACACTAATCAAACAGCCTGTGCCTTGTCATAGCCACAGCCCCCAGGGGACATGTAGACAGCTGCTGCTGGGCCGGGGCCTCCTGCTAGACTCCAAAGATGAAGCTTCCGCCATGTGGGTGGAGCAGCCTGCCCAGGGGCCTCAGGCTGGCTCTGTGACCTCAGGACCCTCGTTTCTGCCAGGCCTGGGAGACGGGGCTTCAGAGAAGGAAAGGGACAGCCGTGGCCACGGGCTGTTGAGCAAGAACAGAGAATCTGAAAAGCACAGATGTGAAAGCAAGCACCCTGCCAGCCCAAAGGGCCGATTGCCTTTGAAAAGCTTGGCAGCTGGGTTCACCAGCCGCCTGTCCTTCCCTGCACCCGGCCAGGGTGACCCAAAGAAGGGCAGAGCGGAAGACCACACCCTTGCAGCTGACCCTGAAGTGAGGAGCACAACGCAGGGCCTGCGTGTGAAGCTGGGGGCAGCTTCCTGGCCTGCGTGAGACCCTGGGCTCACCCCTAACACACACACACACACACACACACACACACACACACACCAGTCAGGTGCCAATGGCTCACTCCTGTAATCCTAGCTCCTTAGGAGCTTGAGAATGGTCAAATCAAGGTTCAAAGCCAGCCCTGGAAGAAATTTGCAAGACTTTTCTTTTACAGTCACAACTTTACTTTTACTTTTTTCTTTTTTTTCTTAATTGTCAAGGTGATGTACAGAGAGATATCAGTTACATAAGTAAGGTAATGAGTATAGTTATTTTGGACAACGTCACCCATTCCTTTGCTCTCTAACTTTATTATATTTTAAAATCCCAAAGTGGTGAAACACAGAGCTTTTCAAACACCTAAGGGCTTTTTAACTGGGCACAGGATCTTCATACAAACAATTTGAAAGAAGACCAAGCTCCAAAATCATGTTTTACATCGCTCAAGGAACAGCATGGATGAAGGAATGCTTTACACCATGTCATCTGCATTTGACATTTGTGTGTAAAGTACACTTGGTTTTCTAAAAAAGAAGAGAAAGCAAGCAAGCAAGCCAGACACTGATGGCTCATGTTTATAATCCCAGCTATTCAGGAGGCTGAGATCTGAGGACCACAGTTAAAAGGCAGCCCTGGCAGAAAAGTCCATGAAACTCTAAGCTCCAATTAACTACCAGAAAAAACTGGAAGTGGCGCTGTGCTCAAGTGGTAGAGTGCTAGCCTTGACTGAAAGAACCCAGGTTCTGAATTCAAGCCTCAACTCAAGGTGGAAGGAAGGAAGGAAGGAAGGGAGGGAGGGAGGGAGGGAAGGAGGGAGAGAGTGAGAGAAAGGAAAGGAAAGGAAAGGAAAGAAATAAGGAAAGAAGGAAGGAAGGGGCAAGGAACTTATTGATATTTATAACAAAGGACAATATTATTAGCACCACCCTCACTACATATGAATGTTATACCAGAAGGTACACAATGCAACAAGTAATAACAAAATAATGAGGTGCATGTTTTTCTTCCAAAGCTTAGCAGCACACATGACACAGAACCAAGATCTTCTCTGTATGGAAACCAATCTACCATCTCCGAGCCCCTGAAGAACCAGCTGAGAGCTGGCAAATGATATGGATGTATTTCACAGAAGAAAATCCTGGAGGGGCTGGGAAGGTGGCTCAGTGGTAGAGCGCTTGCCTTGCATGCCTGAGGCCCTGGGTTCGATTCCTCAACACCACATAAGCAAAAAGAAAAAAGCCGGAAGTAGTGCTGTGGCTCTAGTGGTAGAGCGCTAGCCTTGAGCTGAAGAGCTGAGGGACAGCGCTCAGACCCAGAGTTCAGGCCCCACGACCGGACCCCCCCCCAAAAAAAAGGAAAATCCTGGAGCTGAAGTGTAGCTCAGCATTACCTTTGTAGCAGGGCTAAGGACCATTTTAAATTCCAAAAGAAAAGACTGTGTGCATAGTTCAGATATAGAATAAAATTTAAACACAAAATGATACTCATAAGAAGAATAAATACATCGAATACAATAGGTATCTCAACTCATTTTTAACCTGTGGCTGCATGCACTAGTACACACCCGTCATCCTGGTTTCCTGAGAAGCTGAGATTGGGAGGAACACTTTCTATCGCTGCACCCTGCTTCCCCCCATTAAGATAAGTTTCAAGTCCATGGGACTCCATCTCAACAAGGGAAGCTGGGCATAGCAGCATACACCTGTCATGCCCATAATGACAGAGTTAAAATAGACAGATCCTGGTCCAGGCACACACCCATGAAAGAAGTAAGATTCTGTCCCAAAAGTAACCAGCCAAAAGTGGAGCCATAGACATGACTTAGTGATAGAGCACCAGACTAACAAGTGGAAAGCCCTGAGTTTAAACCCCTGTACTGAACTACTGAAGAATACCTGTTGTTACTTTTGAGACAGGGTTTATGTAACTGAGGCTAGCCTCAAAAAGTTATCCTTTTTGCTTCAGCCTCCTAAGTGCTAGGGTCACAGGTAGGGACCACTGGTATTGGGAATATTTGAAATTTACTCTTAGCACCTTGGAAATAGGTCACCACGCTGTACCTTAGCTCTCCACACTGACCGATTCCTGTTAAGGAAACTTTGTAACCTCACCTGCAGCCCCAATAGACCAGCCTCTGCTCTCCACACCCTGCCCCTGATTCTTGGATCCATGGTCTTACATCCCACATAAGGGTAAGATTGTGCGGCATTTGTCAAAAAGAAAATCCATGTTGTTGTGACTGATAGAATGTCCTATTTTTTTATGTTTCAGATATAGGGCTTGAGTTCTGGGCCTGGGTGCTGTCCCTGAGCTTTGTTGCTCAAGGCTAGCACTTTGAGCCATGACACCACTTCTGCTTTTCTGGGTGTTAATTGGAGATATGAGTCTCATGGACTTTCCTGCCCATGCTGGCTTTGAATCAGGATCCTCAGATCTCAGCCTCCTGAGTAGCTAGGATGTCAGGTGTGAGCCACCAGTACCTGGCTCCTAATTATTTCCTTATTTATTTTGTGGTACTGGAGTTTAAACTTAGGGCCTTTTACTTGCTAGGCTAGTGCTCTAATACTTGAACCATACTCCCAGCTCTTTTTGCTTTAGTTTCCATCTTTTTGCCTCAAACTGGATTTAGGCTGAGATTTCCCTACCTCTACCTCTCACTTTGCTGGAGATTACAGGTGTGAAACACCGTATCTGGCTTCAGATAGGTTCTCATGAGCTACCATACATACCTGGCCGAATGCCTTTGTTTTTAAAGGCTAAATAGTAGTCTATTCTATATGTTTATATTCTTTATAAAGTGCAGCAGGTGAATTCCTGCTATTGTGAACAGCGTAGCCATGAATATGGGTACAGATGTCTCTGGAATTTACTGGCTTCAGATCTTTGGATATTTACCCAGAAGAGATACTGCTAGGTTACGTGGTAGTTCTGTGCTTCTTGGAGACCCCTGTGCTCAGGTTTCAGTAATGGCTGCAGTAATTACCCTCCATGGAGCTGTATAGGCTTCCTTTCCTCTACTTGCCTTCCTTCTCACTGTTTACAGCCATCATGACAGGTGCGAGGCAACATCTCTCATTTGCTTTTCTCTGATGACTAGTGATGGTGAGCACTTGCTTCCAGCTGCTGGACATGTGTGTGTCTCCTTTTGAGACATGTCTGGGTGAGTCTGTTGCCTATTTATTTTTCCAGTCCTGAGGCTTGAACTTAGGGCCTGCAAACCATCCCTCCGCTTTTGTTTTTCCACAAGGCTAGCACTCTACCACTTAAGCCACAGCTGCACTTTCAGCTTTTAGTGGTTAATTGAAGATAAGAGTCTCACCGAATTTCCTGCCCAAGCTGGTTTTGTACCACAGTCCTCAGATCTCAGCTTCCTGAGTACCTAAGATTACAGGCATGAACCATCACTACCTGTCTGTTGCCCACTTTTTAAATCAGGTGATCTGTTTAGCTAGCTCTTGAACTGGCCAGTTCCCTGTATATTTTGGATATTAACCTCTTATCAGATGTTTGCCTTGCAAATATTTTCTAACTCATACTCATAGGTTGGCTATTCACTCCATCATGACTTCCTTCTCTGTGTAGACGCTTCTGTGTGTGATGTAATCCTGTTTGTCTGTTCTTGCTTCTTGCTTTCATTGCCTGAGTGTTCGAATGAAATACACCACACACACACACACACACACACACACACACACACACACAAAATAGGCCAATGTCATTTTCTTCTAGTAGAGTCTTTATAAGAGTCTTCAGAGTCTTCAATCCATTTGTGTTGAGCACTGCATAAAGTGGAAGATGAGTTCAGTTCATTTTTCTGTGGTGGGTTCTAGCTTTCCCAGCACCATTTTGAGAGACCATCTTTTCTCCATTGTGTGTATAGCACCAGGTTGGATCAATCATGAGTGTGTGGACACCGTGGGGGGTCTCTATCCTGCTCCACCTGCCAAGGTGCCCATCATCATGCTAGTACCATGCTGTCTGGAGATCAAGCCCTGTAATATCTCCAGCTCTGTTCTCTTTGTTTGAGATGGCTTTGACTATTCTTGATCTCTGGTAATTTTACATTAATTTTAGGATTGTTTTCATCTACTTGTGTGGAAAATGGCATCAGGATTTATCTAGTGAGGATTGAACTACGTCTATCCATTGTACTGGGTCACAGGGACATTGGAACAATACTGTTTCCTCTAATCCAGGCTACAGGATGTCTTTAGTTTCTCTCATCAGTGCTTTATGATTCTCAATGTACAGTTCATCTTCATGTGTAAATGTGTTCCTGAGTATTTCCTTTTTCTTTTGCATGTATGTATGCGTGTGTGTACACACATGTGTGCTATTACTGGGACCTGAACTCAGGGGCTTCATGTTCTTGCTTAGCTTCAGCATCCTGAGTAGCTAGGATTATAAGCATGAGTCACCAGCACCTGGCATTTTCTTGGTTTTGATGCTATCATAAATGGAACTTTTTTTTTTGCCAGTCCTTGGGCTTGAACTCAAGGCCTGGGCACTGTCTCTGAGCTTCTTTTGCTCAAGGCTAGTTAGTACTCTACCACTTGAGTCACCATACCACTTCTGGCTTTTTCTGTTTATGTGGTACTGAGGAATCAAACCCATGGCTTCATAAGCACTCTACTACTAAACCATATTCCCAGCCCATAAATGGAACTTTTTTTTTTTTTTTACTTTTTGCCAGTCCTGGGGCTTGAACTCAAAGTCTGGGTGCTGTCCCTGAGCTTTTGTGCTCAAGGCTAGTGCTCTACCACTTTGAACCACACAGCTCCATTTCTGGCTGTGCATGTACGTGTTTGCATATTTGGGGGGGGAGGGGAGATTATTGTCTATAAGAATCTCACAGATTTTCCTGCCTGGGCTGGCTTTAATCCCCGATCCTCAGATCTTAGCCTCCTAAATAGCTGGGGTTATAGAAATGAGCCACTGGGGTCATTTCTTTTTTGGAATGTTCACTGTTGTTAGTTATGGAGTCACTACTGTTAACGGGCGGCTGGGATCTACACTGTATTTGCTGGTCATGTGTGTGCTTCTCAGCCCCTGTCTTCTTGTGATTCAGGCTGCCTGGGGAGGGGGGGTGGCCACGGGGCAGAGAGGATTGGTGGCTGGGGCCGTGGCATGGTGGAGGCTGGGATGAATATGGAGTGACATACATGCCACAATCTTCTATATATGTGCAAGCAGGTCGAGTGAAGATAGCATTACTAGGCCCACACCCCCACTGCAGAGGGGCAGGGGTAAGCATCCTATGGCCTCACAACCTCAGGCCCAGCTGAAGGGAGAAATAAGCAGAGGCTCTCCCTGTGGTCCAAGATGACCCTTCCTCTGGAAGCACAGCAGGCTACAGGGCTTTCCCCACTGGCTCCAGCCTCCCCAGCCCAGGCTTACAGGCTGCCAGAGCCAGGCTGGTGGCATCTCAACACCACTCCAGGCAGAGCCCCTCCCTGTCTCTTCCCCTGACCACAAATGAGTTTACCATGGAGCACAAAGCTCTCAGTGCCTGGGACCTCCATACCCCCAGACAAGGCCTACCACAAACCTGAATCCAGTCTGCCAGAGCCAGGAAGACCGAGACCCAGTTTATATTGCCCTGAAAACAAAGAGATTCCCCAATGTACATCAGGACCTAGCCAGTGCTCTGACTGCAGAAGTCCTAGGATAACATATGTCCAGCTAGCAGGGACAGAGAAAAATTGAGTCTCCCTCGTGTCCCCAAGCCCAGCTCCACACAAATTCCTGGACAAGCAGAAAGTTAGCATGCACACTCTTTGCTTTTCCTGTCTGCCTTTTTTTTTTTTTTTGCTTTGTTTTGTTTAAAGTGAGCTGAATCTACACCAATCTGATCTTGGTTACTTCACCAAGACCAGATTCTAAATAGGGTTTTTTCCCCAACTTCTTCTATTTTTTTTTCTGAATCCATTTCCATAATCAAATGTGAGTTATTTCTGTAATTAAAATGATATACCAGGACAGAAAATCCAGGCTGGGGCCTAGCTATGAGTTCCTCCTCATGGGCTCAGCCAGCCTGAACCCTTCTCTAGAGCCAAATACACATTTCTAACTATGGACACAGATAACAGGGAATAAATATGCCAGGACTCAGCAGGAGGAGACTCCAAGGGCCAGCCTCCTCACTGTCATTGTGTGTGTGTCCTGGGGCTGGAACTCGGGAACTCAGAGCTTTCTTTGTTTCTTTCTTTCTTTGCTTGTTTGCTTGCTTGCTTCTTGCTTGCTTGCTTGCCTGCTTTGTCAAGGCTAGCATTCTACCACTTGAGCCACAGCTTCACTTCCAGCTTTTTTGGTGGTTAACTGTACTTGAGTCTCACAAACTTTCCTACTCAGGCTGGCCTCAAACGGGATTCTCAGATCTCAGCCTCCTGAGGACCTAGGATTACAGGCATAAATCACCAGCACCCAAATTTTTGGTCATTTAATTGGAAATAAGGATCTCATTGACTTTTCCATCCAGGCTGGCTTTGAACTGCTATCCTCAGAGCTCAGCCTCCAGAGTAGCTAGGATTACAGGCATGAGCTACCTGCCAAGCTTCTCTTCCTCCTCCCTGGCCCCAGCCCCCTTTCCTCACAACAGGTGTTGGAAATGAGTGGACCAGAGGAAGAACGGTGGGGAGAGAGGAGCCCCAGCTGCAGGACCCAGCATTCATATTCCATAGACACACGGCCCTCCCTCCCCTACCAGCTCTCCATACTTGGAACAGAGCCTACTACCCACACCTGCAGAGGCTGGGCCATCAGGACCTGACTCTTCCTCTCAAAATAGCAGTCCACAAGTGGCCAAAAGGTGACTGTGCCAGGGACAGAGTTTGAAGTTCTAAGACATGGCCCATAGCCGTGTCTACCTGGGCTGAACAGCCAGAGCTCTAAAAGAGGACCCAGAGGGAAAAAGACACAGATGCCCAGATAGGAAGAAGGCTCAGCAGAGCAAGGGCAGGGGACTTTCTGGTGCTGTCTTTACGGGAGAGGATCCTCAGTCTGCAAGGTCTGGGAGGAAGAAGAGTGGCCTGCGGGGTAAGCCTCCAAACTCAACCTCCTCCGTGGGGTCCCTGGTCACTACCAGTCATTCACTGTCTTCAGAGCCAGACCCCCACTAACAATTCCAGACCTGGAAGCTTTAGCTAAATAGAAATATTTGGACAGGGAAGTCCAGGCAAGCCCCACCAGATGGCTTTCCAACAGCTGGCCATGGAGCTCAGCAGAAGGGGGGGTCTGCCAACACAGCTGCACAAGTGACCCTTCGGGCACCTGTTGCCTGTGCCCCCGGCCTTCCTGTTGGGATCCGAGGCTAACTTGTCCAGAGATGACTCCCAGTCCTGCCACCTTGCCCTCTGAGGGCTGGCAATGACATGTTCGGGTGGCATCAGCGCCAGACCCCACCAGCAGACCGAGTCCAGTGAGACTGTCCCTAACTCATCAGGGCAAACACAAGAGGGATGGAGGGTTGCTCCTCTTCCTCCTTGCACACATTTTAGTCAGATTTTTATTTGGGTGGAGGGGGGACGTCGATCTGGTTTGGGCCGTTCTGACATTTGAACTCAAGACTTGTGCTTGATAGGCAGGCGCTTTAACCCATGAGCCATGCCCCAGCTCACTGTAGACATTTTGAAAACAGCAGAAATAAACCAGAAGGTAAAACCAGCCAACTCTGCAAAGAATCTCGATAAAGCACCCCTCCCTCCTCGCAAGCACACGCTGAACCTGGGCTCCGGAAGCGGGAGCAGGCCTCACCCCTGCCAGCCCTGCGGGTCCATCTCAGGCTCCCTTGCCGAATTCAGACCCCCCCCCATGCCCAGATAAGAGAAAGGGGGTCCCAGGCCTTCCAAGGGAGGACCTGCGGGCAGCTGCCCGCTTAGCTGGGCGTGCAGATGTAATCTGGGAGTGGGCTGGTCCCCAGTTCCTGCAACAGCCTTCTGGGAAGCCTCCAGCAGGACCTGGGGGAGGGGGGTGTCGCTGGGAAGCCTTGGCCTGGGGGAGGATGGGCGGGAGGCTGGGGGTCCCCTGTGTCCCCGGTGAAGGCAGCCTGGGCAAGGACCCTGCTTCCCCCCCAGGTGCGTCCCCTGTGCCCCTGCTCTGCCCACCAGCGGCCCGACCCCGCGGGGCGGGAAGGCCTGGCGCGCACCGCTGAGTCCTCGGCCCGGGATGGGGCCCGGGATGGGGCAGACAGACCCCGAGGATCCCCGCGCCGCCCCACCCCGGGGCTGATGCTTTCCAGCAAACTCCAGCACCTGCCTCTGCTCCGATCGCAGCGTTGTTTCTGGAAGAGTGCACAGCCGGCTCCCGAGACGCAGCTGTAGATCCTTGGCGCCACTCAGGCCTTGAGCGCCCACGGTGGCCCCGGTGTCGCCCACCCACATCCTGGCGTCGCGCTGCCCTGCTCCCCGCCGGGGCCAGCGGGACAAGGCCTGCCTAAGAGAGCAGCCCCATGGTCACCCCGTTGGCCCAGTTTGGGGGGACGGGGGGCGGGGGGGACCTTTCCCTCTCCAAGGCACCGGTTGGGCGAGCTCGGAGGCATTGTCCAAGAATCAGGCCACACAGCCTAGCAGGCGTTCCAACCAGGGCCGAGCTCCCCACCGCACCCCCCACCCCCGCAGCCATGGCTTCTCACTTTGCTGGGAAGGTCTTGGAAGCTGGCACCCCACCTATCTTGAGAATGATTCAGCCGCCTCCCTCATGGACCTGGAGCCTGTCAGGGCCGCCTCGGAACCAGCTGCAGGGTGCAAGCCCGAGTCTGCGGCCCGCACCCCTACTGCCAGCCGCCCCAGCCTCAGGGCGGTGAGCAGGGTTGGGCTCTCGGGCCGGGCTGCTCCTCTACCTGCCTTATCATGGCAGCACCCCACAGACACCATCTGAGACACCTTGTCCAGGAGATGGATTCCCGGTAATAGGGGCCAGGTGGTGATTCTCCTCAGCACTAAATCCTTTTTTCCCTTGTTGCTATCAGCTATGGCGGGCAGGGGGAATGTCGCTGTTAGACGTCCGCACTGTTTACACTGTATGCCAGTCAATTTCACCCCCTCTGGCCTGCTCCCGACAGCCTTCCCTCTAAGTAAAGCATCCTCAACACAAATTCTGAGTGGAGCCCACTCAGCCCTGCAGCCCCACCCCATCAACAGAACCCGGGGTTCAGGGAACCCAAAAGGCAGAGAGCCCACCCATGATCCAAGGCCTTCAAGAGATCCAAGGCCTCCAGAGAAGGTAGCATGTTCTCCATCTCTGGGTGGACAGCCTTTGGCCCTTTGGGAGGTTGGAGGAGTAAGGTCACTGCTGTGACTTCCCTTTGTCACCCAGGGTCTTCAGGCAGATCTGTGACCAACCTAACAGCAGACAGGAAGACAGCTGGAGAAAGCGAGGGAAATCTGGATCATTACACCGTTCCCGCCAATGGCCAGGCCAAGCTGTCTCCATCCCCATGCTCAACCTGTGGCCACATACAGCTGCTCACAGGACAGAGCTTTAGACTCAGATAGGCAGGAGGGCAGACCAGGCCTCCTAATGTCTGCCCAGGTCCCAGGGTGCTGCTGCTGGTCTGAGACCAGGCTAGGTACAGGCTCTGAGGCCCGTGTCTCCTAGTAAGGCTAAAGTCTCAACATTCAGACTCTTGAGTATGAGAACTTATTTGTTTGTTTCATTTTTTTGGGGTCCGGTCGTGGGGCCTGAACTCTGGGCCTGGAAGCTGTCCCTCAGCTCTTCAGCTCAAGGCTAGCGCTCTACCACTTGAGCTACAGCTCCACTTCCCTCTTTTTTCTTTTTTCTTATGTGATGCTGCGGAATCGAGCCCAGGGCCTCATGCATGCAAGGCAAGCACTCTACCACTAAGCCACCTTCCCAGCCCACCACTTCATATCTTTAGTTTTTTTTTGCCTGTCGTGGGGCCTGAACTCTAGGCCTGGGCGCTGTCCCTCAGCTCTTCAGCTCTTCAGCTCAGGACTAGTACTCTATCATTTAAGCCACAGCGCCACTTCAGACTTTTTTCTGTTTATGTGGTGCTGAGGAATCGAGCCCAGGGCCTCATGCATGCAAAGCAAGCACTCTACCACCAAGCCACCTTCCCACCCCCATATTTTTATTTAAAAAACAACAACAACTACCAATTGTGTTAAAAATGAACTATCCAGCTTATGAGTAGGATGGGAGGGAAAAACAGAGCAAGGGAAGGGGTGACCTTGTCCAAAAAGAAATATACTCATTACCTGACTTAGGTAATTGTAACTCCTCTGTACATCACCTTTCAGATAACAATAAAAATCATTTTAAAGGTTTAAAAATTACAAATTATCAGGCACTGGTAGCTCATATCTATAATCCCAGCTACACAAGAGGCGGAGATCCAGAGGATCGTTGTTCAAAACCAGTGGCTCACGCCTGTCATCCTAGCTACTCAGGAGGCCCAGATCTGAGGATCACAGTTCAAAGCCAGCCTGGGAAAGGAAAGTCTGTGAAACTCTTATCTCCAATAAACTACTAAAAAACTGGAAGTGATGCTGTGGCTCAAATGGTGGAGCGCTAGCCTTGAGCTGAAGAGATGAGGGACAGTGCCCAGGCCCAGAGTAGATGGAGGAGCCTGGATGGGAAAGTGAACCCTCAAGAAGAGCTATAGCTTCAAGTTGAGTGGCTGCTCCCCAAAACTCACCCCACATGTGCTGTTGATATTCTTCAGAACATGTGTTAGAAGAGCCTTGTGTGTACCATGGGAGGTGGAGAAGCTCACCATTTGTTGTCTGTGCCCATGTCTTTGGTGGAAAGCAGTTGGGGGACCTGGGTAAATTTTCAGGGAGATTTTAAACCCTACTCAGGAGCCAGGTGCCAGTGGCTCATGCCTGTAATCCTGGCTGTTCATGAGGCTGGGATCTGAGGATCATAGTTTGAAGATAGCACAGGCAGGAAAGTCCATGAGACTTATCTCCAATTAACCAACAGAAAGCCAAAATGGAGCTGTGGCTCAAGTGGTAGAATGCTTGAGTGAAAAAGCTAAGGGACAGTGCCCAGGCCCTGAGTTCAAATTCTAATACTGGTGCGTGCATGCACATGCACACACACACATATGTGGTAATAGAGGGTTGGTTTTGTTTTTTAAAAGAGATATAGAGGTACCTCTCCAAAAACAGAAATCCACCCAACTTGGAAACTGCTTCTTCAGGAGAAGGGGAAGCAGATAGGGCAGTTAGGGCAGAGTAGAGAGGAGGGAGGTCACCTTTAGGACTCTGGCTTTATTTAAACTGTGTGTGTGTGTGTGTGTGTGTGTGTGTGTGTGTGCGCGCGCACCAGTACTGGAGCTTGAACTCAGGCTATAAGCTTTGTACCTTAGTTTTTTCACTCCAGGCTGACACTTCACACTTGAACCACAGTTCTACTTCTGGCTTTTTGGTGGTTCATCTTGTGTAGCTGGGATTATAAGTGTGAACCACTGGCACCCAGCTGACTTTACATTTTTGACAGAACTGATGTCCTGCTCCCGCTTCTTCCTTCATAGGACCCAGCCCAGCTCCCCCAGCACCCTCCAGCTCTCCCTGGCCTCCCCTGTCCAGGTTTTTCTGGTGTGGACTGCCTTGTTTCCCTCTTACCTGCCTTCTTCCTGTGGAGATGCAGTGGAGAGTCAGCACCTGGAAGCACTCTTTCCTGAGCTGGATTTTAAGGGAAAAAAATGCCTGATGACGAAGTGCTCCAGCAACCCACATCTAGAGCCGCCACCAAGGAAGCTAAGTGCTGAAGCAGTTTGCAGCTTAAATTGAGCAAGAACTCTCTGGAAAATTGACGCCCTACTTAAGCAGGCCACTTTATACTTTTAATAAGCCTCTCTTTTCCTTTTAATGTTGGCATTAAACATTAAGACATCTGTGTATTCCCAGCTGTGTTTGGGTAGTTCCTCTTTAGTAACACAATTTTAATTTAACTTTCAAATAGGAGTTGGCTATTTGCTTTACACATACACTGGGACTGGTACAAATTTATAAATTGTCAATTTATAGTAAATTTTTTTTTGAGACAGGGTCTTTTTGGCCAGGCTGGCCTCTAACTTGTGATTATCCTGCCTCAACCTCCCAGGTTGTACCACAGCCTGGTAAAATCTTAAGAGAAAGCCCACACTCTCCCCCACTAACACATACACACACAGACACAGACACAGACACAGACACACACACACACACACACACACACAGAGGCTATTTCTCATTATAGACTGATTATCTCCAATTGCTAGTTTGAGTTTCAAATGGTTTTGAGACAAGAATATAAAAGTGTTCCAAGTTTAAAAGTCAAAGTTGCATTCCTAAGCTAAGCTGATAAACCTAGACCATCTCAAAGCAGACTTCTGAAGGCCAGGGAATAGAAATTACAGCAGGAGTTCAACAGCCCCATAATTGGAACCTAAGAATGTGATTTCAAGGGGGGAAAAGAAAGCCTGAACACCACTGTGTCTCAGCATTAGAGATTACAGCTGGCCTTCACTGTTTCCAAGATTTTCCCCAATAAAAGCTAAGGCAGTTTTCTGGGTCTCTACCCCAAATACTTGAATTCTTTTTCTAGCCTAAGCTCAGTCCCTCCCTTACTGCATTTTAAGGGAGAGGATTTACCTCATAAGGACTTTTTAGTTCCTGTAGCTACAGATAACTGGAGTATGACTGGTAGAGGATGGCCAGGCCATCTCATTTTCTTCTACCAATGTTGCCAAGAGCAAGGTTTTCTATAAAGTGGATGAAAAACGTCAAAAAAGTAACAAGGCCCTGTTTCAAATGTGCATGTTGCAATCAGATGCTGGTAGATCACAACTGTAATCCTCGTTACTCAGGAGGCTGAGATCTGAGGATCCTGGTTTAAAGCCAGCCAGGGCAGGAAAATCCATGAGACTTTTTAAAAAATTAACGCCATCAATTTATTGAATACATTAATCAAATTACTACTTGCCAAGACTAATTAATCACAAAAAGAAACCAAAAGTGGAGTTGTGGCTCAAGTCATTTGAGCACTAGCCTTGAGCAAAATAGCTCAATATGTCAGTGTCCAGGCCCTGAGTTCAAGCCCAAGTATTGGCTCAGGCATGTGTGCATGTACACACACACACACACACACACACACACACACACACACACACAAGCCATGATGCATTTTTAACATTTAGCTCCCGACCAAAAAAAAATCAAAAAACACTTCTCAAAGCAGTTTATGAAAAATCACAGAAAATGAAGTTTTTTTTTCTCAGTAATCAGTGTTCAGAAGCAATCCCTGTTCAAAGCTAAGTTTAAAAGTGAGAGGCAGCCTCTTGTACATCATCTTTACAATATAATAAAATTCAGAGAGAGAGAGAGAGAGAGAGGGGGGGGGGAGAGAGAGAGAGTGAGTTCAGAATCAGGGATGCTAACATGTTACCATGACAAACATTGCATCAAGTGGGCCTGACGGGACACAGATCTGTACCACACTGCTGAGAAAAGCTCTGTGATGCCGGAGTGTCAGAACACTGTCACATCCCGTTTAGGTCAGGAGTAAAGATGCCCTTAAGTTTTACTTGTATTTGTGTAAATGCACAGAAAAAAATCTTGAATACACATTCCAAAATATTGGAACAACTCTGAGGAATCAAGTGGGACTAGGGAATTAAAGGCCAATAGATCCTTTATTTGGATATTTACCCATTTACTGGTATTTCTTTGCAATGGAACCGATGTTCACAGAGGGATTAAATATCTATGTCTAGTAACAGACAAAATGATCCTACATATTAGTTTAGTGTCATTTACCATGCATGACACTTCTGGGATGCTATTGAATTACTGTTTTTGCCTTTTTAGGAATCTCTTCCAGATGATATTTAACAAGTGAGCAAGAGCCAGATGCCAGTGGCTCATGCCTGTAATCTTATTTACACACAAGACTAAGATCTGAGGATTGCCTTTCAAAGCTAGGCCGGGCAGAAAAGTCCATGAGACTCTTATCTCCAATTAACCACCAGAATACTGGCAGTGGCACTGTGGCTCAAATGATAGAGCACTAGACTTGAGCTGAAGAACTGAGGGACAGCACCCAAGCCCAGGATTCAAGCCCCATGACCCACCAACCCCCCAAAAGAAGCTGGAAGTAGTTATTTATGGCTTAAGTGGTAGAGCACCAACTTTGAGCAAAAAAGTTCATGGACAGCACCCAGGCCAAGTTCAAGCCTCAAGACTGTTGCCTGCATGTGCATGTGTGCATGCATACATGCGTGCGCACACACACACACACACACACACACACACATGCATGTTAACAGAAAAGTGGGTGCTAGTGGCTCATGACTTTAATTCTAGCTATTCAGGAGGTTGAGACCTATTGGAAGATTACAGTTTGAAGTCAGGCTGAGCAAAAAAGAATACTGCTGGACTGGAAGTGTAGCTCAAGTGGTAGAGTGCTAGCTGCCAACTGTGACCAAAAATGCTCACAAGAGCCTGAAGCCTTGAAGTCCCAGTACTGGTGTGCACACACGTGCACATGCACACAGAGTAGAATTAGTTGAAGTGAGCAGTGTGCGTTTACAGCCATACTATCTACATACTGCTGGATATATTCACTCCATCTGGAAGCTAACTAGATCCTGTATTTTCTTCATTACCACTCCATAACACCCTAGGCAGGCACTACCAGGCCAAGCCAAACACGGCTAGCTTCACTCCTCTGAGCACAATTCTGAAAACGTGCTGGGCTCACCGTTTCCTTTTTTTTTTTTTCCTGCACATCTATTTCCTTTCTCCCCTTCAAGATGCTGGCAACCATGCTTTGCCCCAGCCCTTGCACTTGCTGTCTGGAATTCCAGTGCTGACCTACTGACTGCTGACCTGCTGACCCCCCTCCCCTTTCATTATTCTATTACAGGTCTATGTAAAATGTTGCTCCACCAAATCTATCCTGCTTGTAGCACTTCAATTTCTTACCACTGCACACCTCATCCCTTACGTTTAAGGGGGCAGAGATTTAAGCTGGCTGGTATTTGCAAACCACCAAGATACATGGGGAAACCATGCTGGTACTGTGGTCTGTGGACAGAACAGTGGAAAACATCATCCTAAAATATCCTCTCCATTCTGGCACTAAAAAGGATGAAAAGCAGCTCTATGATGATCCAGGAACCCACAGGATACAATGAGGAAGAAAACCTCCACTCTATCTGAACAGGGTTGCATTTGGAATTACAAATCTTTTCTTTTAAAAGTAGAGCCAGGTGCTGGTGGCTCATATAAGCTTACTCAGGCGGCTGAAACATGAGGATTGTGGTTTGAAGCCAGCCCCAGCAGGAAAGTCTGGGCAACCCCTATCTCCAAGTACCACCAAAAAGTTTGAAATGGAGCTGTGGCTGAAGCAGTAGAGTACTAACTAGCCTTGAGTGAAAAAGCTAAGGGTCAATGCCTAGACCCTGAGTTCAGGCTGTAGGACTAGCACACAAAAATTAAAAAAAAAGCAAACATGACAAAATCTGGGTTGACATTGCCCAAAAAGAAAAGTCCTCTTAGCTGGGTGCTGGTGGCTCACACCTGTCATTCTAGCTACTCAGGATGCAGTTCCAAGCCAGCCTTAGCAGAAAAGTCCCCGTGGGACTCTCATCTCTAATCAATCACTCAAAACCAGAAGTGGAGCTATGGCTCAAGTGGTAGAGTGCTAGCCTTGAGCAAAAGGGCTCAAGTACTCTTTATCTGACTTATGTAACTGTTATCCCCACTGTAAATTACTCTTATAATACTAATAAAACTTTTTGCCAGTCATGGGGCTTGAACTCTGGGCCTGGGTGCTGTTCCTCAGCTCTTTAGCTTAAGGCAAGTGCTCTATCACTTGAGCCACAGCACCACTTCTGGCCTTCTGGTGGTTACTTGGAGACAAGAGTCTCATGGACTTTCCTGCCAGGCTGGCTTTGAACTATGATCCTCAGATCTCAGCCTCCTGAGTAGCTAGGATTACAGGAGTGAGCCACCAGTGCCTGGCTTAAAACATTTTTTTAAGCTAAGGGACAGAGCCCAATTCCTGAGTTCAAGTCCCAGTACTGGCAGGAAAACAAAAGGCAGCAATCCAGGTTTTATACAGAGGCTCACAACAGAGGTTGTGAAGGTAAATGAAAGCACAAAGTCTTTATTGAACAGATTAGGATTAATGGACCAGTGAGAAGCACTGGGGGCAGATATGCATAGAAATGCAATTTATAAAATTTTCAAGGCAAACAAGTGACATCTGTGAAGATAGCTTTAAAAAAGTTTCCAGGTATACATTCATTCATTCATTCATGGTTTTCATAACTGGTGCCTGAGATTTCATTTATCATCTGTACCAAATCCTTTTTTCTGGTACATTCCTTAGTGCCTCTGCAGCAGTAACTAGACAAGATGGGAAGGCATTCAAGACGTTCAAACCTCCAGCACCTCACAGGAGTCCGAGTTTCTGAACACAGAAGGCAATGCTGATCAGAGAAGGGAATAAAGAAAGAGGTTATTAAGACAAACATGGATCCAGACCACTCCACTTTCTAAACACGTCTATGTATGTGCTAAGAACCGTCCATCCCAATGTCCTTTCTCTCTTCAGGTCCAGAAACTACACTCGCTGCCTGCCACCTCTCACCTCTAAAACCAAATGTTTCAGCAGTGACTTACAAAACTATAGGACTCTTTTATTTTTAGTGCTGATACTGGTGTTTCAACTTAGGTTTTTTAGCTCAAGGT
This sequence comes from Dipodomys ordii, assembly GCF_000151885.1. Classification (NCBI taxonomy): domain Eukaryota; kingdom Metazoa; phylum Chordata; class Mammalia; order Rodentia; family Heteromyidae; genus Dipodomys; species Dipodomys ordii. The sequence continues at coordinate 2,416,015 of NW_012267322.1, read as the reverse complement.
TGGTGCTAGTACTTGAGCTATACCTCCATTTCCAGTTTTGCTGGTTAACTGGAGATAAGAGACTCATGAAGTTTCTTGCCTGCCTGGGCTGACTTTGAACATCAACCCTCAATCTCAGCCTCCTGTGTAGCTGGGATTATAGGCATGAGCCACTGGAACCCAGTTATTCAGAGGGTTTAAGTGACTTTTGTAAATTAAAACAAACTAATATAGAAAAAGGAGGGGTGTACTGAAACTACAAAGATTATGTTTAAAGGCAAAGCATTATGTTAATAAGTTGCAATTACATATAAAGGTAATAATGAAAATGATCTTCCCCCAAAGAGCTATGCATATCAAGAAACCCAAATTGAAAGGCAAAGGTGTGGCTGACAACCCCAAATCACATTCTCTTGAAGGAAACGGCACCCCAGCCCTAGCGGCAGGCACTGCCCTTTCCTGAGTGCGGGCTGTCCTCCTACCCAGCCCACCCATCAAGTAATAACCAGCTTGCTCTGCTCCAGCCTTGCTACCAGCTGCTAAGTGTACTGTATCCTTAGACTGTGTCCTTAGCAAAACCCTCCCCCACCATCAAGCTGACAAACAACAGGGAAGCAAGCCATGGGTGCAGAAACAAGGATGGGCGTTACTATGTAAAAATAAAGATGATGTGTCAGAGACAAAAGGAAAAAACTGAGCAAAGTAAGGGGTGACAGTGTCCAAAAAGAAATGTACTCATTACCCTCTGTATATGACCTTTATTAAAGAATATGTTCAAATACTAGTAAAACAAACAACGGAGATACAAAGAATACCTAACTTCCTCCTCTGCATCTGGTCTTACTAAAATGGCAACCATGTCCTGTCAGTAAATCTGGAGTCACCTCAATTTATAGTGACCAACTTGGACAGACATGCCACCTCTACCTTCCTGTTCCCACTTCAGCCAGCAGACCATTGGTTAGTGTTAACTCATTAAGAAAATCTCAGAGCCAAGTACACTTTTTAAACAAGGATCAGGGATGTGACTCAAGTGGAAGAACTCCTACCTACCAAGTTCAAACCCCAGTGCCACCAAACCAAAAGCATTCTAGCAAAGCCCAGATACAGTAAAGCAATTTATTAACTCAAAACTGACTTAAAAATTTAATTCTGGGTACTAAATAGATCAACAGTTTCTGGTTAACAATTCTGTCATCTAATTTATGCATATATTTAGTTCATTATCTATGACCAAAAAAAAAGAAAGAAAAGAAAGGAAAAAAGGCTCTGGGCACAGGTGGCTCACGCCTATAAATCTAACAATTCAAGAAGCTGAGATCTGAGGATCAGAGTTCAAAGCCAGCCTGGGCAGAAAAGGCCATGAGACTCTTATCGCCAATTAACCACCAGAAAACCAGAGTGGCGCTGTGGCTCAAGTGGTAGAATGCTTGCCTTGAGCTGAAGAGCACAGGGACAGTGCCCAGGCCCAGAGTTCAAGCCCCATGACTGACCAAAAACAAAAAAACAAGGCGCTTGTCAACTTGAGGTCAAGATAACTCATGAGGTGGTAGGGAAAAGGGCTTTGAGAGGCTGTAAAGTTGTTAAGTCATATAAATTACCTTCACAGTGGACTTTGACTTGTTTCTGATCTATGTGAACACACTAAAGTGTGTTCTTTAGCACTTATTCCACCCATAAATGTCCTGAGAAAATGGCAGCCAGCTAATCTTAAGGATTAGAAGAGGCAAGCGAAATCTAATACTGCCAAGGAACTCCATCTTTCTCTGAATATTTCACAAGATCAACTACATCCCTGATAAAAAATTACTGAGGAACTATTAAGTCTAACTTTTTGGCTTAAGTTTAAGAGAACCATGTACAAAATACTTCATTTACAAAATGCTTTATGACATGTGGATGTCGCTTTCCACTAATTACAATAGTTGAACATGCTTGGAAAGAATGGATAGCTAAGAGTAAGTTCTTCTAGTCATTTAACATTTCAGTATTGATCACAGCAAAAATGCCATTTAACTTTTGAAAAATTAACTATGAAGCAATCAATACCCTAGAAACAGTGTGTCGGTAACTGTCATACTAAAAAATCAGCAGCAGCCGACTGGAGGAATGGCTCAAGTGATAGAATGCTAGTTGAGTGGAAAACAACTAGTAAATAAGCTGAGTGAAGAGTGCAAACCCCTGAGTTCAAGTCCCAGAACCAACACAAAAGAAAGGAAAGCAACAGCATAATACAGGAATTGGTCAGCTTTAAACCACAGATAAATATTAAAAGTGAGATGTAGTCATGACCAACAAAAACATTAGCTAAACTTATCAATCCATCCTCAGTGCTACAAAAAAAAAAAATTAGTATTACTCAGTAATGGCAATTACTACAGTACACCTCCTCATCACTGGAACTCTGTATGTCCCTGCAATAGGCCCTGCTTATTTCCTGGTCTTGTACTGACTCTCCTCCACATTTCTGTAAATCTTTATAGGGTGATGCAAACACAACTCACGTATAAGATAGGGGAGTAATCAGAAGACCATGAGAGACGATTAAAATGCTCGTCCTTTGGCCCCCACTTTTCTCTGTAAGGACATTATCTAAAGTAACAATAAATACTGAAGCTCAGAATACAAGGTAAGATATACCCCTCAAACCCAGAAAAACGTGTTACTTGACCAACTTTTGAAAACTGGGGGCCATCTAAACATTAAATCCTACAAATCACTGAGATCTGAAATCCATGGGCAGCACCACCAAACCAACAAAGACAGTTCGAAAGACCAGGCACCTTCATGGAAAGGAATTGGAGAGGAAACTGGAGAGGAAAAAAAACAAACATCGCATCTTCCTTCTGCATCAGGTTTGGGCAAATACCCTCCCAGCCACCAGCACCTTCATAAAGCAGGATTTAAATGGTTCTTAGGCCAGGCCCCCATAACTACTAGAGATATGTTAGGACAGGGGGGCAGAACCTGTAATACCCATTCTAGTTATGATCATAGGTATGGATGGACTATAATATTTAAATGACACACTTCCGAGATAATCACTAAGTCTCTGTAGAAAGCATTGAAACTCAAATCTTTAAAAAGTCAGGAGACAAATATAGAGATGAAATGCACAAAACAAATGAGCAGGCAAACTAAAAGTTCTTGAAAGTATTTTACTTCAGATTGAAAACTGAACAGTGTCCACACTGTTCATTGCAAGATACACAGTATTCACGAGTACAATGCTGGTCATTGAGGAAATGTATACACACCTCAAGTCCTCCTTCATGCTTTTTCTTTTAGAAAGATACTGTTTACCAAAAAGAAACTTCAGCAGTACAGGAAAAACTATTTTCCCAATAAATTTACGAAAACCTAAGATTCCCAATGGAATCAAGATTACCTTCCCGCTACCACCGCCTCAATATAATCACATGCTTATTGGAACACTAATATTCGCACCCTAAGAGTACATTTACTTTCAACAATGAGGGTGATTCTTTAAAAACAAACTTCAGTGTGGTAAATGTAACATGGATCTCTGTGAGTATTAAGTGTCTGAAATAGGCAGCTAATACTGGATTTAATATTATTTTATAAATAATTGTTCCCTTAGCAGTAAACATAAGTCTACACATTCACAATAGTCCTACAAAATAAATACTGTGATTATGCACAATATGTTATGACAAACTAGTTTCAAAAAAACAAAAGCTTCAACATCTTAATAAAAATTCTGATCAGAATAAAATGTGACTCTAAAACATTGTCAAAATAATATCACATTTAAAATCTCCCACGGTTTACACAAGTACTATGAGTTTCCAGTTGTGGAACATATTTTTTCATTGTGAATTAAAATATGAACATATTGGAAATTGTTAATTTCAGTGATGATACCGGTTTTGGTCTTACTTTTAGCATTATTCTCATTATAAAAGGTTGCACTAAGTGTCCATTAATGGTCTAATTGGTCTTCAGTATTTCATAAAGGTATAAAAGAAACTCCTAAAAGCCAATAGTCCTTCATACATATATATGTGTGTGTACATGTATATACACACACATATATAAAAGAATCTCATCTCAGAAATGGCCGCATTTAACAGTCACACATTGACAAGGACCTTCACCTTAGAAGAAAGCATTTTCAGAAATGCCACTTACATTCCGTTATATTCAATATTCCCAATTGAGTTTCAAACTCAACAAATGATAACAGAATTACACATTTCATTTGCACTCAAAGCTGACCACAACCAAAATTTACAGTATGATTAAAACAAGCCAATGTTTAAAAAAGTTTTAATTAAAGACAACAATTCCACGAAAGTAGAGGGATAAAGAATGGGATGACAAGAAGTATTTGGTCTTAATAAGGCAATACAAAATAGATCCACTATCAAAGACCATTTAATTTTTAAAGATCAACAATACCAAAAGCATAAAGTGGAGTATAAGAAAATAGTTTTATAGTGTGATTTAATTAAAGCTGCATACAGTTATTCCCTCCTACTGTAGTGAGTGTGAAGTGAGAAGAGATGAGAGACAAAGCACACGTAGCACACAGGGTAGAGCGGCCGCATGCAGTCTGTGAGCTCAAGGTCTCACTGAGGAGATGGGAACAGAGCACAGAACAGACCAGGTGGCCTTTACTCTCCTAGTAGGAAGAAGCTAGTGAGGGAGGGGCAGGAGAGAAGGGGAGACTGCAGAGGAAACAAACACAGTCATGTAACTGCCCATTGCCCAAGAAGACAGCACTATAGAAAACAGTTGCAAGTTAATTCTCAGAGATGAATAGAGACTTTTCAGTGTTTACACAAAAGTACATAGTACATTTCTTTTTACAAAATAAATGTCATTTGCCACCATAAACCTTTTTGCTAGAGAGGAAAACATTTTGCAGCAGGTCACAAGGGTTCTATGAAGTCACTTCAATGCTGAGGAGAACAAATTGAGTAGCAGAGTTAATCCCTTCCCTGTGTGGATGCTGGGATGACAATTCAGATTATTCTTCAAACTAATCCTGAGAAAAAAATCTGTTCACAATTCAAACAGTAATGTTATGTAAAAAGTATTAACAAATCCACTATTACAAATATCAATTTCCTATATGCTCTTCTATATATACACAATAAAATGGTAAATATATGCAAAAATATTAAAAAAAAACAAACATGCACAGATCACTTTCCCCTTTGGAATCTGGACTTCCTATAAGATACTCTCATTTGCCTTCCCACCCCATCCTCTGAAACTGTTTCTTGTTTCTATCACCCTACCCACACTGAATACTATTCTCTATAACTCTGCATAAAGCCAATGAGAAATATATTTATTTTACATTCAAGCTTTAAATCTTAAAATGACCCTGTTGTAGCATATGACTTATCAAATAAGCAGCCTTTTTTTCCCCCTTTTTGCTTGTTTTTGTTTTAGCAGTTGTCAGTCTTCATGATCCGTTCCGTGGCGAGCTGGGAAAAAACGCAGTTGCTAAATCAGCGTCTGAACAGTGTGAGGCTCCTGCTGTCCCCAGGAGTCCCTGCGCGACTGTCCTGAGCACGAGATCACTGAACACAGAATCAGTCCGTCGCACAGCGCCGACTATCTACAAAGGTCTGAGAGGGGCGCGTCCCTCTTGTGTTTCCTCTTTTTGCCATGGTAATACTGGTTATTGGATTTGCCTTGATGCTGTTTGTTTGTCATCAAGGAACCATGGCTTGTTTGAGCTGTACCTTGGAAGCCTTTGCTGGAGGAACGAAAGAGCCTTGCTGATCCATGCTGCAGAAAAAGAAAGCGGTCAGAAAGACATCAGTATTGCAGAATGGCAAATCTGGTATCAGAAAGAAACTTCCCAAACTAGAAATATGCAGGTGAGAGTCACCACACTCACACTGACCATTTTAGTAGGCACAAAAAAAAGAGAGTTAACTGAAGGTTAACTTCTGAAAAACAACATGAAAATAGACCACTATCTTGTCTTCTTGTACAGAATATGAAAGAATTCTCAAGGGACCTACACCATGCTAAGCAACACTGACGAAGAGGTGTGTGGGCAGAGGTATGCAGGTCAGGAGCAATGCAAGCTGGCTGCTCTGCTCCAGCTATCACCCTCGATGGCTTCTTCTAGACGCCAATCTGTTCTGTCAGCCCTGTCACTTATAATGCTACCACTCTGCATTTGATGCAGATGGCTAGGACTGTAAAGGTGTAGTAGATTCAGCCTGTCAAATCTGATCAAAGGTAACTCATGAGTCAGTCATCTTGGCTCTGCCCTAAGCAGCCTTTTCCTAGGGTCCTAGCTGTATTTGCTAAGGTGAGAGGTAATTGGTAATTGATAAAGTGAGAGGACATTAATCCACATCCCAGTATTAAGGGTTTCCTACCCTCATTATGATTATTTTTTCATGGTTAATAATAACTCTAAGTAAAAATTTAAAATGATCCCTCTGGCCTAGGGCCTTCTGCATGAGAAAACATGTTTTACCCCCGAGCTACATCCTCAGCCCATGTAATTTCTTAAGCTGAGTCTGTAATAAGTCAGGTTGTTTGGGACGTCTCATTATGGCTGGTCACCAGAATCCCACAAAAGTTTTTGTTGCAATGGTGTCTTATAAAGATCCTCAGGACATCCTGGTATTTTTTAGAAGCATTGTCATGCTTTGGAAACTCTTAGGACAAAACAGATTTGTTCTTTAACCTAGAGTTTTCTTCACAATCAAGATAATCATTGTTAACATGTCAGAAATTGTAACTTTTTGTATTGAATATGAACTATTAGATTTGCAAATTCCACATACCTGAGATTTGTTGGTACTGTTGGATGTATTAGTGGTCTGGGTACTCTGCATTTTTCCAACTGTCTGAGAGGAATCCAAGGACACATCCTGTGACCCTACTCGGCTGCCAGTGGATGGACGGCAGAGCAGCTGTTTGGGGGTTTTACATGGTGTTGCATCAGAATCCTAACACAAATCAGATGTGTTATTCTGGGCCATATTAGTAATTTACATATTCAATATTCAGAAAGGAAAGCAACTTTGCCTATGTACTCTCTAAACTGAAATATTCATAAATTGAGGGGGCCGAGTGAGGGCTATTCAGAATGAATTACTGTAAGTTTTTTCCCAAACATTTCAAGTGACTTATTTTACCTGAGGGCTTCTGCTCATTGCTAAGATCTCCACCCATATCTAACTTGTTAATCAGCTGAGGAGCTCACATAAATTCCAGTTGATTGGCATTTTTATTTATAGAAAACAAATTACAGTACCATGGAAAGAACAGGGTAGAGAGTAGAAACTCAGGCCCCAGTCTTGGCTCACTGTCTTCAATCAAAAAGAAGACGACAGGCTTCAGTGGCTCATTCTCTTAAGAATCTGGGGTGACAGATCCCTTTGACCAAATATGTGGGTGCAGACTTCTTAGAACAGGGGGTCATGCCCCAGCTGCTTCTTGAGCTATTTAGGCCATGAATATGGGGACCCCTTCACTTGAGCACAGCATCTAACATGTCAGTCACACTGCCTCACCCCAAGTGCTCCCTTTTGAGGCTGTGTCTGCTCCTGTACTTTGTGTGTAGATCATCTAGCTTAGAGATCATCCATACTCCAGAATACCACTCAAGGACCCAGGAGGCATACTGGAAGACTCACTATGAATACTTATCACTCATAGTGATATGTGGCCATAATTAAGTCCCTTATACACCTACTTTTTATGTTACACATTTAATAAATTCAAATTTCAAATAATACATGAGCCTTATTTTAAGTCTTAATTAAGTAACCTTAAAATTTACCTCAATAAAGAGAACTAATGTAAGCCAGGTACCAATGGCTCACACCTGTAATCCTAGCTACTCAGGAAGCTGAGATTTGAGGATCGAGGTTCAAAGCTAGCCTGGCTAGGAAAGCCCATGAGACTCTTATCTCGATAAGATCACTAGAAAACCTGAAGTAGAGCTGTGGCTTCAAATGGTAGGGTTCTAGCCTTGAGTGAAAAAGCTCAGTGACAGCACCCAGGCCAAATTCAAGCCCCACAACTGACAGAAAGAAAGAAGGAAAGAAGGAAAGGAGGAAAGGGGAGAAGGAGGGAAGGAGGGAGAGAAGGAAGAAGGGCGAGGGAAACTAATGTAAGAGGTAACTGAATAGGTTAAAAGTAGATGAGAGGTCAGAGGAAAGAATGGGGAAGGACACGAATTCTTTCTGGGATGATGGAAATGTGGAATTAAGAGAGTGGTGATGGCTATAGAACATTGTGAATATATTAAAAACCACTGAGTTGTACACTTTAATGTTAAACTTCATGATATGTACATTTTGTCTGCTTTTAAATATTAAATCAAGATCAAAAACAGTATTTTGAGTGCAAGAGGCCATTCAGAAAGGCATATACACCACATGATCTCATTTATATGCAATCTGCCAACAAGCATATAAGGTGCACTGTTACAAGTGGTCAGTGGTTCCCTCTGAGGATGGTCTGGGGTCTGAGGACCAGAAGTCTTTTAGAGCTCCCTGGGGTGATGGGAACACTCTTAGTAGAATTCTGGGCTACAGAGCTGAAGGCATCTGATAAATTCACTGAATACAAGATTAGCGTTCTCTTTATATCAAAGGAAAAAAAAGTATAAGCAAATACTGACAGGTAACTTATGATGTACACCTCAGAAGTTTGAGAGAAGTGTCCCAGTATTTTCATTCTCCTTTGAAAGGATCAAGGAATAAGACGATCTGATGATAGAGGCATGGATGGACAAGCACAAGATACGCAAGGAAAATGTTGAAGGTGAGTATACAGATGTCATTAAAACTGTAAATTTGAAATTATTTTGTTTTTTTTTTGGGGGGGTGGGGGAGAGGGGGAGGTTCCTGGGGCTTGAACTCAGGGACTGAGCACTCTCCCTGAACTTTAAAGAATTTTATCGTGTTGTACCCACTTGAGCCACAACTCTACTTTTGGCTTTTTGGTGATTAACTGGACCTACGAGTCTCATAGATTTTCCTGTCCAAACTGGCTTCGAACTACAATCCTCAGATTTCAGCCTCCTGAGCAGCAAGAATTACAGGCATGAGCCTGTAATTATAGCTCCTGGCTTGAAATTTTTCTTAAGGAAATATTATATAATGAAGTTCAAGTGTGAAAGCTATTTAAGTTTTCCAGTATCAAATGAAAGGCAGCAGCCTCTACCATCTGGACAGCCCACCCCAGCAAGGGAACAGGTAAGTGGAGCTGTGTGTCATACTTACGACATCACTAGAGCTGGACTGCGTGGCAGAAGAGGACGACACTGGACCTGATGAAGAGTTTGAAGAGTGTTTACTAAGAGATTCCGAAGTTTTACTTCTACATTTTCCAAGGGCTTCATTTTCTTCAGACAGATTATTATTACATTTATCTAACTGCTGAGTATCTACTATCAAGGTAACACCATTTCCTGAAAGAATGGCAAAAGATTGGAAAACGTTTCTTCCCATTAAATACACACAACACAGAAAAGCCTCTAAGACTTGGTCCATCAATCAAGGAAGAAGTCTTACCATTGCATGAAGGCTCGGGTCTATTCTGTAAGCCCCATTGCTTGGATATCCAATCTCTATATGTGGCAACTTCATCTGTCACTCGAATTATTCTACCTAATATGCTGTGTGGGTTTAAAAAATAAAAGGGTACATTAACACGATAATAAAAAGCTACAAGCAATTCTGACACAATGGGCTGACTTTAGGTAGATTTTTTTTTTTACCTCTCAGTTTCATTGTTGGGATAGTACTTTGCAATTGGTGATACAGCATGACTCAAAACAACGTAGGCATAATCAAAGGCCTGTTTCACTTGCATGGCCCCATATGAGCTCCTTCCAACATCATTACCTTTAAGAGAAATGTACATGCAAAGTAGTAAGCTTGACTGCTGTCTAATGTGAAGAAATGTAGATTATCTCTCTTCCAGGAGAGCAAGAAGGTATACCAGGAGCTGAGCTGGCAGTCACTCCCTTAGCTCCCTGGTATCTGAACATACAGTAGCAACATTCCCAATGCCTAAATGTTTGCTGCTCAACAAGGGTTCTCCTAGCATATATATACATATATATATATACACAGCCATGCAAACCAAAGAAATAGCTTCCTATTGTGTCTCTAGAATAAAACTAAGCTAAATTACAAATTGCTCTTTTGTTTGTGGAGTTTTTGTTTGGTTTTGGTTTTACTTAACTACATACTTATTTTCTAAACTAAATTATGAGCTCCTAGAAAGCTTTCATGTCCTTGCATAGTACTGTTGTATAGCGTGAGCTCCCAAAAATTATTTCTTCAATAAATAAAGACAGATCTATTAACCTTTACGAGGCAGCTGAGTGAGCTAGGAAAGGGCTTGTAGGCAGTTGTGTGTCTTTCCTTCCTTACTCATTTTCAAAGTTATAGAAAGTTATAGAAAATAAGTAACAGCACTTGCACTAAAGCCAACAATAAAGAATCTAAAGATTTTATAGTTTAAACAGGAAAAAAATATTGTCCAGAAAAATGAACACAGAAGCAAATAAATACAACTGCATGAAAGGAATTTCTTTTCTGTTCACTTTTAAGCCACCACAAAGTTTGAAAAAGCACAGGGACACTACATTAAATCAGAGAAGTGGTCAAAGGGCTTGCCTGAACTCAGGGATCCACTTACATGCTCACTGCCCCTAAGGATGTCAGAGTACCTAACATTCCTACTGACAGCTGGCTGCAAGCACAGCAATGAGCCCCCAAGTCAAAGGAAAAGTAGTCGTCTGGGCCTGCACGTGATCCTACCCAAATAATGGAAAGCTATCTTGGGTAGCTCATACGAGTCAAATGGCTTCTACTCTCGACTCATCTGGAAGTCTCGAGGATGTTTTCTGGGAAATAAGCACAGTCAGAAATTATCCTGCATTTTTCACCTAAAAAAGTTTGAAATAAATTGGGCACTGGTGACTCATGCCTGTAATCCTAGCTACTCAAGAAGACTAAGATCTAAGAATCACAGTTTGAAGCCTGGAAGGAAAGTCTGTAAGACTCTCCAATTAACCACCAAAAACCCAGAAGCAGATCTGTGGCTCAAGTGGCAGAGCACTAGCCTTGTGTGAAAAAGCTAAAGGACAGTGTCCAGGCCCTGAGTTCAAGCCCCAGTACCAGCACACACACACACACACACACTAAGTCTGAAGTACAGTGACTACAATGCCCTCTCTTTGGATGCCCACAAATTTACCTAATTTCAATACCTGGTTGTAAAGGATCTTCAATATACAGCATTGACGGTCGATAGCCATCTAGCATATTTTTCTGTACTTCATCTTTGGCCACATATGAACCACCATCCTTTATCCGGATGCCAGTCTTTAGATAATTGAAGTGCCGTCCATATAATTCAAAAAATTCTATTAAGAGAACACCATAGTTTGTATTGGGGATGCAAGCGTCTTCCCTGGGATGTAACTAAAACAAGAAAAGAGAAATTATCAGAAGAGGGTTTAAACAGCAACTTCATTTCTACCAGCAGTATTAGAACTTGGGCTTGGCAGACAGCACTGTACAACAATGTCACGGGTACAGTGGCGAAGGACAGTCTGTAAGGCTGCCCCAGGCACTGACAGAATGGTCTTGGCCATCACTTCAGAGAAGACATCTGATTCACATCAGAGTGTGGCTATTGGCAACCACTATCACACAGACACAGAAGACCAAGCCTCAATTCCAGCTAAATTCACACAATTAGTTGCATAGAAGACATTCTTATTTGGGGCGTTTACATTGCCACGTATGCTTATGGGAACCAGGCCATATTTCTGCATGTTAGTATCTATAGTGAAGTCCCAAACACACTAGAACATATGGAACCAAAAATTATGAATATTCTCTCCTAGGAATTTTTAAATACTTGTTAAACCACAAAAAGGTACACAGTTTAAAGTGCCATACATAATCAAGAGAAGTATTCCAAGAAAACTTGATTTAAATTTTTCCCAATCCATCTTTCTTCAGTGAGCACTAGCAGAGTGACCCAGGCAACTCACCTGAAGGAAACTGACCGCCATTAAAAAGAGACTGTAAGAACCAATTCCACCTGTAAATACTTCATTAAGGTCCCTCTGTAGTAAAAACTGTTTCAATACTAAAACCAAGTATGGCAATACAGGGTATTTCTGAAAGAGAAACAAAATTGTATTTTTAACAAACCCCTCTATCAGCAACAGGTACAAATATTTGCAAGGGACAAAAGCTGGCCCTTATATTCAAATTTGGTAGAAATATACAATATACTTAACTATTTTATTTTTGGTGCCATTCTTGGGGCTTGAACCTAGGGCATGATGCTGATCCTGCACCTTTCGTTTTGCTCAAGGCTAGGGTTCTACCACTTGGGCCACAGCACCACTTGTGGCTTTTGGGTGGTTAGAGATTAGTGTCTCATGGACTTTCCTGCCCCGTCTGGCTTAGAACTGTGATCCTTAGATCTATTACAGGCATAAGCCACCAGTGCCTAACTTTCTTAAGGGTCAACAATTCTTTAAAAAATGTAAGCTGCAAGTAATTAAGGGATTTCTCCTCGTATTTGAAACCTGACCTATGGTAACATAAATAAGAAACATGTGTTCAGTACATATGCAATGATGCTCACAACCACGGACAAGGTAGTCATTTGTAAACTGGAAACACAAACAGTCCAAGATGACAGTCTTTTAACATTTAACATACTCAACCAGCATTGTTTTTTGTTTTCTTTTTTTTTTTTTAAGATTTTATTCTCTTCCTTCCTGAAATTCACTTGTTATGTAAGACAGTCACACTATGTATCTATGTATATCTAAATGTATGTATTTGTGTGTCTTAAACAGATATTCAACCAGTGGGATGTTGAGGGTTTTCTTGGTTGGCACTTCCCTGTATACCTGGTCCTACAGATAGATATTGGGAGGAGAAGAGTCTTGTCCACTGTCTTTCAGAATGTTCAGAGCTCCACCAAGCACCCTGGAAGTATAATCTTCAGACTAGGGACACAGAGGAAACAACACAGGCCCAACCCAGGAAGGAGTCTCAAAGCCATTCTGTGGAGCCAGTAGGACCACTGAAGATATCTTATCTGAGTGTTTTCTACACTTCCTACAGTGACCACATACAGCTTCAAAAAGAAATCGCTTGGACTTTTTGCAAATTATATCAATGCAAGCAAGCATGAATGAAAACAAAAAAGAACTAAGCATTTTTAAATTAATTATGGTTGAAATCAGACTAGATACAGTCTCTTTTTTTGGGGGTGGGGGTCCGGTCGTGGGGCTTGAACTCTGGGCCTGGGTGCTGTCTCTCAGCTCTTCAGCTCAAGGCTAGCGCTCTACCACTTGAGCCACAGCACCACGTATGGCTTTTTTCTTTTTGCTTATGTGGTGATGAGAAATCGAACCCAGGGCCTCATACATGTAAGGCAAGCGCTCTACCACTGAGCCACCTTCCCAGCTCTAGATACAGTCTCTTTTTAAAGATCCTCCTACCTACATAACCCATGTAGCTAGGATTACAGATAAAAACCAACATGTTAGAGTTTGTTTGCTGAAATGGTCTTGCTAACTTTTTGCTCAGGCTGGCCTTAAACTACCATCCCCTCCCAATCTTCGTCTCCTGAGTAGTTGGGACTTTAAGCTTAAAACACTGCATCTAACCAATTTAAAGTTTCTTTCTTTCCTTCCTTCCTCTTTTGGAAGTACTGGGGTTTGGACTCAAGGTCTCATGCTCTGGCTCTGTATTCTTGCTCAAAGCTGGTGCTCTAGCACTTAAGCCAGGCTTCTACCTTTTTGCTGGTTAATTAGAGATGGGTCTTAAGGATGTTTCTGCTTGGATTGACTCTGAACTACAATAACCCTCAAGGTCTTGGCCGCTACTGTAATCCTAGCACGAGCCACTGGTACCTAACCTAAAGTTTCTATTTAGGAAAAAAGAAATAAGCGACTCAGGCCTGTAATCCTAGCTACTTGAGAGCTGGGATTAGGAGTAATTTGAGATTAGAATTGCAGTTTGAATCTAACCTGGGCAGAAAGTTCATGAAAACACCATTTCAACCAACAGCTAGCTGAGTGAGGTAGTATGTGCCTGTCATCTCCGCTATGTGGGGGGCTGAGATCAGGAGGATAAAAGTTCCAGGCCAGCCTGGACCAAAAAAAAAACTGCCAAAAACCACCAGTCGCTGGTGGCTCTCACCCGTAATCCTAGCTACTCAGGGGGCTGAGAAGTCAGGTAATAAGTACAACGGGTGAACAAATGCAGCAGTAGTACTCACTAGATACTATGGTGAGAATGAACTATACAGCTTATAGGGAAAAACTAGGAGAGAGATGGAAGAAGTGATTGCCCAAAAAGAAATGTACTTATTACCTGACTTCTGTAACTGTGACTCCTCTGTACATCACTTTTATAATAACAATAAAAAAATACACATACACACAAAATAATGGAGCTGGGGATGTTGGCAGGCTCTTAAAGTCCTAGGACTCAGAAAATAAGAGGCAGGAGAATCTCAAATTCCAGTCAGCCTGTTTCACTTCAACAAAGCAAATGAAAACAAAACCAAAGAAAGATAAATAGAAACTGTGCCCCTCCTTAAGAAAAAAATTATGAATGGATAAAAAAGATATTACAGATGTCTCTTATCTTCCTCCAAGAGAACATCCACACTCTGTTAAGAGTGTGCCCTTCTGTCTGTCAGTTTTTTGTCTGTGTGTCTGCTTGTTTGCTTGCTTACCTAGTCAATAAAGCTTCACCAACTTTTCTCACCAAAAAAAAAGAAAAGAAAAGAAATTACATAAGTCAAAGCAATGAGCAGTTTAGCTTAAGGAAAGTTGGCAGCTGTTTAAAAATGTTTTGAAAATGAGGTTGGCAAATTCTTCCCTGTCTTGGAAGAAAATCGGAACAAATAAACCACAATACTACAAGAGAAAAACAAGAAAATCTGCAGGCACTTTACAAGGGACCCAGGGATTTGAGGTGTTTTCCAAGGGATGCTCTTAATCTGAGTTTGGAAAAAAAAAAAAAAAGGGCTGGGAAGGTGGCTCAGTGGTAGAGTGCTTGCCTTGCATGCCTGAAGCCCTGGGTTCGATCCCTCAGCACCACATAAGCAAAAAGAAAAAAGCCGGAAGTGGAGCTGTGGCTCAAGTGGTAGAGTGCTAGCCTTGAGCTGAAGAGCTGAGGGACAGCACCCAGGCCCAGAATTCAGGCCCCATGACCGGACCCAAAAAGAAAAACACAGGCATCAACCAAGCAGCACCAGCTCAGCCTGCATGTCCCTAGAGCACAGAATATCTTCCAAAGCATCCCCATCTTTGCTCTCACCCCAGGTCACAAACACCACAATGCTGACCATGACAGGTTCCAGAGAGGCAGAACAGGCATAGAAGGAAAAAGTGCTGGTCAGTAGTATGCATGTAAAAACTAATGGACTCAGGACAGAACTCCATTCCCTACACTTTCACCCTAGGCTCCCACAGAGGCTCTGACCTTGGTAAAATCTTTGATGAGGTCTGCTGCCCTCACGCCATTCTGGACATTAAAGCTGATATCAACTTTGACTTCAGTAAAAGAATCTGTTAATTTAATAATAGGCACCTAGAAAGAGAAGGAAGAGAAGGTTAAAGTATTTCCCCTAAGTTAAATGACAAAATCAGGTGACAAAAGGTGACCAGGCATTACAACACTAATGATCTGGCTACCATGTGCCACATTCATTTGCTATTTTTTGCTGTATACACTTAAGATGGACAGCATACCAAAGCAACTACTACCTCAAACAAATTAGCACATCTATTATATTATGTTAATACAGTTGCATTAATTCAGAATTTTGATTAATTTTTAAATTATATAATGCTTTGGAGAACAGCTTCCAACTAAGCATAAGGTCTAGAGTTATCAATGTTAGCCGCCAAAAGTTTCATATTGCCAAACTGTTTCTACTAAAAACTGCTAGGATCCTTAAGTCAAATAAAAAATAACCCACTTGCATTATTGGCCATTGTTGTACGTGGCTCAAAAATCATCTTATAAAATAAGATAAAACCTAAGAATGAAATGAAAACCGATAATTTATATGCTGTATTAAGATTTCTCAAAATATTCTACCTGTACCATATGCTAGCCAACTGTTTGAAGAATTGGGTCTCCAAATTAACAGGGTTTTTGTTTCTTTTTTTAGAACTTGTGATCAAATCCAGGGCTTTGCATATGCTAGACAAATGTTCAACCTGAGCCACGCTTGTGGGTGTATGCACGTGCATGTGTGTATGTGTGTTCACAAATACACACATACACACACATATATTTTTTAACAGTGCTGGGTTTGAACTCAAAGCCTTGTGCTTGGATAAATAGGCAATCTACAACTTGAGCAATGTCATCAACAACTAACAACTTTTCATAAGAAAAAAATACAAATGTTTGCCCTAAAAATACGTAATGTGCAAAAATTATTATTATTCCATAATGAGCTTCCGTGCAAGTTAAAAGGCCATTCTAGCTATAGCTAAATTATAATTTGATTTACGCTCTCAATTATACATTTTTTTTTTCAAGAATGCAGAACAAGACAGAATAGAATGGCAATATCTGTGGGACTATCAATTACTTAACAGAAATCTGTACTTATACTATTTAATACTTAAAATCTCTACAGGTGTATTATGTGTAAAAAAAAGTTGAGTCTTACTGCTTAAAGAAAAGCACAGCAAATGCAAGTTCATTCTTTTTGCAAACAACATGTTATATGCACAATCACTGTGGGATCCACAGAGTGCAAGAATCAGTCATAAGCCAAGTGCAGGTAGCTCATGCCTGTAATCCTAGCTACTCAGGAAGCTAAGATCTAAGGATCACAGTTCAAAACCAGCCTAAGGCAGGAAAGTCTGTGAGATGCTTATCTCTAATCAGCCAAACTCCAGAAGTAAAGCTATGGTTCAAGTAGTAGAATGCTAGCCTTGAGCAAAAAAGCCTAAACCCTTGAGTTCAAACCTCAGGACTGGCAAAAAAAAAAAAAAAAAAAACAGCCCTAAATACTCCCCAAAATTCAAGTTCAAACTTCCTGTGTGATAACTGGAGACTGAAGATGCAATGACAAGAACTTACAGTTGCCTTGTCTAGAACCTTCACTGAGTCTTCATCTGCAACTTTGTGTTTCCGAAGGGCTTCTTCCAGGGTCCACAGGGGCAGGTTCTCCCATTTCCCAAACACCACAAGATCGATATCACTGAGCACAAAGAACACATGAAAGTTTTGAAAAAGCAAGAAATGATTCCTGTTTCAGTTGACATTCAAGTTAATCCATGAGAGCCTATTTCCCTCCCTGCCCATTAAGTCCAACATACTGATGGTGACAGGTGTTGATTTTAGCAACCTCTTCTCCTCAGGGATTTCACAAGGACTTAGGAAATCAGGTGATTCTGGCAGAAATAAACCTCAAAAATAATACTGAGTATTTCCTTTAAATAAAGGCTTTTTTTCTGGTGGTAAACTTACGGTTCTATTATCTGAGTGAGGTTAATTATGCCCAGCAGTAAGTGCAAGCACACTCTTCTTTCCATGTGTACAGATAATCTCCAAAAGGGTATGTGAGAAAAATGCTATGAGAGGATGTTCCACCGAAGACCAGGGGACTCCGTAAGATTAAGACTTTTCCTTCTCTACTTTCATGTATTTCCAATCTGAACCATAATGATTGTATGACCTATTCATATTTTAAAATTATTTTAAAAAATTATTTTGGAGTGATTTGGGTCCTCCTGAAACCCAGAACTTAAATAAGGAAAAATACTAATGTACTTGAGTATGTTATGGCTGCTATAGGCCAAGGCCAGCACTGGAAGAATGGCCTTTGCTTAATTCTGTCCACTCCAGCCTACTGTGAGTTGGGGGAAAACAGATGAAATCAAATGGAAACATTGCCACCCAGGCTGTATACCAAGCAAGCCTTCAGTAGGAAACGGGACTAGGGGCCTAGAAAGGCCAAGACTTCCCAGAAAGTGATGATATGGTCTGAACTTCTGAGTCAGGATGCTAACTGTTTGCATTCTGAATAAAAAGGAACCCTCCCATCCTGGAGTAGAGACAGCAACTTGTAATAACCCACAGTCCATAAAGACAGCCTATCAGCACCTAAGTGTCTGGCTTAGTCACAGGACTGAGCAGACCTCTGCAATATAGTCAATTTCTAGTTCCATTGCTATGTGCTCCTTTTCATCTCTGAGTCATCTCAGTCTTGATAAAGACCATCACATGTGATATAAGTACATGAACCTGTTTTTAAAATCTCACTATTCTGTTTTCTAATTGTGTGTGTGTGTGTGTGTGTGTGTGTGTGCTGAGGCTTGAATTCAGGATCAAGGTGTTGTCTCTGAGCTTTTGTGTTCAAGGAGAGTGTTCTACCATTTAAGCCATGGCTCCAATTTCTTTTTGGTGGTTAATTGGAGATAAGAGTCTCAGGATTTCCTGCCTAGGCTAACTTTGAATCACAATCCTCAGATCTCGGACTCCTGAATAGCTAGAATTACAGGCATGAGCTACCAGCACCCAGCTCTGTTTCTAATCTTACACATACATTCAACAGCCGAAATTACTACACTATAGAAAATGTACAATCTCTAGAAAGTCTATAAATGTACTAACCTAGTAGGTAAATACAGGCCAGTTTTAAAGCTTCCAAATATCTGGACCTGAAATAGAAAAAGAAAGTATTAAAGTATAAGGCAACATGCTATAGAAAAAAGCACAGGCTTTTGCTACCCTCTACTGGCAATTTTTGGTAATACATTAGCATTTTTTCTGACACCATGCTCTCTCATAATGCAGATATTCTGTATCCCCCCCAAGTAGACATTCTGAATACAGTTATCAAAATTTCGAATATGAAACATATAGATTAAAATAATGTCTAATGTTCCCTTCTCCTGGAAGCACAATCACACATCTTAGTTTGTTTTCTGATCTAGAATTCTCACTAAACCAGATCATTTCAACTGTAGTCATCTTCACAGAGAACTTAAGTACTTTTACCAAGCATCATGCCATGGAGAACGGAAAATGGGACAAATATGTGTGCTTGTAACTTCAGTGAAGGACAAGACTCAGCCTAGCACTGAAATGGACTGGGAACCTAACCACAGCTTCATAATCTTCTATAAAAAGAGCAAGGAATGGATAACGATTAATCTCAGAATGAGGTTTCATTTACATGGAGTTCTCATCCTCAGCACTACTACTGTTTAGCACAGCTCTTTGCTGTTCACTGTAGTATGCTTAGCAGCCTTCTGTCTCAACCCATTAGATGCCAGCAGTGTTTCCAAGCCATGACATCACAAGACACTGCCACAGTTGCTGTGGAGCAAAATGAGCCCAGTACATGGCAAAGACAATAACAACAAAGCATTGAGTAGCTGTTCAACAAAATGCCTCTCCCTCACCTACAGCATCATACTCAAAACCCTTCTTTTCCAACTGGATAAAAATCTCCCTGGCTTCTCCTATACAACCTCAGGGCAAAGTCTAAAGAAAAGTTATGAAGCACAAAGTAATGAGTTCTGGAAGCAATCCTGGACAACATTCTGTTCACTGGCTGGGGATTTACCAAGAGATAAGGAGCAGGCCAAAGAAGAAAAAATACTGCTTCAAGAGAGGCAGAAGAAACCAACCACATAAAATGAAATGACAATGTCAGTAAATATGTATATGTGCATGTGTGTATACATATGCTTACGCATGCATATATACTATGTAGTTTATTCCATTATAGTGTTGATAGTAATGATTATGATCGTAGTGTTGCCCTTTTTTTTCCATTTCTTTAAAGAAAAATATACATCTAATAAGGAGAAACAGGCAGAAAATGATGTATACCTGCACTTGCCTAAAACAAGGAACTTCAAACAACAGAATAAATCCAAGGTGACATTTTCATTCAGTTGTAAACAATGGTAATATTTATACTGGCAGGCTGGATTAAAGTAAAGGGTGTGGGTGTGGGTCCTGGGGCTTTAATTTGGCCTGGGTATTGTCCCTGAGCTTTTTGGTCCTATGTTAGCACTTCACCCCTTATGCTATAGCTCCACTTTTGGCTTTAGGGTGATTAACTGTAGTTAAGAGTCTTACAGGGGGGCGGGGGAGGATGGGATGGGAAGGGGAAACAAAGGAGGAGGCAACAATGCTTGATAAGAAATGTACTCATTATCTTGCCCATGTAATTGTAACCCGTCTGTACAGTATTTTCACAATAAAAAAAAATACTAAAAAAAAAAAAAAAGAGTCTTACAGACTTTCCTGCCCAAAAAGGCTTCAAACTGCAATTCTCAGATCTCAGCCTCCTGAGTAGCTAGGATTACAGGTGAGCCACCAGCACCTGGCTAGTAATAGGGTTTTCATAAAATAACATGGAGTAACAGACTACCACACCTGACACTGATGATTCCTAAATTCAGTTCATGTTTATAGTTGCTATTTAGCACTTGGTGGTGAAGTAGAGAAATGAGTCGAGTAATTAAATAATTCTAAAGACTGCATAAAATTGTTTGCCTTTAAAATTTAACTAGACACTAATTCTACAAAAGCACATATATTGCATGTGAGATCACACTGCATGAAACAGCAATAGTCAAGCCTCCATCCAGGGTAGGGGATGTCCCCAGATCCCTGGCTCTGGAGCTGGTACTTACATCAGCGCTGGGCCAGAGCTCCTTAATCACACTCTCAATCCTGTTCACCACCTCCATCCTCATCTTCTCCTCTTCTGGCCTTGGAGACATGTATTCATAAAAATCACTGATTTCTTCATGCAGACTAAAGAAAAAGGAAAAAAGTTAACATGAGCAAGGCCAAGCTAACAAGTCTGTTCTGTAAGTAACCTTCTCTAAGTCTTACAATAGCTTTCAGCTAATAATAACCTTATGTTCACAGACTGTTACCTTATTTTAATGCTATAATTAATGCTAAGCTAAAATGGAAATATAGGTAATTTAATCAAAAAAGCCCAAATAACTATTAGGAAATTCCCTGTGTAGCTGGGTGCCGGTGGCTCACAAATGTAATCCTGGCTACTCAGGCAGGAGGCTGAAATCTAAGGATCACAGTTTGAAGCTAGCCTGGGCAGGAAAGTCTGTGAGACTCTTACCTCCAATTAACCAGAAAAAAAATCAAGAGTGAAGCTATGGCTCAAGTGCTAGAGCACTAGCCTTGAACAAATAAGCTAAGAGACAGTGACAGGCCCTGAGTTCAAGCCCTAGTACAAAAGGAGAGAGAGGGGGAGGGGGGAGATCCTGTGCTGAACACTTACTGATCAGTAGTGATTAACAGGAAAAAACCAAACACCACAGGCCCTGGTTTCTACCTTTATACGCACAGTCCAGCAAACACAAAGCAAAAAGGCACTGAACCCAAAGGACAGAGGCAGCTTCCCGCCGGTGACACTAATCCTCCAAAGTCCCTTCCTCTCAGTGAGCAAAACAGTTTGTCTTTTGTTGCTTAATGAATTAAGTGTCAAATGAACCAGCCAGCCAGTAAGTGAGCCCCAGTAGTGCTAGGAAAAGAATGGCTGGTAGGTGAGGGTGTTGTGAGTGAGACACAGGTTTTTAAACAGGCAAATCAAAAAAGAAATCTCAGGAGAGCCAACTTTTCCTTGGTATACTTCTGGGGGCCATAGGGTCTCTAGCTTCCAGTGTTCCAAGGCTGTTTTATTGGAAAGGCTCCCAAGGTTTACCAGATTCCTTACAGGGTGCAGGAATGGTGGTCTGAAGGCCAAATAAGACCTGTTAACTCATTTGGTACACAATGGGAAAGACATGTATGCTTCTAGTCAGGTGCCTGAGGCTGTCTTCCTATATCGACAGTTTTGTATGGACCACAAACTTGGCAGGAGAAAAGGTCACAGACAACAGTAAAAGAAAAGCTGTGAGAAAGTGGAGAGTGGGCATTGTGCTTTGGCAAGGACTGACAGCAGTAGTGAGGACCACAAGTAAACAGCAAAACAAACAGCTTGTTTCTTTGCTTCAGAAACAGCCTGCTATGAAGGATCAGTTTGTTTGTAAAGCAGAACTCTATAGAATATTTGCATTCTATCAGTGGGAGAAGGTAACAAACTTGGCGGCAGTCTACTCTACAAAGGTGTTCTCATACATTTTCTTCTTCAAATAAAGTCGAAAGAAATTTAGTCCAGGGCTGGAAGTGGCTTAGTGGTAAGTGATTGCCTAGCATGCATGAAGCCCTGGGCTCAATTCCTCATAGACAGAAAAAGCTGGAAGGGGCACTGTAGTTCAAGTGGTACAGTGCTAGCCTTGAGCAAAAGAAGCTCAGGAACAGTGCCCAAGCCCCAGGACAGAGAGAGAGAGAGAGACAGAGACAGAGAGACAGAGAGAGAGGAGAGACAGAGAGAGAGAGAGAGAGGAGAGAGGAGAGAGACAGAGAGAGAAGAGAGAGGAGAGACAGAGAGAGAGGAGAGACAGAGAGAGAGAGAGAGAGAGAGAAATTTAGTCCAACTTCTACTAGTGTTTCAGTTATAAGAAACTGAGTAGGATCCATTTTCTAAAACTCAACTGAGTGCATCTACTCAGTCAGTCCTAGGATGAAACAGCTTGCCTACCCAGAACCCATGCCCTGAGTAATTTCAAGAGGAAAACTCATCTAAAACTTTTGTGGCAGGTACAGTGGGCAAGTTCCACTACAGGCAGGTTCCAAGGGGACAGAGAAACTGCTCAGAGTGGAAGTGCTTGCCTTGCAGGCAAGGAGACTCAAGACCTTACAGGTGTAAACAAAGAAACCACATGACCATGAAGCAAATAAAAGGGATTTCCATACTGGGGATTAGGCTTTCTACCAGCACATTTATTTGGGGTGAAATTTACAGATTTTAAAATAATTTCTTAACACAGGAATGCTCTAAGGACAGTGGTGGAGTGCTTGCCTAGCATGTGTAAGGCCCTAGCAATGGGTTCTATCCTCAGCACACTTTCCCTTCTAAAACATACAGTACCCTAAAAGCTGAGGGAAAAATGTCCCATTGATTATTTTTCTATTTTAATTTGTTTCCCCTGTGGTGCTACAGAATGAACCCAGAGCCTTGTGCATGTTATGCTACTACACTATCAATGAGCTATGTCCCAGACCTTGGATTATTCAGACAGAGCCTCTGGAGGTTTTAACCCAGGCTAGATCAAATTCTGAATCCTTCTGCCTCTGTCTCCTGAGTTCTGGGATTTCTGGCTTGTGCCATCATGCCTGGCTATTTCTTTTATTGAAGTATATCCACCATACAGGAAAGGAAGTAAGCAAAGAGGGAGGGAGTAGAACTATTAACGAACAGGAGACCCTATCTCAGGCCTGCTAAGTCCTCTTAAACCAAACACAAACCTCACTCTCCCTAAATGTAACTATCCATATGTAAAACATACAGGTAATGGACTTATACTCCAGTTTTTGAACAGTTTTGAGCTGTTACATGGACATTATCTTGTAGTCTGTTTCCAACAGTGCTTATCTAGATGCTAACAAAACACAGCAGGAATTAAATTGTTTCTGGAGCAGTAGTAGGCTGGCACACGCGAGTACCATGAAGACTAAATAAAGGACAGGAACCAGAGAAACTGTGTAAGGTTGCTTTCACATGTTGATGTAACTTTATGACTCTGAAATCATCCAAATCTGAAGAAAAAATTTCTCCCATGTCTGGGTCACAACCCAGTGAGATTAATTAGTAAGTTCTGCTGAACACTACGTACCTAATCCCAAAAGTTCAGCCCAGTTTCATACTTAGTCAAATGAAGTTGTAAGATACTACGATTCTGCCAACTTCACACACAAATAAAACACTGCTCTGTGACACTGCAATACGTACTTGGTCTTTGTCCCCATTTCTTGGCATACAACTCCTAAAGTTTCTGGCAATGATACAAGCACTGAGAGTTTCTGTCTATGTTAATGACTGGCTTAGCTGACAAGCCCCTATAGGTAGCTCTGGGCTGGGGATAGGAACAGAATGTTGGGACTTTCAGCCCCACACTAGGACCTGGAGGGAAGGAGAAAGGTGCCAAAGGTTGACTTGGCTGACCATCAACAACTCCTATCTTAACCATGCTTACATACACACAAAAAAAATTTTTTAAGGACTGGGTTCAAAGAGCTTGTGGACTGGGGGACATTGGGGACTCCAGGGAAGATGGACAAGATGGACAAATACCCACGTGCTGGATGGTACATCCTACCTCCTCAGGGACAGGAGCTCCAGAGCCGGAGTCCTTTCCCAACCTTGTTGTATGTATGCTCCTCTCCATCTGGGTAATTTTTATTTGTATATCTTCTCCCCCTCACCCTCCCAGTCCTGAAGCTTGAACTCAGGGCCTGGTCACCACCCCTGAGCTTCTTTTGCTCAAGGCTAGCACTCTACCACTTGAGCCACAGCACCACTTCCAGCTTTTTCTGTCTATGTGGTACTGATCAAACCCAGAGCTTCATGCATGCTAAGGCAAGCACAACACCACTAAGCTACATTCCCAGACCTGATTTATTTGTATATCTTTTAGACTTGTTTTCCTAAATTTTGTGAGTTGTTTTAGCCAATTAGCTGAAGTGAAAGAAGGGATCGTGGGACCCTAAGACAGAGATGACCTGCTGAGAAGCAAGGATAAAAGAACCTGGGGCTTGACACTAGAAGAGAAAGTATAGCTCAGTCCGTGTGGGATCAGGTGTGGTCTCCAGTTCAGTAGTATGAACTGATCTAAATTCAAGGACACTGGACTGCTTTCTGATGCAGGACTGACAGGTGTACAACACCTAAATGGTATATGGGAGAGACCTCACATTTGGCCAGAGGTGTTCTGTTTTGTTTTGTTTTTTGGCCAGTAAAGGGGCTTGAACTCTGGGCCTGGGTGCTGTCCTTAGGCTCCTTTTGCTCAAAATATTAAAAGGTTAAACAAAGGCTAAGGATATAGCTCTGTGGCTAAATGCTTGCCAGAGCAAGGCCCTCAGTTCCATCTCCAAAAAATAAAAACTGATATACAAAAAAACTATTTATACATATACAAAAAACAATGTATGTAAGCCTAGGTTGACTACACTTTTAAAAAACTATCAACAAAAAAAACAAATTTACCGAATTTGGTAAATCATAAACCAAAAAAAAAATCCCTAATAACATATATACTAACAGTGGTGACTCAGCCACACATCTGCAAAGAACTGTAATTGTATACCTATCATTTTAAGTCAGAGGGGTGGTCACTGTGCAAAGTCATCTGAAATAACTAATGTCAGTTTCTTAATGCTTGCCCATTACTCTAAATATGAATGCACTATAATTCTGTCAGTAATCCCTGTCAGGCATTCAAGTTGCTTCCAATTTTTGCTCTGCACATGTATCTGTTAAAGCAACTCCAATTTGTTTCTAAGAACAAATCTGCAGAATGACTAGGTGAAAGGACATGGAGAGCTTTGATCAACGTTCTTAAAATGCCAGCACTAGAAAGATGTTGACAAACTGTCCCACAGAAATGTCTAAGGGTCCTTCCTCAATCTCCACATGAGTGAAGAAAGTTAATTTTATTTGATTCTCCTCATTCTTGTGCAGTTTCAATTCATTTCAATGAAATATTAATCTGGAATTACCTCAGTAGTTAAAAAAGCATGAGCTAGAATCTCCAGTTACTAGGTCTGGTGGGGCAAGTGCTTCCTCTCCTCATGCCTGACACCCCTCCCCTACAACGAGAACCACAATTTGGATCAGTTTCTGCAGGGATTCTGTAGGGATTCAGTAAGAGTAGCCAACAGTAACTTATTAGCCCAGGAGTTATGAGCTTCCCTAGCAGTGTTTTCCTGAATCTCCTGCTTGACACATAAAGCTTTTGATAGCAAACAAAATAAAGTAGCAATCTATATAATACTTTAATTGATCAACCAATCAGGGACTGCAGGAAGACATTATGTTTTCTGAACTATGTAAGATTTAAAACACTGAAGATTACCCCTATTTTGTAATTATAAAATATTGTGTCCTGGTTTATATTAAATCAGACCAAATCTATCTTCTCTTAAGATTCATTTGTGTCATTTATCCATTTCTCTTAAAATCTGCTATCCACAGAAGTCATTAGCAAGCACATTTAATGTAAGAAGTATTAAGTTCTACACTATTTCTTCTACTCCAAGTAAGTCATGGAGTGGTAACTTTTCCATAACAGTAATGCAGCAGGTCATACAGCACTTTACCACAACAATGCTTATTCATCAACCTTGTAAAGACAATCACTAAAAGCGCCTTGTCCCTGAAAATAGCCTGAGACCTATGTATAAAGTAAGATAGCTACTAGATAATTACCAATTTTTCAATGTATATGTTATTTTTAATGTAAATAAACATATTTTGGAAGATATTATAAACAACTTGATATTTTTTAAGAGGCTCTATAATTATCTCACTCAGTTTTTACTAATTAAAAAATAAAAACTGAGTTTTACAAAACTTTCCTCTCTAAATGCTAAAATGTTAATAATGATAAAAAAAATATGCTACATTACTGCAGCAGACACAATAAAGCCCTCATTTGGTTTTCACAGCTCAAGCCATCATCATGCATGTGCAAACTGCCCAGCATTACTCCTCCTGGAGTCTAAGCTGGGGCTCTGCTAGCAGCTCATTCTGACTACCTTACCACTCTCTCAGCCTCAATGCAGTTCAATATAACCTTGTCAAGAGCTAAGAAGTTTCTCCAAAAGAAAAGAGTTTATAGTTCTGGTGCTTTGAAAGCTGCATGATGTGACAAGAGATCCTTCTTTACTCCTTATCTGGACTTTGGGAAACTACTTCTAGCTCCTGAAGAGCACTTCATTTTGTTCAAAGAGCACTTGTTCTCTGATTTGAACATCCATAATAAAAGAAAAAGTTACTAGGAAATCTAAACTTTTGGGGAGGAGAAGAAAAGAGAGTAGCACACAGGAATGGAGGAAGAAAGGGAGAGCAAATGTAGTCATTGTATTCAATGTACACTTTGTAAAAAACTGAACTATGCAACTTGTGGGTAGAGACAAGAGGGGGAAATTTTTTTAAGAAGTTAATTATTAGTTACAAGATTTATGACTAGACAAGGCAGTTGGCAGTGGGGGAGCAAGCGCTTGCAGGGAGGTTTGGTCTGGGCAGTGCAGGCTGCACCTTGGGACGTGATTGCACATGGACTGGTTGCTTGTGGAAGACTTTTACCTAGAAGAAAAGATGTTTGGCTTTCCCAAGCCAAAGATGTACCACAGTATAGAGGACTGCTGTATTTGCAGAGCTAAGTCATCAAGTTCTCAATTCACCAACAGTAAACGCTATGAAAAGGATTTCCAGAGCTGCTTTGGGCTGCATGAAACCCATTCTGGAGATATCTGCAATGCCTGTGTTTTGCTTGTCAAAAGATGGAAGAAATTACCAGTCAGATAAAAACAAACAAACAAACAAACAAAAACTAGAATCATGTGGTAGAAGCCAGAGCAGGTCCTAGTGTGAAGACTACCTTGAAACCAAAGAAAGTGAAAACTCTATCTGGAAACAGAATAAAAAGCAATTAGATCAGTAAACTGCAGAAGTAATTTAAATGTCACAGTATCACCTCAAGTGCCTCCAGAGCTCCTTGTAATCAATCAGATGAGGGCTCAGATACAAAGATGGCTTCCGGCTCTAACAGGGCACCAGTTTTTTTCCTTTTTAGATCTTACATATTGGAAAAGACAGAAAATATGTTGTGGGATCATGTATAAAGGCCACTTTGGGGCAATAAGAAAGCAGGTGCTGACCAGCCTGAGGAGCCAGGGCCAGAGCCACTTCCCGTCTCTACTCAGGAATGGTGACTGAGGCCCACGCAGAAGCCATGGTTAGTTTGTAGAGACCACAAAGCAATCAACTGACCCTTTTCTTTTGAACTTGGATCCCTGCTCTTCTGCCAAAAGACATTTTCTAGAATAGTTTTTTGAATGATTTTTCTTTACCCTCCCAGGTCCCACAAACACTGAAGGCAGTATATACTTATAAGAAGAAGAAGAAGAAGAAGAAAAGTGTACATATACATAATATCTAGGATGCTGACTATTTCGTAGGAAAGCTGAATGATGCTGTAAAATGCTCTTTAAGTCTGTTTTTTAATCCCCTTTTAATGAATAAAATTAGTGTAAATTTAGGGGACAGAGATGGGATTCGTTGTATGAAAAGCTATTGTAGTTTCAGTTTTTATTGAGAAGCTGTGGTTGGGAGCATTTTCTTCAAAGGCAGGATGCACTTGTTTTCTCTCCTGAGTCCATTTGTAATTCAGTGATGTGGCCTGGCCCTATATAGAGGTGGCAGACTTAGGTCTTGCTATGGTTTTGAATACTCAAATCTACACTACTGATTAAACCAGACAGTGAACTTTGTGATGCAAGACAGCTTGATGGAGGAGACATGTCTACATACACAGGGAGCTTGACTTTATATGCTGCATTTTTTGTCACCTCCCATTGTTTATACTGGATAAAGGTTTTAATCTATACATAAGACTGAAAGCAGAATCCAAGCTCCACATGTGGAAATGGAAGTCTGTAGGGTAGGAGAGATCCTTAATGAACTAGTGCCAAAGCATTAATGCCAGGCTATGATTTTAAATGCTAAACTAGCTAAATAAAAGGTGCAAGATCTTCAGGATAGCACAGAACAACAACAAAAGAACCCATTCCCCTAATTCAGAGAAAAACCAATGGCAGGCCCAAATCTGGAAACCAATCTGCTTACTTGAACACAACCACCAAGAAGACCACATAGGTCTAGCTCTTCTTGGGCATCTCTGGCCTTTAAACTCCAGGACTTATGTCAATGACCCTGAATTCTCAGACCTTTGATTTCAGAGTACAAGCCAAATCATTAGCTTCCCAAGTTGAGAACTTCAGACATGGACTGGAGGTACATGGTACCAGCATCCCAGGGTCTCTTAGCTGCAAACATCCTACTGTGGGAATACTTAACCTTCATAATCATATGAGCCAGTTCTCCTAATACATCTATCTAGTACCTACTGGTTCTGCCTCCCTGGAGACCCTTCACAAACACAGATTTTGGCACTGCAAGTAGAGTTGTTATTGTAACAAATACCTGAAAATACTGGAGGCAGCTTTGGAATGGGGTAAAGGGCCATGACTAGAAGAATTTGAAGGAATAGACTAAAAATACCTCAACTGGTCATAGCTGACCCAAGCACCCAGGGTACCAATTTTGGTTTCTCACCTCAGCCTGAGTCCCCACAGTCATGACCAGCTATTGCAGTCAATTCAGCAGTTGCTTTAGGCCTAAATGTGGACTTCCAATAAGGTGACTAAGGTCCACAAGTGAAAGAATAGGAGGCTAAAGCAGGCCAAAGCAACAGCACAGGCTGAAATAGAACAGTCCCTCCTACAGAGGGAAAGAGTTCAAGGCCAGTGAAACTGCAGTGCTGGATCCCATGCCAGCTTAGCAGTAAGTGGAGAGGAAGACCCAAGAAAAGACCCTCCTCTAGACCTACTTCCAGCAAAATGGAGATGGAGTCCTGAATAAACTGTTGGCCTTCGTGTGCAACATACAGTCAGAAATCCATGAAAACATACTTAAATGGATAGGATGAGAGAAGTGCCTTTCCCCAGTTTGTCACAGTAGATGCTCTCATGGAAAAAATGAAAACGCTAAGATTCAGTGAGTATGTTAACTCTGTTTACCTATGCCTTTCAGTTCAAGCAACATGTATCATTGTTGCTTCTTCTTTAGATCTCATCAGAACAAGTCAATAACAAAAAAAAAGCATAACTTTTTAAATGAAGAAAATAAGTAATTTTTTCCGTTATGCTTTCTTAAAGGCTAGAAGCTTTATCTATGAAAAAGTAATAAGTACTAATTTGTAACCAATACAACACAGCAGCCAGTCTTTTTCTTTTTGCCTGTCCTGGGTCTTGAACTCAGGGCCTGAGGGCTGTCCCTGAGCTTCTTTTGTTCAAAGTTAGCACTCTACCACTTGAGCCACAGTGCCACTTCTGGCTTTTTCTGTGTATGTGGTACTGAGGAATGGAACCCAGGGCTTCATGTATGCTAGGCAAGCACTCTACCACCAAGCCGCATTCCCAGCCCCAGCAGCCAGTCTTAAAGTCCATTTTGGCTAAGGGTTAGAACAATGAATACTAGTATATTTGTCTTTTATTGTTTATCTTAATCAAAAGTATGAGATGATAGGACTCAACTCATACATTTTTCTTTGGGATACTGAAATCACTTAAAGGTAAAACCTTTTGGTGGTGTAGCTCAAACCTCTGAAAGAACAAGAATAAACCAAACCCCAAAGTAGTAGATAGAAAGAAATAATAAAGATTAGGGCATTAATCAAAAGGAATGGAAACTAAACACACTATACAAAGAATCAATGAAACAAAGAGTTGATTCTTTGAAAAAAATAAATAAAACTAAGAAGCTCCTAGTTAATTTGAGCAAAAGGAGTTAAGAGATACAAAACAATAAAATTAGAGATGAAAAAGGGGAGAAAAAAATCACACACACATTAAAAAAAAAAAAAAACACCAAAGAAATCCAAAGGATCATGAGGGTACATACTCTGAAAACATATACTCAAAAAGCTGAACCAAAGCTGGGCTTTGGTGGCTCACACCTGTAATCCTACTCAGAAGGCTAAGAAACACAGGTCCCATGGCTTCCCTTATTTGCAATAACTAGTATACATCTAGGATAATCTTACCAGACAAGCAGAAAAGGTCAAAAGCTATATACAATATGGCCATATAAGATGATTCTAAGTGAAATGAACTCCAAGATAGGGACACAAGAAGTTTTTTCTTTGTTGCTGTTTTTTAATGTACTATGTGATTTTATTTTTGTTTCTTTTGTATGTTCTTCCTCCTTTTATAACCCCTATTGTCACTGTATTTGATTCCGGTGACCTGCATCTTATATATACATTTTTCTTATTTGGGGAGTGGAAGGGAAATAACAAAATGCTGAAACAAGGATACAGGTTGACCCATTGTAACAATGAGACATACAACACACTGTGTTGAAAACGAACTTTACATCTTGGGAGGACTTGGGGAGGTGGGGAGGGAAGGGATAGTAGGGGAAAAACAAAGGAGGAGGTAACAATGCTCGATAGGAAATGTACTCATTACCTTACTCATATAACATAACCCTTCTGTACAATATCTTTACAATAAAAAATATTTTAAAAAAACAACAACAAAGAAAGCTCTGGTAGAGCGCTTGCCTTGCATGCCTGAGGCCCTGGGTTCGATTCCTCAGTACCACATAAAAGAAAAAAGCCAGAAGTGGCGCTCACAGAGGTAGAGCGCTAAGCCTTGAGCTGAAGAGCTGAGGGACAGCGCCCAGGCTCAGAGTTCAGGCCCCACGATTGGATCCCCCCCCCCAAAAAAAACAAAGAAATCCAAAGGGTCATGAGGATACTACTCTGAATAAAAAATACATTCAAACAGCTGAACCAAAGCTGGGCTTTGATGGCTCACACCTGTAATCCTACTCAAAAGGCTGAGATCTGAGGAACAAGTTTCAAAGTCATCCTGGGCAGGAAAGTCTGTGAAACTCTTATCTCCAATTAACCCCTAGAAAACTGGAAGTGGTTTTGTGGCTCAAAAGTGGTAGAGCACTAGCCTTGAGCAAAAAAAGCTCAGAGACAGCCCCAGGTCCTGAGTTCAAGTCATACAATAGACAAGGGGGGAAAAAAGGATATAAACTACTTAAACAGAGATAAAGCAATGAAATTGAAGCAGTAATAAAATCTCTCAATAAAGACCAGGGCTAGATAGTGTCAAGGCTGAACTCTACCAGACCTTCAAAGAACAGAACTTCCATGAAATAGAAAGAAAAAAAAAAAACTGAACTAATTCTATGAAGCAGGTATTATCTCATTCCAGAGATAAAAGGAAAAAAAGAGAATTATAGACCAATATCATAGATAATAATACTAAAAATCTCAATAAAATGTTTGTGAATCAAATTCAGTTAACACATCAAAAAATTCACATACAACATTCCTCTTTGCTACTCCTCTCCTGATAGTGCCCACTACTTTCACAGCTGTTCTTTCATTTTTTTTTCTTTCATTTTTTCTGTTTGAACTCGGGGACCAGGCAATATCCCTGAGATTTTTCCACTCAAGGCTTGTGCTCTACCACTTTGAGCCACAGTGCCACTTCTGGTATTCTGGGGGTTA
This sequence comes from Dipodomys ordii, assembly GCF_000151885.1. Taxonomy (NCBI): domain Eukaryota; kingdom Metazoa; phylum Chordata; class Mammalia; order Rodentia; family Heteromyidae; genus Dipodomys; species Dipodomys ordii. The sequence goes on along the minus strand of NW_012267322.1, from coordinate 2,383,815 downwards.
ACTAGTGATAAAGAATTTCACAGACTTTCCTGGTCTGGCTGGCTTGGAACTGCGGTCCTCATCTCAGTCTCCTAAGTAGCTAGTGTGAGCCACTGGCATCGAGCTTGTCCTTTCATTTTCAAATAAGTTTACTCTGTTTACCTTAAAGAAAATTTATACACATGATCAAGTGAATTTCATCCTAGGGATGCAAGGATGGTTCAACATATGTAAATCAATAAATGTAATACATTATATAAACAGGACCAAGAAAAAGACCAATTGATGCTTTGAAAAAATTCAACATCTTTTTTGATAAAAAGCTCTGAAGAAATGAGGCACAGAAGAAATGTACCTAAACTTAAAAAGGCTATATGTGACAAATGTATAGCCAACATCACATTCAACAGGAAAAAAAGTGAAATCATTTCCACTGAAGTCATTTACTCTCCCCACTCTTGATTCAATATAGTACTAGAATTCCTATCCAGAAAAATAAGGCAAGAAAAAAAGAAAAGGGATTCAAACGGGAAAAGAAATCAAATTATCCTTATTTGCTGATGATATGATCCTGTAAAGTTAACAAACCCTACAGACTACACCAAGCAAACTTCTGTAACTGATAAATGGAAATGAAGCAGGATACAAAGCCTATACTAACAAATAAGTCATTTTTCTATATACCAACTATGAACAGATTGAGAAGAAATCAGGAAAACAATTCCATTCACAATAGCCTCAAAAACAATAAAATGTCTAGGAATTAACAAGCAAGTAAAAGACCTCTGCAATGAGAAAACCCTGAAGAAAAGAAGAAATCAGAGCCAGGAGTCAGTGCCTCCGGCCTATAATCCTACTACCAAGGAGGCTGAGATCTGAGGATTGCTGTTCAAAGCCAGCCTGAGCAGGAAAAGTCCATGAGACACTTACCTCCAATTTACCACCAGAAAACGGAAAGTGGCGGTGTGGCTCAAGTGGTAGACTGCTCACCTTAGAGCTGAAGACCTCAAGGACAGCGCCCTGGCCGAGTTCAAGCCTCATGACCGGAAAAAAAAAAAGAAGAAGAAGAAGAGGAGGAGGAGGAGGAGGAGGAAGAAGAGTAGGAGAAGGAGGAAGAGGAAGAAGAAGTTATTAGAAGGAAAGATGGCTCATGCTCATGGATTGGCAGACTATCATGAAAATGGCATTTACAGAGGAACAGAAAGGCTTACAATGCCTATGTGCATCTGATCATACAAAATAGTATTTATCTAAACGAACTCCAGGAATTGAAAACAAGAAGTTTTTTTTCCTTTTTGCTGTTTTTGTCTTCTTTCTTTTTTGTTCTATTTGTTCCTTTATAAGTTTTGGAAGTGTAAGAGGGACAAAGGGTGAACAAATGTAGCAATGGTACTCACAATGTTGAAAATGAACTATACAACATTTGGGTGAGGATGGGAGGGAAAAACTAGGAGAGAGCAAGGGAAGGGGTGACACTGTCCAAAAAAAAATTCACTTATTACCTGACTTATGTAACTGTAGCCCCTCTATACATTACCTTTATAATAACAATTAAAAAACTGGTGGCTCACACCTGTAATTTTAGCTACTCAGGAGGCTGAGATCTGAGGATCAGAGTTCAAAGCCAGCCTGGCCAGAAAAGTCTGTGAGACTCTTATCACCAATAAACCACCAGAAAACTGGAAGTGATGCTGTGGCTTAAGTGGTAGAGCAGGACCCGCCTTGAACTGCCCAGTGAGGTTCAGCACCCAAGCCCAGAGTTCAAGCACCCAGAGTTCAAGCCCCACCACTGACAAAAAAAAAAAAAAAAAATTAAATCCCAGTACCATTCCTCACAGAATTATAGGAATCAACTCAAAAGTTCATACAAAGGCATAAAAGATTTCAAATAGCAAAGCAAGTTTAAATAAAAAGAACACTGCTGGAGTTATCACAATACCAGACTTTAAATTATACTATAGAGCCATAGTGACAAAAACAGCCTGATACTGGCACAAACACACATCCAAAGATATTGAAGACCCAGTAATAAAACCACACAGCTACAAGCCATGAATTTTTGACAGAAGTGGAGAAAAGACAGCCTAGTCAACAATGGTGCTAGCAAAACTGGGTATCCCCCTTTAGCAAACAGAAACTGACCTCCATCTCACATACTATAAGAAAATCAACACCAGTTGGATCAAAGAGTTCAAAATAAGACCTAAAATTTTGAATGTACTACAGGGAGAACTCTGGTAGTTATGAGTACAGGTAATTATTTTCTGAATAGGACTCCAACTGCCCAGAAAACACAATCCAAATTTGGCAAAGCTGGGTACCAGTGGGCCACTCCCATAATCTCTATCTATTCAGGAGGCTAAGATCTGAGAATCATAGTTCAAAGCCAGCCTGGGCAAGAATGTCCATGAGACTCTGATCTCCAATTAAAAACCAAAAAGCCAGAATGGAACTGTGTAGGCACAGGACATATGAGAGCATATAGGGCTGAAAATGGCACTGAGAACCAAGAAGGGACCTGTGGCTCAAATGGTAGAGAAGCAGTTCTGAACACAGAGACAGTGCCCAGGCCCTGTGTTCAAGGCCCAGGATTGGCACCGAAAAATACAAAATAGGAAAACTTCATAACCAGCCATATACATATATATATGTAACTCAAAGGGAAAAAAATAAATTAAACCACTTATTTAATATTTAAAAATCCAGACAACACTTCATCTAACGAATGTTAACACAGGTCACAGCAGACAAACAGGGATAGAAAGGAGGTGTGAGTAGTAGTGTAATAAAAATGTGCAAACCTACATAAAAAGAAACAGGCAACACAGGAAGAGAAAGGAAAGAAAAGGAAGAAGAATTCACATTTGCGAAATTTAGTAGGATCTGGTAAGTTCAATATATTGCTGTCTCTTTACCAAGATCCAAATAGTCAACAAAAAGAAAATTTGGGCTGGTGCTAGTGGCTCACACCTGTAATCTACTCAGGAGGCTGAGACAAGGGGGAATCTGGATTTGAAGCCAGTAGATACTCTATTTCCAATTAACCAGCAAAAGGCTAGACCTGGAGGCACCGCTCAAGTGGTAGAGTCCATGATCAAGAAAGCTGAGTGAGACCATAAGAACCCAAGTTCAAGTTCCAGCACTAGTAATGACTAAATCAGTTTACATAATCAGGAATTAAAACTTTCCTAAGCCATGAACACAGTTCACTGACACAGGGCAATGTTTCAGAATTCATCATCCCTGCACCAACTCATCTGCAGCATCGTGGACAACCCTGCCTTCCTCTCACCCAGGATATGAGATGGACAGAACTGCCTGTCAATCATATCATCAGCAGTCCTCCCTCACTCTGTAGTCACAATTATTAACACAATTTTTTACTTGCCTCTAAATCTGAAAGTAAAAGAAATAATAATTCCCATCAGAAGTATAAAGAATGAAGTAAATGCAGAGTGAGCAAGTAAGCAACACAGACTGATTCATAGTCACTGCAGGTAACTGGAGACTGTCCTTAATAAAGTGCAAAAATTCCTCCAGAAACCTCGACTGCACCTTGGTGCTTACTACTTTGTCATAACTAGACTATACGTATGATATCCAAGTGGAAATAACCCTACTGCCATTCCTTGGGTCTGTCTGTCTCTGTCTACACACACACACACACACACACACGCACGCACGCACGCACGCTTAGGTCTTTTTCTTATACTTAAGCCTACATACTATTTCTGTGGAGGCACAGGAAATATGAGAACATATAGGGCTGAAAATGGCACTGAGAATCAGAAGGGGACATTGCTAGTTATCTACCCAGAGAAACTAAAATTGTAACCTCACACAAGCACTTAAACATGAATATTCACAGCCAATAATTTATAGTTCAAAAACTGAAAATAACCTAACTGTTGAGTAACCAATAAACAGGTCAACAAAACAGCATATTCAAACAATTGGAGTAATATTCAACTATACAGAGGATGAAGTATTGGTACCAGCACACACATATAAAAAAAAGCCTGTGGGACATGTGGTAGAGCATTAGCCTCGAGCTGAAGAGCTGAGGGACAGCACCCAGGCCGAGTTCAAGCCCCATGACTGACCAAAAAAAAAAGGCTGTGCACTGGAGGATTACTTACAAACTGGCATTCAATAGGCAGAGTAATAGGCAGATTGTCCCCCTTTATGAATACTGAAAATAATTGTATGTCTTTTATTAGGATCCATGGAGTATGAAGAATTCCAGAGTGACCATTTATTTATGGCATGAAGAACCTTAATGCAAGAACAATCAAATAGCAGAAGCCCAACAACTTCTCCACAAGTTACTAGAGAATACATGAATCTGTATCTGCCTATCTCAGCTTTTTCCTAGATACTACTGGTTTCACAGGATAATCTTAAAGGATCCACATAAAGCTGAGTGTGATGGTACACACCAATAATACCAGCATTGAGAGAGGGAGGGGGACAGAGGTAGAAGCAGAGGGAAGAGGTTCAAAAGTTCAAAGCCAGCCTACACTACATAAAAAGTAAAAGCCCATCTCAAAAGCAAAAAAGAATCCACACAAGCTCAAGAGATCTTTTGACCATTAATTAATTTCCTGTTATGGTAGTTTCTTCTCCACTGGAAGACACAGTAGCCCACTTCTTTTTTTTTGGGGGGGGGGGCCGTCCAGTCATGGGGCCTGAACTCTGGGCCTGGGCGCTGTCCCTCAGCTCTTCAGCTCAAGGCTAGCACTCTACCACTTGAGCCACAGTGCCACTTCCCGCTTTTTTCTTATGTGGTGCTGAGGAATTGAACCAAGGGCCTCAGGCATGCAAGGCAAGCGCTCTACCACTGAGCCACCTCCCCAGTACCTAAAATAATTCAGAGGGCTGTTTTTTTTTTCTTTTTTTGCTGGGGGGGCGGTGGTCAGGTCATGGGGCCTGAACTCTGGGCCTGGGCACTGTTCCTCAGCTTTTCAGCTCAAGGCTAGCGCTCTACCGCTTGAGCCACAGCACCACTTCTGGCTTTTTCCTTTTTGCTTATGTGGTGCTGAGGAATCAAACCCAGGGCCTCAGGCATACAAGGCAAGCGCCCTAGCACTGAGCCACCTTCCCAGCCCCACAGTAGCCTACTTCTACACTGCTAAATCCCTCACCTTTACTGTTTTCCCAGGCTCAGGTTAGAACCCAGGGCCTCATGCATTCCAGGCAAACACTCTATCACTTAGCTACATTTCCACCTTACATATAATTTTCTAATTTAGTGGTTTCTATTTCACTATTATTCACCTTCAAGTGAATAATTAGCATATCAAAAAACACACTAACAAGACTTCAAAGTATGATAGCGCAGCACAGTGCATATGCATGCACATGCACTCAGAGACACATGGATGGGGGCGCACGCGCGCGCACAAACACACACACACACAAACGCGTGCGCGGCAAAAATCCCAGGACCACTATACCAAGTCATAATAAACTAATCTAATCTATGGAAAGGAGAAAAAGGGCAAGGAATCTTACCTGCTAGATTTCCCCCCTTCACTGCTAACTTTCTCAATCTTTCTGGCATCATACAATAAGAACCCCAGCAATCTTATTTTGGGCAACACAGATGGAGATACTAGCTAAAAAGTAAACACTTTGTTTCTACAGCTTTATTTATAACAGACCAAAAAAAAAAGTAGTTGAGAGTCAAACAGTAGGGGAATGCTTAGCAGTGAATATTCAGATAGGAAACACATTCACCTACAAAAAAGCTGCATGTGTATACTATGAAAATACATGTGAAAGGCCAAGGCACTCTAGGAGAGCATTAAAATATTTCATGAGCTTGTCTCCTTTTTGTCCCCACTATATGGTTTGAAGTTAAAGATCTTAAGTGATTCCTCCTAACAACTTGAAAATTATTTTTAAATTGATTTCACTCACAAAAACACAAATCATAGATTACTACAAATGATGCTTTATAATGAAATGCTTGTCATTTCTGGTGTCATCTTTTAGAAGAAAAACTATTAAACACACTAACATTTCTAACACATATGAAGGGCAAAACTCCAAAGAAAATACAAGGGCTGGGAATGTGGCCTAGTGGTAGATTGCTTGTCTTGCATGCACAGAGCCCTGGGTGAGATTCCTCAGTACCACATAAACAGAAATAAGCTGGAAGCAGTGCTGTGGCTCAAGTAGTAGAGTGGTAGCCTTGAGCTACCACTCAGACCCTGAGTTCAAGCTCCAGGAATGGCACAAACAAACAAATAAATAAGAAAAAAAACACAGAATAACCAAGTTCCAGTAGTGCACACCTGTGCACTTAAGTTGTGGTTCAAGTGGTAGAGTGCCAGTGTTTAGCAAAAAAATTAAGGGACAGCTTACTTCAAGCCAAGTACAGAGACAGGCATAAGCACAGGCACAGGTACACATGTGTACACAACACACACACACACAAATACAGAATACATAGTTATCTCTTGACATTTGATGTTTTAACACAATTATTCTTATTACCACAATTTGTTCATTAAGCTAATTCAGCATTGCATTCAGCATGGTATTTCCAAATCAATGCCCAGCACACTGACAATGGGACTGCAGACAGTCAAAATACTCCTCATATTTATGGCACTAAGAAGAAAATATTCTGCCAAGCACCATGGCTCAGGCCTATAATCCTAGGAGGCAAAGATTGGAGACTGGGATCAAGGTTCAAGGTTAACCCAAGCATAAAAAAGTTCCTAAGACTCTATTTCAACCACAATTAGGAGGAGTATAGCACAGGCCCACCTGGGCATAAGGTGAGACCCTACCTAGAAAATAACCAAGGCAAAAAAAAAAAAGACTTAGCAGATTGGTATAGCTATAAATCTGGGGGTTATTTCCTTGTTTAGGATTGAAGTAAAATTATGGTTAGAACATTATAACCTAAGAACATTATAACAATTCAGTCACTAAATAAGAAACAACTGGGCAACATTTTTAATTTTAAATCTGGTTATTTTACTTAAGTTTCTGAAAGAACACAGAACATGAATAAATATATCTGCACAATTTAAAAAAGGAGTAGTGGTAAAGCATCTGCCTTACGAGCAAGAAACCTGAGTTCAATCCTCAGTACCACCTGAGGGGGGAAAAAAAGTTGTCATATGCTCTGCATATGCTTAACTCAAATATTTAAAGATTAGTGAAGTCCAACAAATCTGCCTGAGAGCCCAGCTTACCGTCACCACCTCTACAGCATAGGCTGTGTGGAGGACAGGTTATCAGGATCTGCTAAACATCTAAATGCACACCCTTTTCAAGGAAGTGCTGCGGCACAAAGGAAGCATGGACTAGAAGAGTCACTGAGTGGTGAATTAAGATATAACCTGTGGGCTAGGAAGGTGGCTCAGTAGTAGAGCGCTTGCCTTGCATGCATGCATGAGGCCCTGGGTTCGAATTCTCAGCACCACATAAGCAAAAAGAAAAAAGCCAGAAGTGGCGCTGTGGCTCAAGTGGTACAGTGCTAGCCTTGAGCTGAAGAGCTAAGGGACAGTGCCCAGGCCCAAAGTTCAGGCCCTACGACCGGACCCCCCATACCCCCTCCAAAAAAAGAAATAACCTTTATGCAGGAAACTGGCTAAATGAAAGTATGAGGCAGCAATCTCATCTGCAGTTTTGCTTTTGAATTCAATGGTTTCAGTTGCCTCAACTGCAGTTTGAAAATACTAAACGGAAAATTCCAGAAATAACTCATCACACATAAATTACACAGCAAGTCACAACGTTTTTAAGTTATACACCATTTTGAGGAGCTTGGTGCCATCATGTACTGTCACCCTCCAGCCAGAAGGAGCAAGACGTAAACTGTGTCTACAGTACCCATGCTGTAAACACTGTCCACCTACGCACCCATGGTAGTCTAGTTATCAGACTCACTGTTGCAGAGCTTACATCCAAGTAGCCCTTATTTTCCTTAGTCATAGCACCATACCAGTTCAGAGAAGCCCTGAATGCATCCTTTAAGTACAAAGGTAGAAAGTCTTTGGCTTAAGGAAATTAAAAAAACAAGTATGCTGATGTTTGCCAATACCTATGGTAAAAACATTATCTTTAGTGCAAAACTGTGAAGGGGTGAAAAGAATCCCATGCTAGTTTCTGCTGTACTTCCAACTGCAGTAGTTATAGCTACAGTGTATGATAAGCATTAAGACGGAAAAGACATTAAATTTGTGGGTAGAAGACATGAATAGAAAATGTTCCAAATGTGGGCAATGTGTTGAGCCAGAAAGCCCTCACTCTGAGGATCCCAAGACATGTGTGACAGTAAGCCAATTACTGCAAGACATGGTTACACAGACCCAAGAATAGGTCTGGACTGAAAAACTGGCTTGTGTCTTAATTTCTTACTGTGCCTAACATAAATTAATCTATATTACAGGTATGTACATGTGGTATGCAGTCTGGTAGGTACTACATGCAGGTTCAGACATCCACCTAGCACACTGGAACACACCTCCCATAGATAAGAGTTCTACTCTACAGCCATACAACTGTACAAAGCACTTATACAAATTCTACATAAAAAAATTCAAGATGTTACACGGAGAAAATCAAGTTGAAAACAAAACACACATTACAACATCATTGCCTAGAAACCTTAACAGAATAATATGCATGTTCCCTAGTCAGTCCACCTGGTAGTAAAAGGTATGGAAGATTATCTTAATACTGGAAAAACCATTCTGGCTTCCTCTGATGGGATTGGGATTAAAATGTTACACAATACTCCCACCTTTTCTACATTGTCTTAAGTTTTTATAAGGACAATAAATATCTTTCTTTTATTCATTTCAATTTTAAGAAAAACTTGGGTCATAAATCATGGTTTATTCAGTATTCCTATTAAGGGGATTCAAATCCATGAGTGTGGATAGTTTCAATCTGGTTGACCAAGAGTATTCAAGGCACACTGTCTCCACATTTAAAAAGAGCACACTCTATGCTTTTCACTAATAAAAAAAAATTGTCATGCTTGTCAAAAATAAAAAAACAATAAAAAGACCAGCACTTTTAGTGCAAGATCAAACTTTTTAAAAGAAATCTTAGGTGTAACCACAAATTCCTTATGAACATTTGTTACTTTTAATTCAGAAAACAATAGTGTATGGACTGGGAACGTGGTTCAGTGGTAGAGTGCTTGCCTAGCATGCATGAAGCCCTGGGTCCAATACCTCAGAACCACATAAATAGAAAAGCCGGAAGTGGCACAGTGGCTCAAGTGGTAGAATGCTAGGTTACCCTTGAGCAAAATAAGCTCAGGGTCAGTGCCCAGGCCCTGAGTTCAAGACCCAGGACTGGCAAGAAAAAAAAAAGAAAGAAAAGAAGGAAGGAAGGAAGGAAGGAAGGGAAAAAGAGGAAACAATAGAGAAAAGAGGAAACAATAGTGTAACAAGGCCTACCTGAGCCAAACTTTACTTCATGAAAGTGATTTTTTTTTTACGTTAACTATTTTGAAGTTGTTTGTTTCAATTGGTCAGATTTATATTATCACAGAAAAAGAAGTAGGGAGGCAAAGCTATGGTGTCTGAGTGAAAACGTGCACGCCTCCCATCTCCTCTCTCAGGCTAGACAAGATGGGTTTGAACTCTCTAAGCTTCCAGCTGGGCTCCAGACAGCCAGGTTTGAGAGCCCAAACTTGAATAGGTCTTTGAGCAGCAAAAGTCAACCTGTGCTCCATATGATTGTTGTATTTTAAAATACAATGTGAGACAGCACCCTCAACTTATCTGATGAACCTCTCCCAAGGGTGGGTTCCAGTCATCAGAAATCACTTCTCTCTTAGGTTGAGAATGCGCTTGCTTCTGGGGATGTAACTTAGGAGTTACTCTTAAGCTCACAGCACCTATCTACCCCTCTTATCACAACCACAACACCTCCCGGCACTGGACTGTGGGAACCACCAACGGTCAGGGAGGAAGCCTGGAGACACACCAAACCTCACCTACAGGTTGACAGGACCAGAATATACTGTACACTGGGACCCTTCACAGCCCAGGCCTCAGAGAAAGAAAGCCACTGCAGCTGTGGAACTTGGTAACAAAGTCATTTAATTTCGGAGGCTCAAGTTAGCAATTTTTGTTTTATATTACAATTGGAGATAAAGTGCATGCCCCAACCAATTGTTCTACGATATACTACACCTACTACTCCAAGTTATTAAAAAAAAAAAAAAAGATTTCTACCTCTTTCTAGGCTAGTAGTTTTCAAAGTATATTCTGCATATCCTTTTTGGGGGTAGGGTGGTAACTGGGGTTTGAGGTTTGAATTAGAGCCTCCTGCTTGCTCAGCTTGTTTGGCTGGACACTTTACCATTTGGGCCATGCCTCAAGTCTAGCATCTTGCTGGTTAACTAGAAGGAGTCTCACAAATTTTGCTGCCCAGACTGGTTTCAAACCACAATACTTCAGGTCTCAGCCTCCTTAATAGCTAGGATTACATTGCCTGTAATCCAGCACATTTCCAGAACTTTTTAATCTTCCTTCCCCACACAAGACTGTTAGAGTTCATGGAACACTCCCCATTCCCATCTTCACCACAGAAATTGGCAATAACCATTCGAATTCATGTCTCTGTGAGTTTCACTACTGAGGTGGTTCATCTCAGCAAACCATGGAGTACTCATCCTGTGTGTCTGACTCTTTACATTAACATAATGATTTCAAGGTACATGTTATACATGTGCCAGAATTTCCTCCCTTCTTATAGCTGAGTACCACCATGCTACTTTATGTACAAAACCATGAAACACACTTTAACATATTAAAAAGAATAAAAAGAATAAAATGTCTGCTCTTGGGCCACAATGGAATTAAACTAGAAATACCAGAAACACAGCTGGAAAATCTCAAAATACATAGTTGAAGGCAAAAAAATATGCTCCTGTGTAGCCAAAGAAGTATCAAGAAAATGTCTAAATGAAAATAAAAATAATACAACATGTGACAATTTGTGGGATACTAAAAAAAAAAAAACAGTGCTTGAAAAAAACTCTATAGCACTAGATACAAACAGGATAAACCATCGTAACATAATGGAAGGAATCTCATAGTGACAGCATGTAGGAGAGCTAGAGAGGCCAAATCTGCTTTTATAACCCACTCTCAAGGTAACACACTGCAATAAAATCCATCTATTCAGAGCAGAGCCCTCACACCCTAGTCACCCTTTCTTTTTTTTCTTTCTCCTTGTTTTTTCCTACTTGTCTATTTACTTACTTATTTACAGGGTCTCACTATGCAGCCCAGCCTAGCCTCAAACTTATGGTCCTCTTGTGCTTTAGCCTTCCAAATGCTGGGTTCACAGACCTTTATCACCAGATCTGGCTGTCTAATCCTTTCTTTAAAAGTCTCTGTTGGCTGGAAAGGTAGCTCAGTGATAGAGTGATTGCCTTGCATGCATGAGGCCCTGGCTTCAATTCCTCAGCACCACATAAACAGAAAAAGCTGGAAATGGCGCAGTGGCTCAAGTAGTAGAGTGCTAGCCTTGAGCTGAAGAGCTGAGGAACAGAACCCAAGCCTAAAGTTCAGGACCCACGACCAGCACAGAAAAAAGTCTCTGTTGTCCTGGGGATTAAATTTCCCACACATGAATTTGTGAGGGACACATTTCAACAGTAACAGATGCTCCTCATACGTCATTAGAAAATCACAAAGCAAAATGATACCACTATGTATCTATTAGAATGGTGAAAACTCAAAACACTGACAATACCAAGTACTAGAGAGGAAGCAAAGTACCCAGAACTCTCATCTTCTGCTGGTGGGAATAAAAAACAGTAAGCCACTTTGGAGGACTCTTTGGCAAAACTCCTCGTAGCACACAACCCCCATCGTTCTTTGGTGTCCATTCAAAGGACAAAAAATATTACAGAGACACACAAAAACTTTCAGAAATGTTTATGTGGCTTTATGCATAACTGCCAAAACTTGGAAAAAACAAGATGTTGTTAGTAGGCACTTGAATAGACAGACTCGTGCATCCATAAAATGGAGTATTATTTCTTAGCACTAAAATAAATAAAAGAAGCCAGGCAGTGGGTGGCTCACACCTGTAATCCTAAATAAATAAATCACCGGAAAACCAGAAGTGGCACTGTGGCTCAAGGGGTAGAATTGAAAAGCTTGGGGACAGAGCCCAGGCCCCAAGTTCGAGCCCCATGACCAACAAAAAAAGAAAGAAAGAAAGAAAAAGAAAGGAGCCATCAGACCAGGCAAAGACTTGTAATAATCTGAAGCACATGGGAAGTGAAAAGCCACTGAAAAGCCCTCATAGTGTATGATTCCAACATAGGACATTCTGGAAGAATGTGGAGGCAGCAAAGAGCTGCCAGGAGCTGATGGAGTGAGAAGAGTACATGGAGCAATGGAGAATTTAAATTTTGCAGTGAGACTACTTTATATACTACTATGTGGTAAGAACATATTATTAGAGCCAGGCGCTGGTGCTCATGCCTGTAATTCTAGCTACTCAGGAGGTTGAAATCTGAGGATCACGGTTCAAAGCCAGCCCAGGCAGAAAAGTCCATGAAACTCTTATCTCCAATAAACCACCAGAAAACCGGAAGTGGTGCTGTAGCTCAAGAGGTAGAGCACTTGCCTTGAGCTGAAGGGCTGAGGGACAGCCCCACGACCAACAAAAAAAAAAAAAGTACATACTATTAAACATTTGCCAAAGCCCACAGAATCTGTACAAAGAGGAATCCTAAGATCAACTATGGACTTTAGTCAATATTAATGCAATGGGCTCATCAATTTTAACAAATGCACTACTCTACTCAAGATTTCAACACCACCACAAGAAACTGGGGGACATATAGAAACTGTAGTCTGTTCCACTTTCCCATCAACCTTAGGTTGCACTAAATTTTTTTAAAAGCTGGCTGCTGTGCAAGTGAACTAAGCAACTCAAAGGCAGTGATGGGAGGGGGGAATGAGAACGAAAGAGGGAACAGCTGACACTAAGCAAGAAAAGAAATGTACATATCACCCAATTTGGAATAAATAGTTGTATTGCCAAAGTCTTTAGAATTCATAAGTTTTGTTTTTTTTTTGGGGGGGGGCGGTCCAGTCGTGGGGCCTGAACTCTGGGCCTGGGCGCTGTCCCTCAGCTCTTCAATTCAAGGCTAGCACTCTACCACTTGAGCCACAGCGCTACCTCTGGCCTTTTCTGCTTATGTGGTGCTGAGGAATTGAACCCAGGACCTCAGGCATGGGAAGCAAGCACTTTACCACTGAACAACCTTCCCAGCACCTAGAATTCATAAGTTTTATAGACCATGTCAATGACAATTTGACTTGTGAAGGTTAAAATGTGTTTGTGACTTTAAGTATCATTATCTCACAATACTGTAAAATTTGTGAAATTTATGTACTCAATCTCAATTAAAAATTACTTTAAAAAAAATTCTGGGGCTGGGAAGGTGACTCAATGGTAGAGTGCTTGCCTCGCATGCCTGAGGCCGTGCGGTCAATTCCTCAGCACCACATAAGCAGAAAAAAGCCAGAAGTGGCGCTGTGGATCCAGTGGTAGAGTGCTAGCCTTGAGCTGAAGAGCTGAGGGACAGTGTCCAGGCCCAGAGTTCAACCCCCACGACCAACAAAAAAAAAAAGAATTCTCTAACTTATTTGGGTGCAATAAAATGTTACTGTGATTGGGTTTCTTTTAAATTCCTAATCTACAGATACAGCCACACTGGGATGTGCATGAAATAAGCACATACAATACTCTGACACCCTATTCAAAGAAAAACCACAGGCTAAAAATGAGATTTGTTATTTTTTTACCCTTTAATTTGGAAAGAAATTAACTATAACAATCCATGTGGGTAAAAAAAAAAAAATAAGTATGTGTGTACATATATTTTTTAAAAAGGGCTGGGAAGATGGCACAGTGGTAGAGCGCTTGCCTTGCATGCATGAGGCCCTGGGTTCGATTCCTCAGAACCACATAAGCAAAAAGAAAAAAGCCAGAAGTGGTACTGTGGCTCAAGTGGTAGAGTGCTAGCCTTGAGCTGAATAGCTGAGGGACAGCGCCCAGGCCCAGAGTTCAGGCCCCACAACCAGACCCCCCCCCAAAAAAAACTCTACTCCAGCTGAGTGCTGGTGGTTCATGCCTATAATCTTAGGCACTCAGGAAGCTGAGATTTGAGGATCACAGTTCAAAGCCAGCTCTGGCAGGAAAGTCCATGAGCCTCTTACCTTCAATTAACCACCAACCAGAAGTGGTGCTGAAGTTCAAAGATATAGAGCACTAGCCATGAGCAAGAGTTCAGGGACCACTGTCCCAGAGCTATAAGTTTAAGCCCCATTACCGACAAAAAACCCACAAAACTCCAGAAATGGAAATAAGATTTTCTTTTCTTTTTGTCTTGTTTGTCTGTTTATCTATCTTGGGAGTGGTGGGGGCTTTAAGGGATAGTACAGAAATGGAGGAATAAAGCTTAAAGGGATAGACCTTGGGCTCTATCCCTTCAGGTTTTGTTTTGTTTTTTTTTTTTTACATATCTGAAATGTGTTTTTTTTTTTCTCCTTAAAGTTTTTTGTTTTTTCTCCTTAATATCTGTTGCTCTACCACTTGAGCCAGAGCTCCACTTCTGGCTTTTTGGTGCTTAATTGGGAGAGTTTCATGGACTTTTCTAACCAGGCTGGCTTTGAACATCATCTTAGATCTCAGATTCTTAAGCAACTAGGATTACAGGTGTTAGCCACTGGCACCAGGCACAAGTATACTTAAGAGATAGTAGTACAGACCTCAAACTCACAAGAAAATGAAGAACAAATACCTCATTTCCGAAACAGGGATAGGGCTCAGCTGGCAGAATACCTGCCTAGCATGTACAAAACTCTCAACCTGATCTCTAGCAGATGAGAAAGGGAAAACAGAAGGAAGGGAAAAAGAGAGGAAAGGAGGAAGGAAAGAAGAAAGGAAGAGAGAGGAATGAAAAACAAATTAACTTCAAGAAACAGACACTAAATGCTCAGATGTGACACTAAAATTTAGTAAACCCAAAAGACTGAAAATTCACTTTTAAAACTCCAGATCTACAATCCTAGTGGATTCTTATTCTTGCCTTGGCAGAAATGTATAATAATTGATGATGCTAAGTTACGTTATTTTGACATAATCCAGAACAAGGAAACATGCTGAAATTGGTTTAAATAGGGGAGGGAGAGTGATAGAGGGGATTGGGGATTGAGATATTTCTATAAACAAGTGTGGAAATACAACAATAAATCTCCCTCTGTATAACTAATGTACACTAAATAAATAATCAGTGACTTCAGAGGGACAGTAATGGACAAGTGAGAAAAACAAGTCCCACCTCAGTCCAGAAAGCAGTACAGATGAATAGGTTAGCTTTGGGGGCATAGCTCAGTGGTGAAGCACTCACCTATCGTGCCTAGGCCCTACGCCGATGCTCCACTCCCAGCACCATCATAAAAAAGAAAAACCTACTTATTGTAGAATAGGACTAAATATTAATTCTACAATTAGAAGGTATTATTCAGGTAACAGTATTGTAAAAACCCTTCACCACCACCACTAACCCCAAAATAACCAAATCAATAGAAAATAAAAATACACTCATAACATATAGAAGGACAGGATTCCATTTTGAAATAAACTCAAAATCAACCTCTATCATACTTTTACATGTTTTTACAGACTAAAATTTACTTCATGCTAATAACTAGTTTCCATGGAAAAGAAACACTAAGGTCAGGAATGTAATCCTATAGTCCTTCCTGTAATCCCAGCACAAGGGAGGATCTACAGTTCCAAGCCAGCCTGAGCTACAGGGTAAAACCCTGTCTCAAAGCAATCAAGGGGCTGGGAATATTGCTTAGTAGTAGAGTGCTTGCCTAGCATGAATGAAGCCATGGATTGATTCCCCAGTACCACATAGACACAAAAAGCCAGAAGTGATGCTGTGGCTCAAGTGGTGGAGTATAGCCTTGAGCACAGAGAGGCTCAGGGATAGCCTAGGCCCTGAGTTCAAGCCCCAAGACTGGCAAAAAAAACAAACAATAAAAAACCCCACCAAGATTGGTGTGGTGGCACACACCTGTAGCCCAAGCTTGTTGAGAGGCTGAGGTAGGGATCACTTGAGTCCAGGAGTTTAAAAGAAGCTAGCCCAGGCAGGTAAGTCTGTGACTCTCATCTCCAATTAAGAACCAAAAGTCAGAAATGGAGCTGTGCCTCAGTGGTAAAGTGTTATCCTTGACCAAAAAACCAGGGACAGCACCCAGGACCTGAGTTCAAGCCCCGGTACCAGCACACACACACACAAAGAGCAACCTGGGCAACACAGTAACACCCTGACTCAAGGAAGGAAGGAAAGAAAGAAAGGGTGAGGGCAAGGAAAGAAGAAGAAAAAGATGAGGGGAGAAAAGGAAGAACTGGAAAGAACAGAAATACTACAAGTCTACAAAGTTAGAATGATACTGGCAAACAGTATCACTAAAGTAAATCCTGAACAAGGGTTTTGCTTTTTTATTCTATTGGTGCTGGGAATTGAACATTAGGCATTCTGTAGGCCAGCCAAGCGCTCTACCACTGAGCTACATCTCCAGCCAAGTGAGACCTTTTAAATTACATTTTTACCTAGAGGTATCTAATTGAGAATGTTGTTGTTACTGATTGTAATTTTTTTAACTAAAATTAAAGTGTGGTAGAGAACTGGGGAGGTAGCTCTTTGGCAGTGCTTGCCTGGCATGTACAAGGCATTAGGTGCATCCCCCAATTACAATAAAAAAAAAATTAAAAAGCAGAGTGCCAGTGGCTCATGCCAATAATCCTAGCTACTGAGAAGAGAGCTGAGGATTGAGGTTCAAAGCCAGCCTGGGCAGGAAAGTCCCTGAGACGCTTATCTTCAATTAACCACAAAAAAGCCAGAAGTGGAGTTGTGGTTCAAGTGGTAGAGTGCTAGCCTTGAAAGAGGAAAAAAGCTCCGAGTCAGCTCCCAGGCCCTGAGTTCAAGTGGGGTTACTGAAAGGGTTTAATGTAACAAAAGCACACTGAGCTTACCTGCTTATCTTAGAAGAGCTGAAAGAAATCATGGTGCTCGGAGTGCTGGCCAGGATGCAGAAGATCTGGCACTCACACACACTGCTGGTAGGAATGTGGCGTGATGCAACCACCTGAGAAAATGGTCTAGCTGTTTCTTTAAAAACTAAACATGTCCTACCATATGGCACTTCCGGGCATTTATCCCCCAAAATGAACCTTACATTCACAGAAAAATGTGGACATAAATGTTTATAGTAGCTTTATTTTTAATAGTCAAACTTGAATTCACCCTTCTGTAGGTAAATGTCTTTCCACAGGTGAATGATTAAACCTAAACTAAGGTTCATCTGTAAAATGGAATATTACTCAAAAATAAAAAGGAATGAAATACTGGTACCTACAAAAACTGGATGACTCAAAGGAATTATAGTGAGAGAAAAAAAGAAAAGCTGAAGTTACATACTATATAATTCTGTTTATATAACATTCTCAAAATGGAAAATGAGAGCAGCAAGAGCTGATGGTAGCTGCCAGGCAGGCTTGGGAGGACAGGCGTGTGATTTTAGGGCAATGGGATGGGTGATTCTGCATCTGTCCTTGTTCCTGAGAAAGGAACCTGAGCAGTGGTAATGTACCACATTGAGCCTAACCTAACCTTGATTATACTGTTAGTGTACAACTCTACACACACACACACACATCAGTACATGTAAAACTGGCAAACTCTAAAAAGGCTATGCATTTTAATAATACCAATTCCCTGGTTTTGATATTAAACTCTAGTTCCCTGAGATGTTACAACTAGTTGCAACTAGCAAAGGGACTGAAATTTCTCGAATTGTTTTTGCAATTTCCTAGGCATTCATTAATTATTTCCAAAAAAAAGAAAAAAATTAAGTTGACCTATGTACAGAAATAGTATCATAACAAATTTAAAAGGTTTAGCATGTCACCTGGTGATAAAGGTTTTTTTGAGCACCTTTATTAAATCAACTAACTGAAAGAAATGTTTCTGCCTAATATCAAGCAAATATTTCAGAAGAATCCATGACTAGATGTAGCATTCCTGAGTTTAGTTACCAAATACTACACGTAATCTCTCGGCACACGTTCAGTTGAATAAAGAACCAATGCACATACAATATAAAGGGCTCCATATGCAATTTTTTCCTAAAAATCTTTTATTTTAATTTTCATGTTGTCCAAATGTCTTTGTATATACAAAAGTCTTTTAAACTGTCAAGGAACTTATAGGATGAAAATAAATGTGTCACCTGCTGTGTGGCTGCAAATTAATGAAGCCTAATTCAAGAGTACCATCAACTCCAAAGTATAATCACTTACAAGAAAATAATTATATGTAACCTTAAAAATAGTAACAAATTTTAAGCTTTCTTGGTAACAGCTGAGTTTCTAGCAAGTATTGTGAGGTGGAAAGAACATTCCATTGGCCATCCTCTAAATTTCTCAGAAAGCCCTCTGAGCCGTCCAGTTAGTCCTATGAGAACAGACACAAAACAGTCACTAGTAGTGGACCCTAATTCTTCAAAACTCTTCAAAAATTCTTCAAAATTCTTCAAAAATCATCTTTTTTTGTTGTCGTTGTTGGTCGTGGGGCCTAAACTCTGGGCCTGGGCACTGTCCCTCAACTCTTCAGCTTAAGGCCACAGCCCCACTTTCAGCTTTTTCTGCTTATCCTGTGCTGAGGAATCAAACCCAGGGCCTCATGCATGCTAGACAAGCACTCTACCACTGAGCTACCTTCCCAGGCCCAGAAGAGCATCTTTTGTGGCTCACAGACCGTCAAAATTCTGGGCTGAGCTGGGTGCCAGTGGCATACCCCTGTAATCCTTGCTTCTCAGGAGAGGCTGTGATTTGTTACCAACCCAGGTAGCAAATCCAACTAACTCTTTAACTCCAATTAACCAGAAAAAAAAAAAGTAGTAAAAATGTCTCAAGTGGTTAGAGGCCGGCCTTAAGCAGAAAAGCCAAGTAAAAGAACAGGTCTTAGTACAGGTACATTTATAAACAAATATTACTGGGCAGGAGACACAGATCAAGTGTAGAGTACCAGCCAAGCAACCAAGCTGAGCAACTTGTAAGACCCAAGTTCAAACCCCAGTACTGGAGGGAAAATGCTTCATACCTATGTGTATGTGATACAGTCTCTAGTGTTGTGGGTGTAATTCTGAAACAGCTTTTTCCACTAAATGTTACTCTTAACAAAATCAGCAGAACAGAGAATAGAAAGCTGTGTGAACTCACTCAACAGCCTGTTTTTCTACTTAGCACAGGAAGTGTCTGTAATTTTCTCAGCTTCAGCAGGTATAGAATACCTAATCACTCTGTATTGGGATCTACACTATTCCTATGACACACAGGTTGTCTAAGAACTGTCAACTGAGACCAGTCCAATACAACAAGGGAGCTTGTAAGGTCTCTTCCCACTGAACTTAAAAAGTGGCAGTAGTTTCACAGCAGCTCAGTAGGACTATCCAGCAGACTAGAATCAGAATCAGATTTTTCTAGTATCTTTTCCCCATGTTATCCTTCCTTTCCAGCAATGTATTAAACTTCTATGAACACAGGATAAACTAAAAATCTCCAGCAGCTACTGTTTCTTTTGCTTTGAAACATCCAAACATTTAACAGGATTGAAAGAGGCCACACACTAAAATGCTAATGACCCTGATGGTGATGCATTCATTCATCATAGCCTTATTTTGCAGGTCCTGAAGACTGAACTTAGGGTCTGGGAATTGTCTCCAAGCTTTTTTTGCTCAAGGCTGGCATTCTACCACTTGAGCCACAGCTCAATTTGTGTGTGTGTGTGTGTGTGTGTGAGCCACAGCTCAATTTGTGTGTGTGTGTGTGTGTATACAGCTCAATTTGTGTGTGTGTGTGTGTGTGTGTGTGTGTATGAATGGGTATGCGAGCGTAGGCGAGCACACCCAGGCTTAATTACAGATAAGAATCTCAGGAACTTTCCCACCTGAGCTAGCTTCGAACTACAATCCTCAGATCTTAGCCTCCCAAGTAGCTAGAGTTACAGGCATGAGCCACTGGCACCAACATCAAAGACTTTTCATGGAAGATAGGAATCATGGAATGACAGCACTTCAGCTGAAACAGTATACCATATTTTGGTAAATTCTGAAATATGAATTCTAGTCTAGTGCCTAGAATATTCTCAAAAGCACATTTCTGTTCGAAGCCATTTAAATGTGGGTGGTTGCTTTGGAGCCCACAGTAACACAGATGACATTGTAGTAATGAGCCACAGGCTAGTGCTGAAGATAACCACCATCATCATGGGCGTACTATGACTGCAGTGAAGTCCTCCAAATCCCAGCCCGTGCCACTTCCTTCCTTCTTCCTCAGTATCACTCTATCTTCTGCCCCAAACCATTAGTCCTTTCAGCCCTGACTTTCAATAATAACACATTTCCCCAGTTGCTCATGCTCAAAGCTGTAGTGTGTTTAGTACATCTACTAAAGGAGTCAGATCTTTTCTTTTGTAAACCTCACATCTACTCTTTCTCCTTCCACTCCCATTTCCTATCATCTTAGGTCAAGATTATTCCTTAAATAAAAGTTTCCAGGACTAACAATTTAGCTTAGTGGTAAAGTGGCAATTACCTAGCATGCACAAAACCCTGGGTTCAACCCTTATCACAAAGCAAAAAAACCTTAGGTGTTAGATGTTCCATTGAGATCTTGACCTTCCCTCAGACAAATTTTTACTCCAAAACATTATTGTGAACAAGTCATCAAAGCCTAGACAAACCAACTATATATCTTTAAGTACAGGAAGCCAAAACCTGTCCTCATGAGCTTGGACAAGCTCATGAGGACCTTCCTTGAAAGCTTCTGGAACTCAGGGCTCTGCCTATCTGTTCATAATGGCTTGCTTCTATGGACAAGCAGGCAGATACATCCTACACTATTCCACAGCCAACCCTTGAGAGGAATGAAGACTAAAAAAAGTTTGAAATAAAATATCCTGTTTCAAATATAAATAAATAGTAAATTAATAAACAAGCAGGGTTTCTTTCCATTTAGATGTTCTTTGAGGCCTGGACACTGTCTCTGAGCTCTTTTGCTCAAGGCTAGTGCTCTACCACTTTGAGCCACAACACCACTTCCAGATTTTTTGGTGTTTAACCGGAGATAAGAGTCTCACAACTTTCCTGACTGCACTGGCTTTGAACCGCATCCTCAGATCTCAGCCTCCTGAGTAGCGATGAATGCAAGTATGAACCACCAGTGCCCAGCTATGCAGTTCTTTTTTATGCTATTATGAATAAAATTGTTTTAACTTTAAAAATAAAAACATAAAATAAATGGAATGCAAACAAACTTTCCATAGTTTCCCACAGAAAAAGTGAACCCATTTCTTTCATTTGAAAGAAAATTATGAAGACTTTAGGATGAAATCCAAGTATTTTAGTGTACATTAAAGAAATTTCTAAGCTGGGTGGTGGTGGCTCACATTTATAGTCCTAGCTATTGAGGAGGCTAAGATCTGAGGATCACAGTTCAAAGCCAGCTGAGACAGGAAAGTCCTTGAAACTTTCCTAAATAACCAGGAAAAACAAAAAACAAAAAAAAAGCTTAAGTGGAGCTGTGAGTCAAGTGATAGAGCACTAGCCTTCAGACTCCCAGTTCAAGCCCAGGGCAGGTGGATGGAAGGAAAGGAAGAAGGGTGAAAGGAAGGAGGAAGGTGGGGGGAAGGAGAAGAGAGGAGGGGTAGGAGATATTTCTTTTTTCTTTTTCTTTTTTTGGTCGTGGGGCTTGAACTCTGGGCCTGGGTGCTATCCCTCAGCTCTTCAGGTCAAGGCTAGCACTCTACCACTTGAGCTACAGCACTACTTCCGATTTTCTGGTGGTTTATTGGAGATAAGAGTTTCATGGACCCTCTGTACAGTATGTTCACAAATAAAATAAAAAAGAGTTTCATGGACTTTCCTGCCCAGGCTGGCTTTGAACCAAGATCCTCAGATCTCAGCCTCCTGAGTAGCTAGGATTACAGGCGTGAGCCACCAGCGCCCAGCTGAGATATTTCTATCTAGAGGGTAAGAGGGAACATTTACCTATAAAGAAAAAGGCAGTTTGCTCTATAGAACATGAAGCAAGTACTTAAAGAGTTAAGAAAGAACAACAGACTGAGAAGGTGGCTCAGTGGTAGAGCGCTTGCCTTACATGCCTGAGGCCCTGGGTTCAATTCCTCAGCACCACATAAACAAAAAGAAAAAAGCCGGAAGTGGTGCTGTGACTCAAATGGTAGAGTGCTAGCCGTGAGCTTAAGAGCTGAGGGACAGCACCCAGGCCTAGAGTTCAGGCCCCACAACCGGACCCAAAAAAAAAAAAAGAAAGAACAACAACAAAAAAAAAAATCTAGAAGTTGGGAATGGAAGAAGACAGGATTTTGTGCCATGCTTCAAAGGTGAGTTGTGGGATAAGTCATCCATCAACCAGTTTTGGCTGATTCAGATACCACCAAGACATAAGCAAGCAGCTCTAGGCTACTTTTCACACTTTATGCCACCTTCTCACATCTAACTAAGCCAACTCAGATGCCAGGAACCATACATAATTTGTTAGTCTATTAGCAAAGGATCAGTCACAGCCTAAGAAAACAGAAAATGTGGAAAACGATTTTACTATGTATAGTGTCGAGCAACAAAACACTGAGGTATGCTCTGAATTCAGATTGTTTAAATGGGGGCTGGGAAGGTGGCTCAGTGGTAGAGCGCATGCCTTGCATGCCAGAGGCCCTGGGTTCGATTCCTCAGCACCACATAAGCAAAAAGAAAAAAGCCGGAAGTGGCGCTGTGGCTCAAGTGGTAGAGCACTAGCCTTGAGCTAAAGAGCTGAGGGACAGCGCCCAGGCCCAGAGTTCAGGCCCCATGACTGGACCCAAAACAAACAAACAAACAGATTGTTTAAATGCCTGTATAAAAAGCAGCAAAGCTTCCTTCAAAGTTAAGAAATAAGGAGCTCTAAGTCAAAACTAGAATCATTAAGCATCCACAGGCTCTTAAAAAAAAAAACACTTAGGCAATGCTTAATACAGTTTTTGAAACTAGGTCTCAGAATGAATTTTTTTTACTTAACACTGACATCTTCTTTAGAAGCAGAACGGGCAGCCATTAAAAACAGGTTTACAAGCTGGACACTGGTAGCTTACACCTGTATTCCTAGCTATTCAGGAGGCTGAGATCTAAGGATTGGGGTTTGAAGCCAGCCCAAACTGGACACAAGTCCATGAGACTCTTACCTCCAATTAGCTAGCAAAAAAGAAAAAAAAAAAAAGCTGCAGTTAGAAATGGAGCTGTGGCTCAAGTAGTACAGTGCTAGCTAGCCTTGAGCAAAAAAGCTTAGGGCCAGCACCCAGATCTTGAGTTCAAGCCCCAGAACTGGTAAGCGTGCGCATGCACATGGCACACACACACACACGCACACACACACGCGCGCGCACACACACGCACACGCACACACACACACACACACACCAGGTTTACCATCAGTTTTTAAACCATAATCCCTCTGGGAAATGAAAATTCCTCTCCTAATCCCTTACAGGACAATATAGTATTTGAATAAAATACAAGGACATTCTTCTCTTACAGAAATTCAAATGTTTTACAGTATCCTTTACATTAAAAAGCAATTTCTAATTTATCAAAAAAGCAACAGCCAGAACTTTGGATTTATAATGAATCCTTTCTAAAAACATATGTAATGAGGCTTTAGTAAAATGCAATTAAGGAACTTCAATGTTTTAGTTGACCCTGATTCCTTAACTGGAGCTTATTCCTGTAAAAAGGAAATACCAGAACCCCAATGCATCAGTTTGCCTGTCACTAAACCACAGGTTTATACTTCAAATTGGAAATGCTAACAGGACGGAACCACAAGCCCTTAATAAAGTGTGATGACCATGGAGAGCGCCCTTGAAGCTGAGCACCGGAGGACTCAAGCCTGAGGAAGGCAGATCAGACACACTCCCCTGCACCATCCTCAAACACACCACTGAACTTTCCCTAAAAGGTGGGAGCTGAAATCGCACAGAACAGACACTAACCCACTAGTAGCAGCTGGCGCCCACCAACAATTTTACCTAGACCTTCAAAAAAGTACACTTGGGACAGATCTGAATGGGTGAATCTAAGAAAAGGTTCACAAAGGAAAATTGGTGGTTTCATTTGTGTACTCTGGCCCTCAACATAAAACAGAATTTGAAAAGCAATGTGAAAGCCAGTTTTTCAAATTCAAATTATACACATACATACCATGATCCAAAAGCATTACTTCACCACCACCACCACCACCACCACAAAATAGACTCAATAACCCAATCCAGCAAAGGGGCTCTTCCAGAAGGGAATTCTAGCTGGAAACATTCCCAGCTTATGTACATAATTCACTAGGGGTCAGGTAAGATTCCATTTTGTAAGAGCTGAACTTTAAACACAAAATGAGTGGTGCAATATTCACTCATTAACATAGTTAGCCCTAAAAAGAAAGCACTGATGCCTTTGCTTGACAACTTTACCTTGAGAAGTCACTGTCCACCATGAACTCTTGGAAAGTTCTATCAGGGCTCAGAAGAGCTCTCCAACACCAAGCCTTAACTTAGTTAATATATATTATATAAACATGCTTTATATATACATATATATATTTAATAAAAGTATAAAAAAAAAGACTGAAGGGTCAAAAGCAGGCAATGCCTTTCAAGGCTAACGAGATTCCAGTCTGCGATTGGGGGAGGGGGAGGAGCATTCTGGATGCTTCTATTCTTGGCAAGGAAAGCACCTCCAGGTCCTGAACCATCCAAAGGAAGGCTCTTAGGAAATGGGTGATCTGTCCGTGCTAAGGAACGGGTGTAATGAGTCAAAGGTGTAGAGGCTGGAGAGCATGTAGAGGCAGCAGGTTAGACTATGGGGGGATGGGCGGAGTGAGTGGATAGTTCTGGGGGGCGG